>NW_026057578.1:61451067-61628977 GCF_023721935.1 Panthera uncia | reverse complement strand
GTCCATTTCTTCCAGGTTGTCCAATTTGCTGGCATATAATTTTTCATAGTATTCCCTGATAATTGTTTGTATCTCTGAGGGATTGGTTGTAATCATTCCATTTTCATTCATGATTTTATCTATTTGGGTCATCTCCCTTTTCTTTTTGAGAAGCCTGGCTAGAGGTTTGTCAATTTTGTTTATTTTTTCAAAAAACCAACTCTTGGTTTCGTTGATCTGCTCTACAGTTTTTTTAGATTCTATATTGTTTATTTCTGCTCTGATCTTTATTATTTCTCTTCTTCTGCTGGGTTTAGGCTGCCTTTGCTGTTCTGCTTCTATTTCCTTTAGGTGTGCTGTTAGATTTTGTATTTGGGATTTTTCTTGTTTCTTGAGATAGGCCTGGATTGCAATGTATTTTCCTCTCAGGACTGCCTTCGCTGCATCCCAAAGCGTTTGGATTGTTGTATTTTCATTTTCATTTGTTTCCATGTATATTTTAATTTCTTCTCTAATTGCCTGGTTGACCCACTCATTCGTTAGTGGGGTGTTCTTTAACCTCCATGCTTTTGGAGGTTTTCCAGACTTTTTCCTGTGGTTGATTTCAAGCTTCATAGCATTGTGGTCTGAAAGTATGCATGGTATAATTTCAATTCTTGTAAACTTATGAAGGGCTGTTTTGTGACCCAGTATATGATCTATCTTGGAGAATGTTCCATGTGCACTCGAGAAGAAAGTATATTCTGTTGCTTTGGGATGCAGAGTTCTAAATATATCTGTCAAGTCCATCTGATCCAATGTATCATTCAGGGCCCTTGTTTCTTTATTGACTGTGTGTCTAGATGATCTATCCATTTCTGTAAGTGGGGTGTTAAAGTCCCCTGCAATGACCACATTCTTATCAATAAGGTTGCTTATGTTTATGAGTAATTGTTTTATATATCTGGGGGCTCGGGTATTTGGCGCATAGACATTTATAATAGTTAGCTCTTCCTGGTGGATAGACCCTGTGATTATTATATAATGCCCTTCTTCATCTCTTGTTACAGCCTTTAATTTAAAGTCTAGTTTGTCTGATATAAGTATGGCTACTCCAGCTTTCTTTTGGCTTCCAGGAGCATGATAAATAGTTCTCCATCCCCTCACTCTCAATCTAAAGGTGTCCTCCGATCTAAAATGAGCCTCTTGTAGACAGCAAATAGATGGGTCTTGTTTTTTTATCCATTCTGATACCCTATGTCTTTTAGTTGGCGCATTTAATCCATTTACATTCAGTGTTATTATAGAAAGATATGGGTTTAGAGTCATTGTGATGTCTGTATGTTTTATGCTTGTAGTGATGTCTCTGGTACTTTGTCTCACAGGATCCCCCTTAGGATCTCTTGTAGGGCTGGTTTCGTGGTGACAAATTCCTTCAGTTTTTGTTTGTTTCGGAAGACCTTTATCTCTCCTTCTATTCTAAATGACAGACTTGCTGGATAAAGGATTCTCGGCTGCATATTTTTTCTGTTTAGCACACTGTAGATATCGTGCCAAGCCTTTCTGGCCTGCCAAGTTTCAAAGGAGAGATCAGTCACGAGTCTTATAGGTCTCCCTTTATATGTGAGGGCACGTTTATCCCTTGCTGCTTTCAGAATTTTCTCTTTATCCTTGTATTTTGCCAGTTTCACTATAATATGTCGTGCAGAAGATCGATTCAAGTTACGTCTGAAGGGAGTTCTCTGTGCCTCTTGGATTTCAATGCCTTTTTCCTTCCCCAGTTCAGGGAAGTTCTCAGCTATAATTTGTTCAAGTACCCCTTCAGCACCTTTCCCTCTCTCTTCCTCCTCTGGGATACCAATTATGCATATATTATTTTTTTTTAGTGTATCACTTAGTTCTCTAATTTTCCCCTCATACTCCTGGATTTTTTTATCTCTCTTTCTTTCAGCTTCCTCTTTCTCCATAACTTTATCTTCTAGTTCACCTATTCTCTCCTCTGCCTCTTCAAGCCGAGCCATCGTGGATTCCATTTTGTTTTGCATTTCATTTAAAGCGTTTTTCAACTCCTCGTGACTGTTCCTTAGTCCCTCGATCTTTGTGGCAAGAGATTCTCTGCTGTCCTGTATACTGTTTTCAAGCCCAGCGATTAATTTTATGACTATTATTCTAAATTCACTTTCTGTTATATTATTTAAATCCTTTTTGATCAGTTCATTAGCTGTTGTTATTTCCTGGAGATTCTTCTGAGGGGAGTTCTTCCGTTTGGTCATTTTGGAGAGTCCCTTGCGTGGTGAGGACCTGCAGTGCACTTCCCCTGTGCTGTGGTGTATAACTGGAGTTAGTGGGCGGGGCCGCAGTCCGACCCGATGTCTGCCCCCAGCCCACTGCTGGGGCCACAGTCAGACTGGTGTGTGCCTTCTCTTCCCCTCTCCTAGGGGCGGGATTCACTGTGGGGTGGCGTGGCCCGTCTGGGCTACTTGCACACTGTCAGGCTTGTGTTGCTGGGGATCTGGCGTATTAGCTGGGGTGGGTAGGCAAGGTGCACGGGGGGTGGAGGGGCAGGCTTAGCTCGCTTCTCCTTAGGTGATCCACTCCAGGAGGAGCCCTGTGGCAGCGGGAGGGAGTCAGATCCGCTGCCGGAGGTTTGGCTCCGCAGAAGCACAGAGTTGGGTGTTTGCGCGGAGCGAGCAAGTTCCCTGGCAGGAACTGGTTCCCTTTGGGATTTTGGCTGGGGGATGGGCGGGGGAGATGGCGCTGGCGCCTTTGTTCCCCGCCAAGCTGAGCTCTGCCGTCCGGGGGCTCAGCAGCTCTCCCTCCCTTTGTCCTCCAGCCTTCCCGCTTTCTGAGCAGAGCTGTTAACTTATGACCTCCCAGACGCTAAGTCGCGCTTGCTGTCGGAACACAGTCTGTCCGGCCCCTCCGCTTTTGCCAGCCAGACTCAGGGGCTCTGCTTGGCCGGCGAGCCGCCCCTCCGCCCCGGCTCCCTCCCGCCAGTCCGTGGAGCGCGCACCGCCTCGCCGCCCTTCCTACCCTCTTCCGTGGGCCTCTAGTCTGCGCTTGACTCCGGAGACTCCCTTCTGCTAATCCTCTGGCGGTTTTCTGGGTTCTTTAGGCAGGTGTAGGTGGAATCTAAGTGATCGGCAGGACGCGTTGTGAGCCCCGCGTTCTCCTACGCCGCCATCTCCCACAAGCCTTCCAGGGTGCACATGTTTAAAGTATACTATTTGATAAGTTTATATACCCATAAAACCATCATGCCTGTCAAGATAGGGAACATATCCATCACCCACAAAAGTTTCCTATGCCCCTTTGTAATCTCCAGCCTCCCGGCTCCCATCACCTGGCAACAGCTGTTGGTCCGTGTTCTGTCACCACAGACTAATTTGCATTCCTAATTTCCATTCACATAAATGGAATCCTACATTATGCATTCTATTTTGTCTGCCTTTGTCACTCAGCATATTTACAGCATATTTTTAACCCCAGAAACCCTGAACTTAGAACCCTGACTAAGCGATGAGAGTTATCCATGTTACTATGTGTATCTGTTTACTATTATCACTGAATAGTATCCCATGTATCACAATTTTTTTTATAGACTCACCTATTGCTGGACATTTGTGCTATGTATAGTTTTGACTATTACAAATAAAGGTGCTAGGAGTATTCATATGCAAGTCTTTGTATTGACATATGTTTTCATTTCTCTAGCATAAACACCTAGGGGTGGAGTGAGTGGGTTGTATGGATGGCGTATGTTTAACTTTTTATGTCAGATGTTTTCCAAAGTGGTTGTACCGTCTTACATTCCCACCAGGAAAGGATAAGAGTTCCAGTTGTTCCATATCCTAGCCAGCTCTTGATATGCTCAGTCTTTAATTTTAGTCTTTCTCGTGAGTGTCCTGTAGGATCTCTATGTGGTTTTAATTTGAACTTCCCTAATGACTAAGGGTATTGAATATCTGTACATGTGTTTATTTGCCATCCATCTATCTTCTCTGTTGGCGTGTCAGTTCAGAGTTTGACCCATTGTTTTTTTTAATTTGGTTGTTTGTTTTCCTATTATTCAGAATATATTCTAGACACAAGTCAGAAAGTTATGCTTTTAGACATAGATTCATTTATTTCCCTGGCATGTAGAACCAGCAAAATGAAATTAAGTTGCAGCAGGAAAAAGTGTAATTATACTTAAGTACTTTTAACTGTGACACTAACATGAGCATTGGGGCAACCAAAGGAGGATGTAAAACTTTCCCTGAAGGTATTTAAAAATAGGGCTGACAATGGTCTGTTTGGATGCTGTAGGTTGGCTGATATATGACTCAATTTACCTAATTGCAGTCTTGATTTGAGGAAAGAATCTTCCCTGGGGTGGGTCTATTGCTAACACTCAATATTCCTTGCTCTTTTGTGCTCTTTTTTCAGGCCAAAAGTCTGTAATTTCTTGGAATTTTTCAAAACTTTCCATGTACTTTACATTTTGTTTTTTGTTTTTTGCTTTTTAATTCATTCTTTCGGATTTTAGCTTGAAGTGTTGCTACAAAACATAGAAGAATCATTCAGGGGCATTAATTGGTTTGAGCAAAAACAAATTACAATCTCTGGAGAGTAATCAAATTCAGAGAAATTGCTCAAATTTCTCTCATCCAGCAGTAGCACAAATCATTGTTTTAACTGATAGTATTGGGAAGATTCATTTAACTCTTTGCAGAGGCAAAATAATTAACTAGATTCTAGAGGAGAGGTTCTACTTGATTAAAGGAGTTGGGTGGTTTTAGCCCGCGGAAGGGAAGAGCAAGGGGTGATTTAATGACAGGATTCCAATATAGCTAATGAAGGGTTTTCCTGTGTGCCGAAAACACTGGTCATTTGTTCTCCAACTCCAGAGAGACTCAAACTAGAGAAAATTGGCTCCCAGTGTAGAAAGATTGAGTGTGGGTAGTGTTGGACTTAAAACTTTTATTATTGGCATCAATATTATTATGAGTTTAAGCCATGGAATAAGCCAGGAGAGATCATAAAGATCTTTTAAAATAAAAAAGATAGCTATCTGTCTGGGATGTCCAAATGTCCATTGAATTATAGGATTTGGTTATTGAGGGGGACCTTAGAGATCACTTATTCTAATCTCCTTTTACAGATGAGGATGTGAAAAGACATTATGTAACTTGCCTGTGGCCACGTTGCTAGACGCTAATGTTTTAATTTGAAAATGTTTTCAAAGTAGCCTCACTTAAGAGACACCAAGACCATGGGAGAGTTTCTACTTCACAGCAGGTTTCCCTCCAGCAAAATAGTCCCTTAAATCTGATGATTATGTGGTAATTTTTCCCCAAGCCAATGAAGAGCCAATATACTCACCCGTATGTGTCTCTTCTTGTCATTAAAAATGCTAATGATTTTTATTCTTGGATATTTTGAATTTGTCTCTAAATAAATGCTGTACCTGAAATGACTGTAAATGGTTTGACCTGAGGTGACCAATATTGATCGAGGTCAGCAGAGGATACTGCCACAACCTTTGGGGAACCTGTCCCAGTCTGATATGGGGTTCTTCATACATTTCTGGCTGATAAACTTCTGTGCTACAAAGCCTGTAATTTGGTGGATGCCTTTGGGTCAGTTGTCATGTTCTGGTGATTCATTTGCCTTCCTTAAAGATAATATATTAAAAAGCTTTAGGTTTTGTTTTGCAAAACACTAGTTAGAGCCATAGGAAACACTTTTAGGCCACCAATTCATTATATATAGGGTTTGCAAATACGAGTTCTAACCATTGGCATTAAGTGCAATAAATTGCTTTACAAAGGATTGTACATCCATTACCATAACTGAAAGAAATTGGCACACTGCAGTTTATTTGATTGTGGTTACATTTTATTTGGTAGCTCATCATTCTGTACATGTTCCCACTAGACCACCTAGAACAAAAACCTACATATGTTTATATAGTATTATGTACTTATTTTAAAGGGTTTGTATGAGCACTAAAAAAATGTGATAAAATATTCAAAAGTACCTAGCACATTGCCTGACATCTAGCAGACACACAGTAGATGACCCTACTTTGCCTTCTTTCTTTCCTTTCTTGGGTTTTAGCCGTGGGTATTGGGATTTTTCAGAAATCTAACAAATTCTTGTCAGAAGGGAAGTTAATAAAATTGTTCACATTTAAAAGTATTTACTTAAAAATGACCACCAGTGTCTGTTGAGCACTCACTTTACTCACAGGATGTTTAGATTTTATGAGATTTTAATATCTTTTCAGATACAGTCAACTGAAAAGTCAGGTTCTGTCAGTGCAAGAAAGATTTACTCAGCACCTGTGATTTGCTTAGCCAGTCTTGAGCTAGATTTAGGACGCTTTGAATGCCAAAATGAGAAATTTGTATTTAATGTGGCAATAGAGAGCTATCATAGGTTCTGAAACATTTGAAAGCTAAAAACAAACACAACTTTTTCAACCACACCAAAAACATTCCTTTCCAAACCCTCCCCCTAAATATATATATTAGGTTAAAAAGAAGGCAAATTCTGTCTATACCTTTGTGTGGTCTGTTGAATTGACCACCCAGTCCTGTGTTTGTGAACTGAAAACCACTCATGGTAAATATGCTGTGAAGTTTAATGGAGTGAATTTCAACTGTATGAAACTGCTTCGAGAACTTGGCTTTTGAGCAGGGACCATCATCCCAAGGAGACCCTGCGTGGTCAGGACTTTTTCTCTGAGCCACTCACTACCTGCAGGAAAAGAAGACATGCTGGGGCCAGGTATTACATTCAACCCCTTTAGAGAATCGGCGGCTGCCTGAATGTGCTCATCTCTATCTTTTGTGGAGCCAGAGTAGAAACAACGTGAGGGCTTTTGCTATTGAGAGGAATGTGCAGCTCTTTTCACTTACTCTGCACAAGCTGCCGCCCCCCAGCTCCTGCCCTATACGCCACTTATCCCAGCCTGGGAGTCCTGAGGGTAGCTCCAGAACAGTTTTCCAGCTGTCCATGCAGAGACCAGTAGACCAGTACGCAGCTTATGGATTCAGAGTCAGAGAGAAGATCCACACGTGGACTGGGCTTGGGAAGATTATGCCAAAATTTCAAACTAAATCTTGTGATTATTTTCATTGTTTTGGAGAGTTTAAACTGGGTGTGTTAGATATCTTTTTTTTTTTTTTTTAATTTTTTTTTTCAACGTTTTTTATTTATTTTTGGGACAGAGAGAGACAGAGCATGAACGGGGGAGGGACAGAGAGAGAGGGAGACACAGAATCGGAAACAGGCTCCAGGCTCCGAGCCATCAGCCCAGATGCCTGACGCGGGGCTCGAACTCACGGACCGCGAGATCGTGACCTGGCTGAAGTCGGACGCTTAACCGACTGCGCCACCCAGGCGCCCCTGTCTTTTTTTTTTCACTTTGTAATACTCCATTTTGTTTTGGGTAAAGACTGAAATTAATGATTCCCTTTTAATTTCTAGGGCTTCCCACATGTTTGTGTATTTCTGTTTCTGTAAAGTCTGTCTCACGCTTTTCCCAGAGTCGGGAAAGAATCATTGTTAAAGGACACCACATTTCAGTGTTCCAGAGGAAAAAACCCCTTCTTTCCAACTGTCTAGACCATTTGTTTAGAATCTGAAAAATTCCGTTTCAAATTGTATTTATTTTTATCTAGGCAAAAAAATAATGAAAGAATGAAGTGAAATTTCGGATGAAATATAATTTTCATACTTCATCTCTGTATTTTGATATCAGCAAGTAACCAGGGATTAGCACTCAGAAATCGTGTACCCTTTCATGTATTTAAGACACGTTTGTGATTTTAAATAATTAAAGAGCATTGTTCAAAGAGCTTTTTGAACTAAGTACCACACTAGATACCTTCCTCCTTCCCTGTTGGAAAATTCCCTTGCTTTATTTCCTAACACTAAAAGGCATGGCATGAATGCAAGTAGCCATTGTCCTTGCATCTGTGACCCTGCGTTTTTGCCACATGTGTGG
The DNA here is from genome assembly GCF_023721935.1 of Panthera uncia. Taxonomy (NCBI): domain Eukaryota; kingdom Metazoa; phylum Chordata; class Mammalia; order Carnivora; family Felidae; genus Panthera; species Panthera uncia. The sequence continues at coordinate 61,621,023 of NW_026057578.1, read as the reverse complement.
CCTAGTGCTGTGCCCAGTTCTTGCAGGAGCAAGTGGAGGGGTGTCAAAGTGATGGAGGCTCATTCCCAGCTCTTGACCAGCTGCCATTTTCACCGTTTTTAACAGCCTGTGACTAGTCAGCCTGCTTAAAGCCTTGATAACTTAGAGGCAGAGTGGAGGTAACCTTAAAAGAATGTGTCTTCTATGGCCTAGCTCTGTGGTTATACTGTACCAAGTGGTTACATACTGAAGTTTTCAGATGCTCTATTGTGGCTTATTATTGTCAGCGTTTCTTGATAAAAACACTTTTTTTTAAAAGGTTTTACTGTGTTGATTGCAGTTAATTTGCAAAGAGCAATTATGTTTTGAGCTGTCCAATGGATAAACATTTAAACTAAGCATTCTACCTGGAGATACATATATATATTTTTTGTCCACGAAAGCTGGAAACGTACAATTTCTAGCTTAGCTTCTGTCTACTGCTCTTAATTCCCTCTGGCTATCCAAACCAAGGACTTTTAAAAATCAAACTTCAAAAGTGCTGAGCCCATTATGCTTCCAAGAAATATATTTGAATAAAGAAATCCATGAGCTGTGCAGAGGGCAAGATTACAGTAAATGCAGCTTCTAAATGCTAGCGGTTTGAGTTCAAGAAAAGGAACAAGTTGTTCAGGTGGTGGTAGGTCCTTTGATGAACTGAAAATTGGTGTAGAAAGGACAAGTAGAGAATCTGGCGACCTTGATGGGCATGAACTCACCTGAAAATGTGGGAGAAGGGCTATAGCAATGCCACATTTACAACAAAAACATAATAGTCACAGGACATTCTGAAATGCCTGCTTTTTCAAATTCACTGGTACGGACATTTTTTTTAGTGGTTTCTCTCTTTTGTGCATGCACACATACCCACACACACGTACATATTTCCTGAAGGCAAGATTTGAAATCAGGAACTATACACAATGAAAAGGAAAAAGAAATCTTTGGTGAAACAGCATCAGCATGGAATAGAATTTGGGCCCTAGACCTGAGAATAAATTCTGTGGGCCCCACAGGGCACTTGCCCCAAAGAAACTCAACCTTCCATCTGTCTTTTCCAGCTCCTTTGGCGGGTTGGCAGAAGGGTAGCCTTTGTGAGCACTTGAAGCCCGTTTGGTACAAGCAAGGCTCTGTGTCCTCAGGCAGTGGTTGAGATAGAGAACACTAGAGAGTTTGTACTTGTGGATAAAGCTTTTAAGTTTGAAAGGTATTCCAGCTATTAGCTTCAATAATAGCTACCACTTACTGACCGCTAACTTATAGGCATTGCATCTTATGTGCTTTATCTCACTTAAATTTCCCAACAGCCCTATGAGGTCATTTCTCTTGCCTATTTTATAGAAGCTAAAAATTGACCTGTCCAAGGTCGCACGCTAGTTAAGTGGCAGGACTTGGATTTAAACTTAGTTCTGCTGGATTTCACAACATGTTCTTAGCTCCTGTCCTATGTGCTGTGTTATTCAGAACTATGAAGACCCCGCTGCTGCTCTCCAGATCGTTTTGGTAGACTCTAGCATGGTGCGTGAGGCTGCTGTGGGGAAGGCAGATGAGATGTGCCCCTGGCTCCGATAGATCTAAGTGTGCAGTTGCAAGGACAGAGTATGAGAAAGGAAGGGATGGATTCTGATCAGAGGAGGTGCAGTAAGATTTTTGCGAAAGAAGTGAAACCTGAGCCGAGTTCAGAAGAAGAGGGTGAAATGACATTCATTCCAGGGAGGACGAGTTGCATTGTGCACAGGTACCAAGGATGAGACAATAGCTGGTTTGACAGAACATACACAGTTGACCCCTAAACAACTTGAGAATTAGGGGCGCTCACCCTCCCACCCCACGCAGTTGAAAATTTGCACATAACTTTTGACTCCCCCAAAACTTAACTGGTAGCCTACTGTTGACTGGAAGCCTTATATTGATAGCATTACAGTTGATTGACACGTATTTTGTATGTTGTGTGTATTATATACTGTCATCTTACAATAATGCCCAACTTTTTCTTAGTTTTTTCAGTATTTCTAGGCTACGTAGTTCATCTGTGAGTTTTTCACATTGTCACGAATCTCCAAAACATTTTCTCCAATGTATTTATTGAAAAGAACCTGCATATAAGTGGACCCGTGCAGTTCAGACCCCTGTTGTTCAAGGTTCCACTTTATAGCAAGATTCTTCTTTTAAAGTAGTATAGCCTGAGGTCTCAGCCTATGCCTTCTCACCCAGCCTGCAGAAATACCTCGCTAGGTAGGGTTATCTCAACTTGTTATCAATAGATGACCATTCCCCAACAGCAGACGGTGCTGCTACTGTATGAGAAACAGACAATCATGGCAGGGCATTCTTGAGTAAATCTAGTGAAAGACTTGGGAGGAAGTCACACATAGCTTCTTTAAACTCGGCCCAGCTCCTAGGACGCCAACCCCTTGGTTAAGTAGGGGCATCTAGAGAAAGTGGATGACCATGTTCAGCAGCAGCAGCAGCAGCAGCAGCAGGAGTTTGGGGGCTTCTGTTTTGTACAAGGTACAGCTTGACCTCTGCAAAGTAAGGATAGGACTGGAGCTGGGCCTGGGAACGTAGAGGACCTGGGGGAAGCATTAATATTATCGGTGAGGGAGAGTGGAAGGGGGTATTAGCTGGATCGTGAAGTCATTCTGAGACTTTTCTCAAGACTTTCTCTCTGATTCTTGTGAAATGAGGGACTCACACAAGGTCACTGGGCCTTATGAAGTCCTTTCAAAAATACTTCCCTCACATTGCCTAAAAATGTTCTCTCAGCCATTCTGCCTTGTTGTGCGGATTAGATGAGGAAATACGTGCAAAGATTTTAACACAAAGTCTGGCCCTCTGTCAATGCTTAGTAAGTGTTAGTGGTTATCAGCATCATTTTATTGTTCTGCTTCATGTTCTACCAATTAGAGGCCGGATGCCTTCAAAAGCCAGTCACATTCAGTGGGTCTAGGTTGAACTTGTCCAAAGCTTTTCCAAGACTGAGGATTTTGAGGTGGCTGCATGTCAAGTCTTAGAAAACTGGATTTTGCAAGTGGACAGACCCTAATTGGAATGCAGGATCTGACACTTGCTAGTTTTATGATCTGAAATATGTTGAGAAACCTTGCCTCATCTGAAAATAGCGATGATGATGATGATGATGACCTTGCAGTGAAGATTTAGTAGAGTCGATGAAATAGTGTGTCTAAAGTACGTAGCCGGTCCCCGCACACAGTAGTCATTTAATAAACCTCAGATCCCTTCCTTCTGTCTGGATGCACTGAGGGGCAGTTTGGGCTCATGCAGGGAAAGACACAGGCCCAACCCAAATGCTCTTTCCGCCTGCCCCAGCTTCATCACAGCTGGACCATATCCCCCAGACCACCCACCCTCCTCTCTGTGTGTCTCCCCTCAGCCCTTCTACAACAGCCTGTGTTTACTTCTCGTGGCCCTGACAAGTACAGGCTGATCGGCCTGTCTTTCCCACTGCACTGTGGGCTCCCGGGGCATGGGCAGTCGCTTTTCTGTCTGCTTCTCTGGTACCTACCTGGTGTGGGCTTGTGTGGGGCACTCAGATGTCTCCATGCTCATCTAGGAGGTACTGGTGAGCAGAGAAAGTTTGGGGGATGGCCAGCCACTTACCTGTGAAACCTTCCAAGGAAACTGGAATAGAATCTGAGGGTAAATATAGAGGGAAACATGCGGATAAAGGTCAGCCACCATTCTAGGAAATGGTGAAGTGTAGGGAAGATCTCAGAAGAACAGTTGCCTGCTCAGAATATTCTAAACTCTCCTGGGTTCTCCGTGGTGCCTGAAGGCCAGAGGTGTGTATCATTCTCACCTGAAGGTCCTTTATCTCCTCCAGAAAGCCATTCCAACTCCTTCTGCCGCTTGGCTTCTCTATGCCGCTCCTAGCTGTGTGGGTCTCCGTGGGTACTACTGATTTGGGATCATGGGGTTATCTGCCTCACTCCCCTCTAGACTGGTGGTATTCTGTGAGCAGAGTCCTGTTCTCTGTCTCGCTCTCTGGGAAGCAGAGCACATACCTGACAGTCATACTGCGTGCAAAGGAGCAACTGGAGATTCTTGCCCTGGGTCTGGGAGATACTGCCCCAAGGGTTTTGGGTGTGTGTCATGAACCTCCTGAAATTATATGGGAAATTGCATGTGTATGTTCATAGATCTATTTCTCTTTGGAGAAAGCCCACAGTTTGTATTAGATTCTGGAATATTTTGGGGATCCTACAAATACTAAAAACAAAAACAAGAAACTCAACACACACATTTAGAGATTTCCTACATACTAGTAAAGCCTGTGTTTTTATTAGCTGGGAGATATTTTTATGCTCCCTCGATTTCCAGGTGTGAGCTGCTCCTCGGAATAACCCACAGATTCCATCTTGGAGCCGTGCATGGTGGTTCTGGCTTGGGTGCTGCTGCTGACATATCCTGGAGGGTCCACTTAGGCTCTCTGAGCTTCGTTTTATGTTTCATCTGTTCATTTAGGTTTGTAATGCCCTCGTGTCCTGCAGGAATGTTGCACAGTAAAGAAATAGGGGTGTTCATATATTTTATAAATTGCCAAGGGCTCGGTAATTGCGGGATGCAAGTGTTATGGTGACAGATGTGTCATTTTTCATGTTACACAGTGCTGAGAGCACAGTAGGCACTCAGTAAATAGGAGATTAAAATTAACATGGGAAGGGTTTATTGGAGTGAAAGTTCTAGAGGTTCAGGTGCCTGCATGTCCCGCACACCCTGTGCAAGGATCTAGTGCTCAGGCCTAGAACACAGCTAGGGCTACTGAGGACATGGTTTTCAAATAGTAGTAAAAGGGGACATGACCTTTCAGATCCCAGATCCATTTGGTGTATTTTCCTGAAGAAATTGAGGCTTAGAGAGACAGAAGCAGACCTACTTATTTTCAGAAGGGCTTGAGATTCCTCCTTACCATTTTAAAAAAATGTTTTATTTATTTTTGAGAGAGAGAGAGAGAAGAGGAGGGACAGAGAGAGAGGGAGACACAGAATCCAAAGCAGGCTCCAGGCTCTTAGCTGGAGCACAGAGCCTGATGTGGGGCTTGAACCCATGAACTGCAAGATCATGGCCTAAGCCAAAGTCAGATACTTAATCGACTGAGTCACCCAGGCGCCCCCCTCTCCTCATCACTTTTGATGGAGCGCCCCCCCCCCCAAATCTCATTGCCTTCATATAATCAGTTTGTTGTTTTATCTTCTTATAAATGGTACAGCCTTCACACCACAGTCTTCTTTCTCTCATTGAGGCCATTTAGAGGCCTGCAATTCTTAGAACATGCAGATCCTGTACTGGACACAGGCACATTTCACTATGGAAACTTTGTATCTCCAAAGCGCCTTGCCTCTTGGAATGTTCTCATAGACATCACATGAGAACACTGGTATAGATTATTGCTACCGCTGTCAGCTCAACTGAGACCCAGAGGTTACTGTGATTTGTCCAAGCCATAAAACACAGTATACAAAGCAAAATGGAAATTCAGGTGCTCTGATTTTCCATCCTTTATAGCTGCTAGACTCTGTGTCCCCACAGAGCATCTCTACTTGATTTTGGCACATTTACTGAATCAAACTAGGAGACTCTAGCCAAGGGAGAGATAGATTTTAGGTGCAAATATATTCTGCTTAGGGCTAAAAAGACTGTGTTTATATCCTCTCACACTCCAGGTCACATATACCTCATCAGACCCCCTCATCAGACCCCTCCCTGCCCCCCAGGAACTGACAAAACAGTAACCTGGAAATGTTTTTTTGCTTAATGGGTGTGTGCGTGTGTGCGTGTGTGTGCGTGTGTGTGTGTGTGTGTGTGTGTGTGTATTGACTATAATCTATCCATCCATTTTAACAACGTGCAGTGGAGGAGTTTGAAATTACATTTAATCATTGTTTTATAATGAATGATAATTAAATATTACTTTTAAAATAGGCTTGGGGCGCCTGGGTGGCCCAGTCGGTTGAGCGTCCGACTTCGGCTCAGGTCACGATCGCGGTCCATGAGTTCGAGCCCCGCGTCCGGCTCTGGGCTGATGGCTCAGAGCCTGGAGCCTGCTTCCGGTTCTGTGTCTCCCTCTCTCTCTGCCCCTCCCCCGTTCATGCTCTGTCTCTCTCTGTCTCAAAAATAAATAAATGTAAAAAAGAAAAAATAGGCTTTTCTTTTTCTATAATTGCATTACTTTTTTTTTGGGGGGGGGGGGTTTGTTTTGCTCTTTAACCTGATTGTGTGCATTTGGAAAGTACCCTGGCACAGGGTATCTGAACGCAGAAAATTCTGACATTTTTCCCACTTTCCATTCCTTCTCCTGTATGGATGCCAGATTCCTTTGGGAAACCATCATTTGCTAAAGGTCAGGAGCAAAAGGAGGGGCGTTCTTAGTGTTCAGTTACTGCTAATTAGAAACTAAACATCTGTAACCATGTCAGAGTTATTTGTGTTTGAAAAGAAACATTTATATACAAGAGCCTAGTTCGGCAACATAAAACACACTCTAACCCAAAGTGTGTGTGTTGGAAGGGTGGGGAACAGACAGATGGGGAAGCTTCCTACAAATGACCCGGCTTGAGTGAGGTCATTTGCTAATTAAATCTCAAAGCGTTTTCAGAGTATTTTCTTTTCTCTGTCAAGTGAAGTTTTCTCACTCCCCCCCACCCCCATCATGGGCCAAAGCAAACATTTTATTGCGTTTGCCCATTAAAGATTAAACATTTAATCATTTTAAAGGAAAAATAAAAATGCGTGATTTGGCAGAACCTCGTCAAAAACCGTTGGGAAGTCTCTAGCTACCTGCTGTAACGTTAGCTCCCAGTGTCTTCCCATAGTATGATGTAAGGTGAGTTCTCCATCCATAAAGTGTGTGCTGATTGACCTGTCTCACAGATGTATACTTGTAGGGGGAAAAAATGACCCAAGGTTTGACTTCCCCTGTGCCTCTTTCTCCACTCTTCCTACCCCACTCCCCATGATGAAATTCTCTTTGGACCATTCCATTTGTACATTAATTAATCTGTTCTTTTATTGTCACATTAAGGTAAATGTCAGTGTTACCTCTGGGGTATTAGAAACGTTACAGTGGTAGGACTTTGTGCGTCTGCATGCTAAGTCTACGTGGCCACATGGCCCTAATGACCCAGATCTTAGCAGTAATACCTTCTTGGAATACTAATTAATTTTGAAAACAGAACGAGAGACCTCTCTCTCTTTCTTCCACAGAGTCTACCATGTTCTGATCTTCCCCATCCTTGTCTTGACGTCTAAGATATTTCTCTAAGTTGAGTTACTTTCTAAATTGGGTAAAAAATCATGGAGTCTTAAGAGTTCTCTAGTTAAGAACTTACTTGAGCCCAGACTTACCATATTGGGCTTTCCTCTCAAATAATACTATCTCTGTGAAGGCTTTCAAGTGCACAATTTCAACAAAATGGTTGTGGGCTCTCAGGTTCTGAGTGTTTACAAAGTCAAGAGGCTCTTAGATGACCTGCCTTTCCAATGACCTTTGTAGAATCTCAAAATCCCACTTGTCCGTGACTTTCACTTTAAGAACTGGCTTTTCTTCAAGCTCTTTGGGTGTGAGTCAGCCCAGAGGCAAGGATTCAGTGACTTGAGGGTCCAGCTCTTGTTCTCTTAACAATAGTTCAAGATCTTGTAGTCTGCCGTTTGTGGCACTCCCCGGTCTGGCCAGACCCACTTCTCAGCCTGAAGTTCCACTGTTATTTCTGAGCCTCTACTTCAGTCAGATACATCTACCTCTACCTTGAGCATTTTTTCCTTGCTTTATACCACTGTTTCTGGTTGAAACAATTTCCTGGTTTCGGCCTTCTGGGAACCATGCTTGCTTTCTTTCAATCCTTCTCAATACCAGAATCTACAGTCTTATTATCCTCATGTAGCCATAATATGAAGATCACTTGCATATCGTTCTTCCAGGACTGTCTTGTGCTTTTGGGGCATCTTTTCAAATGTACTGCCCCTCTTGCCATCCAGAGTATAGGCACCCCAGAGACCACAATGACTTTTATTTCTCATGGCACCTACTATTTGTTCATTTTGAGTGCTCAGTGAATAGTTGTTTGATTGTTCAGGAGGAAGCTATTTTTTGCTACTATTTATTGAATCATTCCCAAAGCCTGTCTGCATTTATTTCTGTGATCGAATCATAGATATTAATGATATTTATATGAAAAAGAAAATCACCTGTAGAACCAACACTAACACATACACACCATCATTGGAATAAGGGAAGTATTAAAAAAAAAAACAAACCAACATTTGGAATAAGGAGGAACTCCCATCCCCTACCCCACTCCCCCTCAGCTTAGATGTCCCAGCTGGAGCTAGATAGAACATCAGCATGTACAGAATGACATATATCCAAAAAAAATTCAAAACAAACAAAAAAGAACATTAGCACGTACAAAGGCATGGATGTGGAAATGAGTATTGAATGGTCTTGTGTTTTTATGTCTCCCCAGATGTGGTCACTCCCCTGTCTACCGCTCCCGTGAGATGGCAGCTCGTGCCTTGGTTCCATTTGTTATGGTGGATGAAATCCCCAATACCATCCGAACTCTGTTGGCCAAACTCCCCAACTCCACCGATCAGTGTTTCCGGCAAAACCATATTCATGGGACGCTTCTCCAGGTAAATAAAGTTACTTTGTGTCAAACCGCACAGGATAAACTTTGGTTTCTCACCTACTGTTTGCAGGTGAAGATTTGATACACAGGCTTTTAACTTTATCCATAGAACTCTTTTCTATTGCTGAAAAGGACTGGTATTTCCTAGGTGTGCTTTTTTCATTACAAAAATGAGTACAGCATCACACTGTGATTCAGTCAGATTGTCTTTTGCATTAAATCCCATATTTTTTACTTCATGCTTTCTTTCCCATTTGTACATAGCTCTCTGAACCAGATAAAGTTCTGTCTCTTCCATCAAGTGCCTACCGACTATTCTGGGCCACTCCCTGCTCAAGGTGAAGTTGTGAGCATTCCTTGAAAGAGAGGAAGGAGAATTAGACACATCAGGGAGAGTTTGTGCTGTGGCATCACACATAGAAATGCCAAGCCCTACTCTCCTGTTTTCTCAGTGCTACAAAAGAGACTTTTTATTTTTAATAAATATACAAATACACTTACTGCTTTTAACTTAACATTTCCCCCACAAAGGACCAAAGCACAACAAATGAATGAGAAAGAAACTTCTTACCGGAACTGTCTTTTTTAAACCCTAATGATAAACTTGGGAACGGGTGGTACTCGACACGTCTGTTCATGTGGCTGCTGGGGTCACTCATGTTGGGGCGGGATTGGGGGTGAGATTCAAGTATCAAGTCATGTTTGTGGTTTGTGAGCAGAGTTGAGGAGTGGCCTTGAGATCCCAGTATGTGCCATAAGGTTGAGGTCTCTGCTGCCGACACGAGAGGCACCGTATAGAATGGTTAATGGCCTGGGACTCTGGAGCCAGACTGTCTCAGGGTCAGTCTCACTACTCACTGCCTGCACATCTGCGATTGTTTTTTATGTTATTACTATTAGTATTAAGTTTTTTATTTTAATTACAAGATAGTGAACATACAGTGTTGTGTCTTCATTTTTGAAACAAGGACAACAGTGATATATACCTGCTAGGGATTTTGTGAAGATTAAATGAATTAAAGCATATAAAGTGCTTAGAATAGTACCTGGTACATAATATGATATATAGTTACTATTGTTATAGTTTTAATGAGCCTGTACTATAATGAAAAGTAAGATTTTTAGTAACTAATTCCCTCTAGGTGACAACGAATGCAAGATAAGCCTGTCTTCATGCCTTCCTTTCTTGGTTGTTACATATATTCAGCAAGTATTTGTTAAATTTATTAAATGCCTCCTACGTACCACTGTGTCCATCAGAACAGTGACTAAGTCGGTTCTTGCACTGAAGGAATCCAGGACAAAAACAGCCCTCTGAGAACGAGCAATCACCATGTAGTGTGCTAAGTGCTAGAGGAACACCTAGCAGGGCCACCTGACTGGCGTTGAGGGAGTCAAAGGAAAGCTTCCCAGAAAAAGTGACCTCGAAGTAAAGGCAGAAAAAGCCAAGCAAAAGGTGGAGGGAGAGCCCCCCACGCAGAGACAACGGCATATAGCAGGGCTCAGGATGAGTGACAAGTCAGCCCATCTGGGAACTGCAGGCTTGGGTGGGATGAAGTTCTAGGTTGGCAGGTCACGAACTGGTCTCAGGACCTCTTTACCCTCTGAAAAGCTATTGTGGATTCCAAAAACACTTTTGTCTATCAATATTTAATTAGAAACTGAAACAGGAAATCTTAAAACACAAGAACTCACAAGCACACATTCCATTAGTCATTATTAGAATGCTGACATCATCACACACCTTGTTGCCCCTGGCAAACCCCACCATGTGCCGTCTGTGTGAGAAGGAGAATAAAGGGGAAAGGAATGTCTTAGTGGCATTGAAGATAGTTTGATCTTGCAGACCTCCTGAAAAGACTGCGGCCCCCAAGCGACCAGAGCAGATCCTCTGGTCTATGTGGTATATATTGGGGGTCTTTGGTGGTCTCTTCAGTGCAGTCTCTCAAGCACTCATCTCCCTTGGTCCTCACTATATCTCAGTGATGACGAGAGGGCTGGAGGGTATTATCTTGGTTTTAAACGTGGGACCCTGAGGCCCATACGAGTTAGATGTCTCGATTCTCTGTCGGACACTACTCTGAAGGGAAGGAGCTGGCAATAGTGAGTAACGAAGGACATGCTTTTCAAAGATGCCTCGATTCTGCATCTGAGTTAGAGGCGGGGGTCAGATTGTCAAGCAGGAGGCAGGTAGTGGGGATCAGCCATCAGATCTTCTTTATTGCAGATCCATTCTTGGCTCAATCTTGTCAGAAGAGGTTGGGATTGCTTCTTTGGCTGGCTCGCCACTTGTACAAATGGGCCTCCCAACCTCGTTTCCCACACACAACACTAACAGGTCTGGCTTGTGTCTCACCAGTCTGCCCAGCAACAGAGCATGGTCTTCTGCTCTGTCTCTGGGCTGCCTTTGATATCTCCAATTTACTTTTTCTGTGACCTGAAGGGTGAAACACCATGGAAAAGTAAAAGCCTTGTGACTCCAGGTTGGTTGTGGCCGTTGCTTTTGTTCCTGAGTGTTGGGAGGTAAAGGGAGATGTTTTGTTGAAAACAAAACAAAATAGTATGGGTGTTGGGTATCATGTTCATGTTTGTCAAACAGATTCCTGTCTTTACCCAGATTGGTTTATACCCTGGTTGAAAAAAGGAATTCAAAGGCATGTGAAAATCTTTTCTGTCATGTCCACTTGGGTGTCTCATCTGTGTTGTAATAGCTGTGTTTCACTCTGTTGTTCTTTATGGGGAAAACGCAAGGGGTTAAGACGGAAAGGGTTCTTTTTCTCTTTCCTTTCTACGGTTTATGGATTCCTTCTCCACATGGAGTTATCTTTGAAATCAGTAAAAGGCCGGGAAAAGAGGTGTTAGGGATTGAAAGGCATGAGAATCTCCATGGGACTTTCAGAGCCAGCTAAATAAATATAAAATTGTTATTTTTTTTCAGAGGGAGGAAATCATTTTGTAATCAGAAAACAAATTCTTCCACAGAACATTTTCTTGAATTATACATTTTGGCTTCTTTGAAAAATGTTTACATAAAAATATCAAACCTCAGAGTATTTCTATAGAATACCTTGAAAATGAGAAATATGCTGATCTCTGAATTTTCCGAGGCGATGGAAGAAAAACTCAAATTATAGGACGTGCATAAAAAGAAAACATATGAAAATCGTTTCTTAATCATTTTAAAAACCAGAGGTTCCTAATTGCAGTGTTGACATGGATGGAAGTAACACACATGAGAAAAGGTGAGATTATGCAGCCGGTTCATAAGAGCCAATGGTAAATGACATTAAATCTCCATAAAGGCTAGATAAGAGCCATGGACATTACCTCATTTGGGAACAACACTGGCTGGCAGGGCTACCCTGTCTTTTAAGTAGAATTAACCGTCTGTTTTTCTTGCCAAAATTCTTCATGTTGGGGCCTTAACATTATTACTAGGTTACTTATCACTCCCGAGAAATCATATTGGCATTAAAAAAGTTCTCTTGTGTTGAAGAAGAGTTTTGGCCAATGATTATGAGGTAGGATGTATTCTGATTTTGGGGCACTTAAGTCACATTTTGGTGTCTCGTAAGGAAATATATACCATTTGAAATACAAGTTTGAATTTTGAGTTATTTTCATTTTCTTTTTCTTTTTTAAGCTTATTTATTTATTTTGAGAGAGAGCATGCTCATATGCACGTGCGAGCTGGGGAGGGGCAGAGAGAGAGAGAGAGAGGGAGAGAGAGAATCCCAAACAGGCTCTGAGACAGCACAGAGCCCAACTCGGAGCTCGATCCCACAAACTGTGAGATCATGACCTGAGTCAAAATCAAGAGTTGGGCGCTTAACCAACTGAGCCACCCAGGTGCCCTGGGATTTTTTTCATTTTCTATTTTGGTTCTTTTTCTCATGATATAAACACACAAGCGGTGGTCCCTACTCTTTCTTTACCTAAGCTCTCTTATATGAGTAAGGTGAAAAGACAGTTGAGGTAATTCAGCCTCTGTTGAAGCAGAAGAACCACTTTTGCATTTCTCTGAATGAACATTCTAGGCAAAGGTATTCTTTTTTCTTCAGTTAATCCAGACAATCTCCATAGTTCTAAACACCCCTTTGCTGGGATTAAATTTTCTCAGTCTTTACCAGAAGAATCTGTTGAACACCGTGTTTAATTCTCTTACTCCTCTGTCCCCTCCCCCTACCCAAATTGGGAGCTTTGATGTTTGCACTTTGGGAATCCTGAGCCACTTTTCTGGCTGTGGAGCTGAGCGGCAGTATTGGACTTTTGGGTTGACATGAAATATTAACCGGAGATGGACTTCAGACAGCCTAAGCCCACACATTTGGTGAGTTTGCCATAAGAGAAGTAAAATGAACGTTTTGAGCACCACCTGTATGCTGCATAAAATGAATGTGTGATTTCATTAATACTCTCAGCAATCCTGCAAGGTGTTTAGAAAGTGGTACCTCCTGCTAATTGATGTGAATAACAACTTTTTATGTCTTAGGGAAACCAAGCAAAGAATCCAGCTTTGCTTTGTCTTTAATCCCTTGTCCCTGAGTCCTGAAATCTGATTTGATGCTAGAAACAAAGTAAGTCCATTGGTATTAGAAAGACAGAGGAGGTATTAGAAGACACCTGGATGGCTCAGTTAGTTAAGTGTCTGACTCTTGATTTCGGCTCCAGTCAGGATCCCAGGGTTAGGAGATAGAGCCCTGGGTTGGGCTTTGCACTGAGCGCTGAGTGTGGAGTCTCTCTCTCTCTCTCTCTCTCTCTCAAAAAAAAAAAAAAAAAAAAAAAGACAGAGGGACAGAGGAAGTCACTGACACCCTGAGAGGCTACAACCAACTAGTAAGACATTTTTTTTCGTATAGTTGACACGCAATGTTACATTATTCTCAGGTTTTCAACGTAGTGATTCAACAACTCTATACATGATGCTGTGGTCACCACAAATGTAGCTACCATCTGTCCCATTACATCACTGTTACAATATCATTGACTATATTCCTTATGCTCTGCCTTTTATTCCTGTGACTTAATCATTCCATAACTGGAAGCCTGTATCTCCCACTCCCCTTCATCCATTATGCCCATCCCCTACCCTCCTCCTCTTTGGCCACCACCAGTTTGCTCTCTATATTTACAAGTCTGTAAATATTTATTTACAAGTCTGATGCTGCTTTTTGTTTGTTTATCCATTGTGGTTTTGTTTGTTTTTTAGATTACACTTGAGAGTGAAATCATAGCAGTTTTGCACCTTCCCTCCCTCCACTCATCTTTTTCTCATGATTTCTCTTTGGTGTCTCATTTAATAGTCTTAAATACATTAAATCGTCTAAAAGTACAGAATCCTCCATTGGTACCTCGGTTATAGGCAAGCATGAAGTTGCCATACCTTCTGTCATCCTTAAGAGTGTGAGACAAAACACTCAGACATGGACACCCACAGAAATTGTGGGTTCTAAGCCTAGGAGCTGCAGGGCACATGAAAAAGAGGTCAAGATTGAATTCAATTCAGCACACTCAGTGATTTGCATACCCAGTTCTAGGTACAGGTGAAGACATAAGTTTGCCTTTCTAACCTCCCAGGGAGGGAGCTGTGGGTTAGAAGCCAAGCGAGCCAGCCAAACCCTCGCACCAGGGAGCATATGAATAACAGAAATGAAGATGAGGCAAGAGAGAAAGCTGCCAGATATGGAATCAGGCATGAGGGAGACTGAGACTAAGATAACATTCTGCTTGAATCTAGAACACTCTGTTTTAGGCCTAGAGTTGGGATCTTTATGGGTGTGAGAACAGCTGTGCAGGGATGGGCAGGACAGCAGGAGAACAAAAGTAGAGGTGGATCTTGGCATTACCTTTGTGAAACAGAAAAGCAGAAGACCTGGAAAGAAATAAAGGTAGGTCAATTCAGCCAGCCGCTTTTCTGAAGGAATCACTGTTCAGGAAACAGGGATAATACCGACCGTCCTTGACTCTGTGCCATGGAGAGAAGTAGTGGAAACAAAAAGAAAACCAGTGATAGAGGTAGTCTTAAGTATGAATTCTGTCAGTGTTTTCTAAATATAAGGAAATGAGTGTTTTAGAAAAAAGTGTATTTTTTACTAAGTGTTGTACTAAAACTTACAATCAAATTTAAAAGAATGATCCACTCCATCTTTTCAAATTGTGACCATAAGATAGCACCTTATACTTGAAAAATTGTATCTTTTTTGTATTTCTTAAAAGTACAAAATTGTGAAACATAAAGCAGAGTCCTCAAGCTGCCTAGAAATAGAACATTACTTGATAGATTCCATTTGGTGACTTAAGGTTGGCCTGTCTCCATTGTTTACTTTATGCACGGAAAATAAAATTTCAGAATGGAAAGTAAAAACAAAAGCATGAAATTATGCTGATGTTGTAAGTTATAAATGGATTGCTGGTCAGTGTGCTTTTTTTCTGGAATGAGTCATAAAGAAAGTGCTCACTTTGGTCACTGGTGGCCAGATTCATTCTCTCTGAGGACTGGTGTTTGTCCGAAAGGAGGAAAATCTAAGTTGCTAGGAAGGTCTCCAGTCCAAGAAGGCCAAGCTTCTCCAATGCTGTGCTTGTACATGCTTCAAGTATTGACTGATTCCTTCAGCTCCCAGCGAGTCTGAGTAGGGCCTGGCAGGGCTGGGGGCTCTAGGCCGTCACCTGCAGCTGGGAGCAGTCGCATCTGTTTGTCCCAGAGTGCCAAAGAAAGATTATTTTCTATGTGTGTGCCTTGACATGAAAAGGATTGGGAAGCACTTTAATTTAAAAAAACAAAACTAAACTAAACCTTGTTAAATCTTACCTTTTGGCAATATATTCCTTTCTGGATGTAAGCCCAGAAAAGTCATTTTTAATTAAAATGCTACTTTGGAAGATGAATTAATCCTTTCCTTATAAATATCGAAAGGCTTTTATTTGGTATGTGTTACTTAGGGAGCTTTCTCTGGGTGTAGGAGACAGCCCTTTGCTGCCAGGTCTGGAGCGTTGATGATAGTACACGGTCATTGTCACCAGCCAAAGTGCTACTGCTATTTTGTAGTGCTCTGAACTCATAGTCTGTGGAATTTATAGATTTATCAGAAGATGTGCTACCGTTTGGGATAGAGTGAGGGAAGTAATAGTGTAAAGAATATATATATTATATACACACGCCAGTTACTGAATCTTATATACCGGGGTGTGTGGATGTTGAGTGCCTTTGGAGGCTCTTCTGAGTGATGGATATTACTCCCATTGTACTAATGAGAAGACTGAGGGCGAGAGGGGTTATGAGATTTGACTAAAGTTATGCAGGGATCAATTAGAAAAAGCAGAGCCGGGATTCAGAGCTTTTAAGCTTCTGTGGTTAATTGCCATGCTGTACCACTTCTCAGGATGAGGGAAAGAACATTCTCAGGCTAGAGTGACTCTCTCTGAGGCCTTCAAGGTGTGGAGTGAAATGGAAGTTGACATCGTCTACTGATTTGTGCCTTCTGTTGGTTGAGTACCAACTACATGCCAAACCCTGTTCTAGATACTTGGAATACATCAGAGAACCAAGGAGACAGATCCTTGCTCGCAAATATCGCTGGTCTCACCGACCTTGCAGTCTAGAGGCAGGGAGACAAACCAGAGCAAATGATAGTATCATATAATTTATTATAATAAATAAATTGTATCATTTACTGGAAGATAATACTTTTGTGGACAAAAAGAACAAGCAAAGTGGGATAAAGGGAATCAGGGGCTGGTAAGAGAGGCCAGATGACAGTATCAAAGGAGGTGTCAGAATAGTTGTTGAGAAGGTAGCATTTGAGCAAATCCCATTAATAGACAAGGGGAAACTTTTTTTTTTTAAATAAAGGGTAAACCCCTTTTCTCCTGAAATTGGGTTTGTTACACATATCTGTATGTTCAAGATTACCTTTAATTATAAAAAGTGCTAACAGAGTAGGCAGCAAGCAGTAGATAAACAAGGTGTGGAAGGACACTATTATTTTAGAAACTGGAATGCTGTGTAAAATCCCCGTGCTATACGTGCAGATTACTGGGGACTGTGTGAAGGCATTTCCCTGTACAAGCAAGGCAGTCTGTCTCCATTCTCGTGAGCATAGGTAAAGAGGAAAGTATCTCCCATAATCTCCTGTTTCCCAGGATGATCTTCCCTTTGACTCTCTGTCCTTAGGCCCTAGAGACGTGGAGTAAATAGAGAGAATGTTTACTTACTCTTTTATTTAGCACATGCTTACTGAGTGGTAATTAAGTGCATAGTACTATGCCAGGTGCCATGGAAGGTACAAAGAAAAGTTAATATGTAACATGTTCTCTGTTCTCAAGAGGCTTATGAGCTGCCTTGGAAAACAAGCCATCGATACTGCACACAATTACACAGAAATACATGGCTGCGGCGTGTGCCAGGCAGGTGGCTGAGGACACGCATCTGAGAGAAGAGCTCAGAGAAGGCTTTGTGAGGACACCGCGTCTTAGGATAAACCTTTCAACAATTTCCTGTTGTTGACAGGGACTTGATGTGAGCCGAGGCACGGAGTGGGGCATGCAGAGGGTGTTTGTGACAGTGGGTTAGCCTCCCGGGTCCCGGAGTGCACTGAGGAGGTGGGCTGTGTGATGGTAAGGTGGGCACGGGTCAGCAGCATCAGAGAGACGACAAACGCCAGGCCCGGGCATTCACAGCGTGTGAGCCATGGCCTTCAAAGTGAAGTGTGGAAGAATAGGTTGGCACGTTATTTTTCTCCCTTATCCCTTTGACTACTATTTTAGAGCAGATGTGTAATAATGTACATATCAACAGACTGGCATATAATTTCTAAATAAGTATATAAAAGCTGGGAACATGTGCTCGAAGAAGTGACTCCACATAAGTAGGAGCTCGGACTCTGGAGCCAGCTTGTGTCCGTGCACATCCTTTCTCTGCTGCGTCCCAGCCGTGTTATTCTGGGTGAGTTGAAATCTGCACCTCCCCCGTCCGTCTTCCTCGGTAAATGGGAAGGTACCACAGCCTCATAGGTTGGTCGTGGGGATTAAACGAATTCGTATAGGAGTGGTGCTCGGCATCGTCTCTGGCAGAGTCAGGTGCCCAGGAAGTGTTAGTCAGTTCTGTTCCGACCTGTGCTGCTGCAACCACTGCTGTCACAGCCACCCCCGAGAGGGGTTTACGATCCAAGAGTGCCGAGACCACTGGTACTGATGGTGAGTGAAAGATTTTGCACTAAGAAAAGCCGTGTTGTAGAAAAACGAACGTTGTGCATTGAAGTAATGCTGTTCACAACATGAGGATTCCTGTCGATAGGTGTGTGTGTAAGAGAGAAGTAAGTCGATTTTCGGCAGTTTTGACTTAATGTGTTAGCATGCTTCACAAAGAGGTTCCTTTGGTCAGTGTTCTCTACCTTCCTGTAGATCATATTAAAGATTATAAGACCAAGAGTAGTTCTGATTTTTGAGGGTCGAGTTCCTGCCTAGCGGGCCGTTACTCCTTGCACCTGTTCTGTTTTGAATTACAGCCCCTCCCTCAGACTCCATCACAAACCTGATGAGTCAGGAAAGGAACACCGTCACATTGTCCCAGACAAAGGAGGCTTTCATCATTCAGAGGGGGAAATTTGAAGTTCATAAAGTGAAAGGGTGTTATGGGATCCTCCTAGATAGATTAATCTAGCACTTCTCCAAGTTCATTTTTCATCTTGGAAGACAAACTTTCCATCCTCTCCCAGCCTTATTGTTTGGGACTTTTTGTGACTAAAGATAATTCTGAACGTACTTTAAAAACTACAAAGCAACAAAACATCATTACGGGCACGCTAGCAGGCTCCTGTCATTTCCCAGAATTTCTATAAAATATCTGATGGTATATCGTCCTGTTATGTGGTGCGATTTATTGGGTCAGTCTCCATCCCATGAAAATAGCATTATTTGTTGTTTGCTCTCAGCTATGTCAGTCAAACAGTAATACCTTACCGTTTTTATTGTGGAAGCATTTTTGAGCTTGCAGAGCATATGTACTTGTTCCATTGCCCTGGGATTTATTTAGAGCACCCAGCATATTTCTGTTACTGAGGACTAAGTTGGCTGTTCAAAAGCACTGTGGTTGAGTATAGCCAGACAATTTGGCATCCACTCCCGAGGCCTGAAGTAAAATCAGCTCATGGGCCTAAAGGAAAGTATAAATAAGTAATAAAACTCTTTCTATTTTAAGCCATATTGTCGTTCATGACATTCTTCTGTTTCCCTGTACTATGTACCTCCCTCCTCTCTAACCCTGTCCTTCCATGGCAGGATTTCTCAGCGTTGGCACTGCTAACATTCTGGGCCTGGTAATTCTTTGTTGTGGGGACTGTGCTGTGTGTTGTAGTATGTTTGGTAGCATCTTCCCGACAGATGCCTGTAGTACCCACCCTCCCAGCTGTGACAGCAAAAATGTCTGCAGACATTTCCACCTGTTCCGTGAATGGAAGCAAAATTGCCCAAGGTTGAGAGCCTTTGTTGCACAGTACCTGTAGATTTTCTCCACCATCCTGTGTGGACAAGGTGTGCTGCTGCTCTTTTAAATACTGATGGTCAAAGAAGAAACCATTCCTGACCCATGAACAGATTGTTGGCCCAACAGACGACAATGAGCTGGACACAGGAATAAGAGAAGGGGAGGAGCAACCCAAAACAGGCTGGAAATCTCAAAGGGAGCACCTTTCTCCTCCCGGTCTCTCTCTCTGCTGGAAAAATGCTGTGGACGTGTAAGCCAACACACTTTCAAAATCCTAGCTTTTTATAGTTGGCTTTGTGTCCCTGTCCCAACCTGCCCCTGATCCCCTTGCATAACGTATAGTTGAAACATTTCTGCCTTCCCCAGACTCAGGGAGCATGATAAAATTCTAGGTTCTATTTACCTAAGGGAGCTTTGGAAAATAACACATAATTAGAATTTCCTCACTTCTGTTTTTTGAAATGTTAGTGTATTTTTATTACTGGGTACAATTGCTGTCTCTTTCATTGAGCCTGTCTTGGGCTGGAGGCAACAGGGTGTGTGGAATGATCTTCTCTAGGAACAGAGGTTCTGTTGAAAACTTAACCTAGGACATCAAAATTTTAATTTTGAGTTAAACACAAAGCTTTCTCCAGACCACCAGATTCAGACCTCAAAAAGGAAACTGGAGGATAAATCTAGATGAAGGTGCTAGAAGTACATAGTGAAGACAATAATTATATTAACTGTATTTTCAAAAAGCTCTTAAAAATTGTATGTGTCTCAGATATGTCAACGTCTAGAAAGCCAATAGTAAATCTGTACCTTGACTCTCAAAAATGTGACAATATATAAAAAATAAGTTTTCAAAGCATATCCTTAACACCTCTTTTCAAAATTATCAAATAATTCTTGTGTGTGCTTCTTTGTTTAAAAGGATTTAACTACAGATATTCAAGTGGAGTCTTACTTTCTGTTTTTAATTAAAGGCAATGGTTGAAAAAATAAGCAAATTAAATCTTAATTGAATTTCTCTTGTTGCTGTCAATTACAAGAACTTTCTGTGCCTTCTCTTCACATCCAGAGATATGAACGGTTGATAATTGGGATAACGGTTTGCACCTGTGAATGTTTGGTAATTTTTTTTTTTCTTCAAACTTATGCATAGTTAATTTATCAGTCACCCTGTTAGGTTAATTACAGATTTTGACATCAAAATATAAAGAGTTAGTAAGAATACAGATCCAGGGTCATGAAAGTCCTTAGAACAAACATACGGACAATAGCATGCTTTTCCCCATTTTAGTAAGAAGTCCATTCAAGTTGACCACTGTTGAGTTCCTATTTCTTTTGAAATATACATTCATTGACATCCCTTTTCCAAATGTCTTGTTACTTTGCAAAACTACCGTTGGATGAGGAAGTCCACCAAAGTCATCCACAGAGTTTTTCCTGTCTAAATTGGTAAGAAGAAAAAGTCCTTCTCTTATGTACATGTGGGGTTTTTTTTCAGCCTTATTTGCATACAGCTAATATATAACGTTGTATAAGTTTGTGTACAATGTAATAATTTGATATATGTATATATTGCAAAATAATTTCCACATTAAGGTTAGTTTAGCACATCCATCACCTCATATAATTACAATTTTGTTTTTGTGGTGAGAACTTTTAAGATGTACTCTCTTAACAATTTTCAAATATACAATACAATATTGTTAACTATAGTCACCATGCTCTTACATTACAACCCCAGGCCATATTCATATTATAACTGGAAGTTTGTACCTTTTGACCACCTTTATCTATTACCCTCCACCCCACAACCACTACTCTGCTATTTCGAAGAGTTTGAGTTTTTTTTTAGACTCCACATATCTAGTGAGATAATACAGTATTTGCTTGCCCTGTTTGAGTCATCTTACTTAGCTTAATGCCCTTAACGTGCATCCATGTTGTTGCAAATGGCAAGGTTTCCTTCTTTTTTGTGGCTGAATAATATTCATGCATGTGTAAGTGTGTATGTGAGTGTGTGTGTATGTATGGCACATTTTCTTTATCCGTTCATCCATCAGTAGATGCTTAGAGGGGCATGTAGGTGGTTCATTCGGTTGAGTGTCTGACTCTTGATTTTGGCTCAGACCATGATCTCACATTTCCTGAGCTTGAGCCCGACGTCAACCTCCATGCTGTCAGTGTGGAGCCTGCTTGAGATCTTCTCTCTTCCTCCCTCTTTCACTGCCTCTACCCCCTTCTCAAAAATAAATAAATAAACTTAAAAAAAAAAGGACACAAGTTATTTCCATGTCTTGGCTAATGTAAATAATGCTGCAGTGAACATGAGGGTGCAGATATGTCTTTGAGATAGTGATTTTCTTCACATATATTCCCAGAAGTGAAATTTCTAGATCATATGATAGTTCTATTTTTAATTTTTTTAAGTTTATTTATTTTGAGAGAGAAAAAGCACAAGCGGGGGAGAGACAGAAAGAAGGAGAGAGAGAATCTGAAGCAGGCTCTAGGCTCTGAGCTGTCAGCATGGAGCCCAATGTAGAGCTTGAAACCATGACTGTCAGATCATGATCTGAGCTGAAGTGGGACACTTAACTGACTGAGCCACCCAGGTATCCCTATGTTTAATTTTTTTTATCGTATTTTTTAAAGTAAGCTTTATACCTGGAGTGGGGCTCACACTCACAACCCTGAGATCAAGAGTAGTATGCACACTCTACTGACTGGTGCTCCTCGATTTTTAATTTTCTGAAGAACCTCCATAGTGTTTTCCATAGTGGCTGTACCAGTTTACATCCCCACCAACAGTGCACAAGGGTTTTCCTCATCAGCATTGTGTTAACTCTTGTCTTTTTGATACTAGCCATTCTAACAGGTATGAAGATATCTCGTTGTTTTGATTTGCATTTCCTTGATGATAGTGATGCTGATCACCTTTTCATGTACCTATTGGCCATTTGAATGTCTTTAAAAATTGTTTTTGATTACATTTATTTATTTTTGAGAGACAGAGTGAGACAGAGCATGAGCCAGGGAGGGGCAGAGAGAGAAGGAGACACAGAATCCAAAGCAGCCTCCAGACTCTGAGCAAGCATTCAGCACAGAGCCCGATGCGGGGCTCGAACCCACAAACCACGAGATCATGACCTGAGCCAAAGTCGGACACTTAACCGACTGACCCACCCAGGCACCCCTTGAATGCCTTTTTTGGAGAAAATGTCCACTGAGGTCCTTTGTTTATTATTCAATTGGATTATTTGGGTTTTTTTGCTTTTGAATTGTACGAGTTCCTTATATATTTTGGATATTAACCCCTACTCAGATATGTGGTTTGCAAATATTTTCTCCCTTTCCATTTTGTTGATTGCTTCTTTCACTCTGCAGAGCTTTTTGGTTTGATGTAGGCACACTGGTTTATTTTTGCTCTGGTTGTTTGCACTTTCGGTGTCATATCCATAAAGCATTGTCAAGATCAGTGTCAAAGAGCTTTTTTCCCTATGTTTTCTGCTACAGGTTTTGTGGTTTCAGGTCTTATGTTTAAGCCATTAATACGTTTTTTGTGAGTGGGGTAAGATAGGGGTCCATTTTCATTCCTTTGCATGTGAATATTCAGTTTTCACAACATCATTTATTGAATAGAATATCTTTTCTCCATTGTACTCTTGGCTTCCTTCTCAAATAATAGTCAACCCATATGCTTGGGTTTATTTCTGTGCTCTTGAGTCTGTTCTCTTGGTCTTTGTGTCTGTTTTTATGTCAGTACCATACTGTTTTGATTACTACAGTTTGTAATACAGTTTGAAGTCAGGAAGTGTGATACCTACAGCTTTGCTCTTTCTCAGAATTGCTTTGGCTATTTGGGGTTTTTTTGGCTCTATACAAATTTTAGGATTATTTTTTCAATTTCTGCAAAAAACTACCATTAGAATCTTGAGGGATTGTGTTGAATCTGTAGATAGCTTTGGACTTTTAACAATATTAATTGATTAATTAATTAATGACTTTTAACAATAATACATCTTCCAATCTATGAACACAGGATATCTTTCCCTATCTGTGTGTCATCTTCAGTTTCTTTCATCTGCCTTACAGTCTTCAGTGTACAGACCTTCAATCTCCTTGGTTAAGCTTATTCTTAAGTATTCTACTGTTTTTGATGCTTTCACAAATAGGATTGTTTTCTTTATTTCTTTTTCAGGTAATTCATTGTTAGCGGATAGAAATGCAACCAATTTTTGTATGTTGATTTTGTATCTTGAAACTTTACTGAATTCATTTAAGTTCTAACAATTTTTGGCAAAGTCTTTAGGATTATCTCTATGTGAGATAATGTCTTCTGCAAACAGAGACACTTTTACTTCTTTCCCAACTCAGATGCCTTTTATTTCTTTTTCTTGCTGATTGCTCTGACTAGTACTTCTATTACTATGTTAAATAAGAGTAGTGAGTTGGCACTCTTGTCTTATTTCTAATCTTAGAGGAAAAACTTTCAGCCTTTCACTTTAAGTATGATGTTAGCTGTGACTTATCATATATGGCTTTATGATATTGCGATACATTCATTCTCTACCCAATTTGTTGAGAGTTTTTATCATGAATGGACGTTGAATTTTGTCAGATGTTTTTTCTGTGTCTATCAAGATGATCCTATGATTTTTATCTTTCATTCTATTAAGGTGATGTATCATATTGATGATTTGCCTATGTTGAGCCATCCTTGCCTCTCAGGGATGAATCCCACTTGATTATAGTGTAATCTTTTTAATGTGCTGTGGAATTTGGCTTACTAGATTTTGCTGAGTAGTTTGACATCTATATCAGGGATGTTGGCCTGTAGTTTTCTTGTAATGTCCTTACCTGGCTTTGGTATCAGCATAATGCTGGCCTTGTAAAATGAGTTTGGGAGTGTTTCCTCCTCTGCAGTTTTTAGAAAGAGTTTGGGAAGGATTGTCATTAATTCTTTTTTAAATGTTTGGTGGAATTCACCAGTGAATCTTTCTGTCCTGGGCTTTTCTTTGTTGGGAGGTTTTTGGTTATTGATTCAATCTCCGTACTCATTATTTGTTCAGATTTTCTGTTTCTTCCTGATTCAGTGTTGGTGGGTTTCTAGGCATATTTCTAGGGATTTATCCATTTCTTCTAGCTTGTCCAATTTGTTGCCATATAGTTGTTCATGCCTTTCTTATTTCTTTGCTCTGTTTATTCCTGTACTCCACTGGACCCTCAGATAGTATAATGCATTTCTTCAACAAAATCATGGATGCATCCAGTTCTTAGCACAGTGCTGACCATTCTGACTTCCTGGCTACCCTGGGCCCCCTCCACCATGTTCCACACTTGAACCTTTGCTCTTAGATTATTAGGTTTAATCTTTGCTCTTGTATTTCATTTGTCTTTTCCCAATTAATAGTTCTGCTTAATGTAACAGTGGATGAAAGAGAAGGCTCTGGAGTTAAGACTATCTGGATTCAAATCCCAGTTCCACTGATAGCTTAGAGTTATTAGCCTTTGTTTTCTCCTCCATAAAATCGAGAAAGAAATCATTTTCTGGGGCTACTTGTGAAAATCGACACAGATTAAGATAAAATGGAGTGTCTCTAATAGCCAGATCTTCTGTCTCCAGGAGAGAGCAGGGAAGAATGATTTTTAGGGCAAGAAGGGGAGGGGGAGGTGGGTCTTCTGAAACTATTTTAAAGCCTCCTTGGTCATGACCTCTGTGTGCAGGTGAGTTTTGGGGTCTCTCTGTGCACGGGTGGGTTTTGGGATCTTTCTTGAGTGGAGTATGCTGCTGGGGATTCCTAGCAAGTCTAAATCTCCTATGTGTTCTTTTTTCCTTTTTTCTTTTTCTTTTCCTTTTCTTTCTTTCTTTCTTTCTTTCTTTCTTTCTTTCTTTTTTTGCTAAATGAGGTAGACTTATCTTCCTGCTTCATCTTCCACTTTTTTTCCTTATTAATGAAAGGAATGTGTGTTATATACTTGAATTAATAGCACTCTGGAGCAGTTGTTAGGTATATACAGGTATCAGATTTTAATATTGGACCCATGTTCATAACTGAATAGGTAATCCTCTATTTTCTCTAGGCTCTTGGTCAGTCTCCTATTTGAGATGTCTTTTTAATCTTCATAAAGTAAACTTTCTGGTGAGGGGGATATCTTTCATTAACTTTCTGAGAATTATATTTCCAAAAAAAGATCTAAAGTTGTTTGGTTATTTTTTATATCAAATGGATTTAGTGTGTTTTCTTAATTGTGACTTTGAAGAGTTTGTAAGTGCCAGAAAATTCTATCACCTTTGTTAATCTTCAAAGAAATCAGTATAATTAACATCTTAAATGTGCTGTTTGATATTTTTTTCCTTATGCACTACTTGAGCCTTTTAAAAGTGTCTTTATTTCATGTAGATGGTAAGACAGGTTTTACTTGTAAGTTTAAGTCAGTTTATAGCAAATAGACTTTATGCCTTTCCTTTCTTCTATTATAGGATATATAGTAATTTTTATATCTAACACATTGTTTCTGAAATGTAGTTTCGGTTTTCTGTTTTGTAATTGATTTTTTCAAGTATGTGAGACACTTACTAGTCCAGTTCGCAAACTATTCTTTTCCTACTGAAAAGCAGTTTTCCTTGATCAATCTGTTTGAGAAAAAACTTAGTCATCAAGTTTGATTTTCAAATGTGTATTTAGAGACCAGAGATACAAGGCAGTAATTTGTTTTAAAATTTATGATGGAGCATATGCTCCTATGTGTGTGGGTATGTGCGTTCAGAATTAAGGTGCTAGAAATTCAAGTCCCATGTTCTTCAAAGGAAGCTCTGATGGTGTATTATAGATGTCATATAATCCAGGGCCACCAAATCAAAAGGTACCAGGTGGTAGATTTCTTTTTTTTTTTTTTAAGTTTATTTATTTACTTTGAGAGAGAGAGCATGCGAGCATGAGCAGGGGAGGGGCAGAGAGAGAGGGAGAGCGAACACCAAGCAGGCTCCGTGTTGTCACTGCAGAGTCCAACATGGGGCTCAACCGTGAGATCATGAGCCAAAATCGAGTCAGATGCTCAACCAACTGAGCCACCCAGGCACCTTCAGGAGGTGGGTTTCTTTTCTTTTTTTAAATTTTATTTTGTTTTTTAATTTACATCCAAGTTAGTTAGCATATAGTGCAACAATGATTTCAGGAGTAGATTCCTTAGTGCCCCTTACCCATTTAGCCCATTCCCCCTCCCACAACCCTTACTAACCCTCTGTTTGTTCTCCATATTTAAGAGTCTCTTATGTTTTGTCCCCCCTCCCTGTTTTTACATTATTTTTGCTTCCCTTCCCTTGTGTTCATCTGTTCTGTGTCTTAAAGTCCTTATATGAGTGAAGTCATATGGTATTTGTCTTTCTCTAATTTCGCTTAGCATGATACCTTCTAGTTCCATCCATGTAGTTGCAAATGGCAAGATTTCATTTTTTTTGGTTGCCAAGTAATACTCCATTGTGTGTGTGTATATATATATATGTACACACACACGCCACATCTTCTTTATCCTTTCGTGCATCAATGGACATTTGGGCTCTTTCCATACTTTGGCTATTGTTGATAGTGCTGCTATAAACATTGGGGTGCATGTGCCCCTTCAAAACAGCATACTCTTATCCCTTGGATAAATACCTAGTAGTGCGATTGCTGGGTCATATGGTAGTTCTATTTTTAATTTTTTGAGGAACCTCCATACTGTTTTCCAGAGTGGCTACACCAGTTTGCATTCCCACCAACAGTGCAAAAGAGATCCTCTTTCTCCACATCCTTGCCAGCACCTGTTGTTGCCTGAGTTGTTAATGTTAGCCATTCTGACAGGTGTGAGGTGGTGTCTCATTGTGGTTTTGATTTGTATTTCCCTGATGATGAATGATGTTGAGCAGCTTTTCATGTGTCAGTTGGCCATCTGGATGTCTTCTTTGGAGAAGTGTCTATTCATGTCTTTTGCCCATTTCTTCATTGGATTATTTGTTTTTTGGGTGTTAAGTTTGATAAGTTCTTTATAGATTCTGGATACTAACCCTTTATCTGATATGTCTTTTGCAAATATCTTCTCCCATTCCATCGGTGGCCTTTTAGTTTTGTTGATTGTTTCCTTCGTTGTGCAGAAGCTTTTTATTTTGATGAGGTCCCAGTAGTTCATTTTTGCTTTTGTTTCCCTTGCCTGTAAAGACGTGCTGAGTAAGAAGTTGCTGTGGCCAAGATCAAAGAGGTTTTTGCCTGCTTTCTCCTTGAGGGTTTTGATGGCTTCCTGTTTTACATTTAGGTCTTTCATCCATTTTGAGGGTGTTTTTGTGTATGGTGTAAGAAAGTGGTCCAGGTTCACTCTTCTGCATGTCGCTGTCCAGATCTCCCAGCACCACTTGCTGAAGAGACTGTCTTTATTACATTGGGTATTCTTTCCTGCTTTGTCAAAGATTAGTTGGCCATACGTTGGTGGGTCCATTTCTGGGTTCTCCATTCTGTTCCATTGATCTGAGTGTCTGTTTTTGTGCCAGTACAGGAGGTAGATAGATTTTTGAAGAAAATTAGTACGAGTGCCCTTCACTGTCTCCTCTCTAAGCAGTGGTGAGGCTCTGGCTCGGGTATCTCACTCCTCCTCCAGACTCCATGGCCTCATTAGGGCCATATTGTTTTGCAAAAGTGTCCTTAAGACTCACGTCATCTGTTTGATATGAATGTATGATTTACTTTGTTAATCTTCCTTTGTCATAGCTTTTCCTTTGTCATTTCTCTAATGTTTACTCTTTTTCCCTCCTGAAGGAGAGCACAGAGTGTGTAGAGATGCACAGTCCCCAGCTGTCTGTCCATTTCAGAAGTTAAATCTCAGGTATCACCTCATCAATCACAAGGAGTGTAGTCATTTTTGAATTCCTGTAAAGAAGGTAGAGATGATCTCTGTGTGTGTGTGTGTGTGTGTGTGCACGTGTGTAGTGGTGGTAGAGGCCTAAAAACATCTACAGGTTAGTTTAAAACAAAACCAGAAAGGATACCGAGTTTGTATTCACATTAATAGTTTTCATTATTTTGGTATAGATTTGAAGATTTGAAGACTGAAAACACTTTCATTTTATTTTTCATCCCTGGCTGAACTTTCAAAGGTGGAATAGGTTGCTGTGGAGTGTAGTGAGCACTCATTCCCCGAGGAAGTCAAGCCCAGGCTAGAGAGCCTTGTCATTTGAGTGGAGTGCCAGACCAGCAGCATTGGCATTGCCTGGATCTTGCTGTAAACACAGAATCCAGGGCCACCCCAGACCTACTGAATCAGAATCTGCATTTTCAGGAGGTGCCCGCTTAAACTCACATGCTCATTAAAGTTTAAGAAGTACCAGTTCAAATAAGTGTTTTGCAGGATTTTGTAGTGGGCCTGTATCCCAAAGTGTCAAATAAGTATCCATAATCGATACAAATAAATAAATGTGGGAGAAGAGACAAATCTCCCATGCAGAAGAATTCCAAATAATTTATGTAGCTACTCTCCCCCCAGCTCCTCCTCTAGGAGGTGAGGCTCAGCTTCCCTTCCCTCGTTCCTTGAGTGTGGGCTGCATGTGGGGACTTGCTTCCACAGACTATGGAAAGAGGGAGGCAAGGAAAATAACCCCACAGTGGAGAAAGCTGGCAAACACTACCTTTAATCTGTGTAATCAAGGCTAACACCAACAGTGATTGGTCACGATGGTTGCACGTACGAGCATGTACCCTTGTGACGATGGGATGAAAATGGCATGTCACCTCTGTGGTCTTGCTCCCCAAAACCTGGAAGCCTAGTCTAATCCAAAACACATCGAAAAACAAACCCAAATTGAGGGACTTTTTACAGCACATCTGATCAGAACTCCTCAAAACTGTTAAGATCATCAAAAACAGGGAAACAGGGAAAAAGTCTGAGAAGCTGCTACAGACCAGAAGTGTCTAAGGAGATGCGATAACTAAATGTAATGTGGTAGCCTGGATGGGATCCCGGAACAGAAGGAGGACATTAACTGAAAACGAGTGAAATATGAGTAAAGCGTGTGGAGTTTAGTTAACAGTAAGATACCAATTACTCCCTTAGTTGTGACAAATGTACCATGGTAATGTAAGATGGTGAAGGTGAGGGAATTGGGTGAGGGATGTAGAGGAATTTTGTCACATCTATAACTCACTGTAGTACACCCCACTCTTGAGTCCCCTCACTTGGAAGGACAGCTTTCCCATAGAGTATAGTGATGGGTAGAGGTAAGCCAAGCTGCATGCACCCGGATCGCCAGAGCCTCTGAAAGGGCTTCTCCGGATGTCAATAATTATTGACATCGGACTTGATTCGAGTGTGGTATTTGGGCCTCGGTCGGAGTCCTCGCTGTTGACGCCAAGCAGGTGTTGATTATTCTGATTCAAAGTGGGATAGAATTAGGCCTCATTCATGTAACATGTGGCCTTCAGTAACTGAGACTGAATGTTTAGAATATGGATCTTTGTCATTGACTGGGGCATCCTAGTAAACCCCTAACATCAGCTTTATTTTGGGAAAGGGACATGATTAGTTCTGTGTCTTTTTCAGCTTTAGAATCATAGAAAACTTTGAAAATGAATTGAGTTAACTGGAGACCAATTTTGAAGATGAGGCTGTTTTCATTAAAAAAAAAAAAAAAAGGAAGTGGGCTCAACTGTCTCAGCTGCATGTAGAAAACAAATCATCATCAGGAGGGTCTTTTAGAAAGGGGGTGGGGGGCCTACTTCAGGAGTGTAGGCAGCCGTGTCTGTGTCCCTGATAGTCTATACGGAAGAAGGCCTGTGCTCTCTGAACTGTGTCTTTACACATACCAAGAAAAGCAGGAGAGAACACTGCTGGTTATATTGTAGCACGCAAGGGACAGACCTAGAGAAGGGCTGTTCTGTTTTCTGCAAGTACAACTTTAACCATGCTGTAAATATTGGCTCTGGGAGTTTCACAACGTTGGTCCAGCGTCAGGGGCTCTTTTTAGTCTGAAATGGCTTGCAGTTGGGTGGTGTTTCTTGTGTTGGGTTGTGAACACTGACACCGATTTCACAAAACTCTTGCAAAATGCTTTTGCTTGCTTATGCTTTGTTTTATCCCTGTTCTTGGAGACCTTCCTCGCTCAGGCCCTGTGCCGATTTTCCTTTGGTGTCCTACTGCCGTCAGCAGTTCTGTAACAGGATTAAAGGGATACCTCAATTCCCAAAAATAGAAGTTCAAGAGGTTTACTGCCCAGCAGAGGGAAGTCAAAATAGCCAGCGTTCTATTCTTTTGGCATACAGATTTCCAGTTTCCCACATTGGGACCTTGTACATAGAAAATGAAAACAGTTACAGAATTTCCTCAGTGTAGAATATGTTGACGCTCACTCTAGCTTCACTTTATCTTCTTTATCGGAAAGAATGAGCTGTACCGTGGATTCACCTTGGATGTCATCCAGTGACTGAAATGCCAGGCAACCATGATAGAGTATAAATGAGACATGGCTGCCAGTGTGTTTACCATTTTAAAACTAAAAAGCGGAGCGCCTGGGTGGCTCATTTGGGTGAGCATCCGACTCTTGATTTTGGCTCAGGTCACGATCCCGGGATCGTGGGATTGAGCCCCTCATCAGGCTTCTCACTGAGCATGGAGTCTGCTTAAGATTCTCTCTCTTCTTCTGTCCCTCTCCTCTGCCTTGTGTGTGCTCTCTCTCTCTCTCTCAAATAAAAAAAAATTTTTTTTTTTAACTAAAAAGCACAAAGAGAAGATACTTTGTTTTCTTATAGTTACCTCATTCCTAGTTGGTAGGTACAACTGTAATCTCAGGCTGTTTTTATTGCCCCTTTCTTGAGAGTCTCATTGACAGACTGGATTATTTTGTGAAGAGAGAATGGTATATAGAAGGAGGTTTTGGACTGAGGCACACCTGGACTTGACATACTCTCTCCCCATTTTCTAGATATTTGGCCTAGGGCAAATCACTTCAATTATTATTATTTTTTTAAGTTTGTGATTCTTTTTTTTTAATGTTTATTTATTTTGAGACAGAGAGACAGAACACAAGTGGGGGAGGGGCAAAGAGAAAGAGAGACGCAGAATCCAAAGCAGGGTTCAGGCTGTCAGCATAGAGTAGGATGCGGGGCTTGAACTCATGAACCATGAGATCATGACCTGAGCCGAAGTCAGACGCTTAACCGTCTGAGCCACCCAGGCGTCCCAAATCACTTCAATTCTAAACTGCAGCTTAACCATTTGTTAAAATAATGATAACACATAATTTGCAAGGTCCATATACAGAGTCGAGATGTTATATGTACAAATTCCCAGTGTAGTGGCCTTCATGATATCGTTTCTTAATAAATGGTAAGTATCACTTATAATTATGATAATTTAAAAAACACTGTTATGCAAAAATACTTAAGATCATTGAGGAAAATAAAAAAATAGCTATTGTATGGGTTTTTTTGTTTGTGGGTTTTTTTTTTTTTGTCCCAAATTTATTCGTTGAAAAGCATATCTTATCTCCCCTGACGGAAAGGCTATCTTTGTCATATGCTGAATTTCAGTATGCAGCCGCTTTTATTTGCTAGATTTTTAGTCTGTTCCATTGAACAGTTTGTCCCCTTCTGCACCAGTTGCCCATAGTAGCTCTGTAATGTCTTACAATTTGTTGGAGACTAATTCTCGTTCACTACTTTTTCAGTACGCTATGAACTTTAAATCAGCTCATCTAGTTCCTCATCCTTCATTATGTTGATATTTTTCTTTTTTATTGGGACCGCATTAGACTTGTGTATTACATTATGGAATATACATACACCTTTATTATGCGGCTGTCCTATTTCACAATATGGTATACCTTTCCATTCATTTGTCTTTTATGTTCCTCAATAGCATCCTATCTTAAAGCTTTTTTCATGTAGATGATATGTTCTGTTTTTATATTTATTGTTACTATCAGTACTTTTCCATGTTTTATCTTCTGAATTGTGCTGTTTTTACTTTTGAAAGGGATTGATTTCCACCTACGTGCTTTGTAATAATAGTGTTCATCATCACTTATACTTCATCTGTGTCAAACGCTATTCTCTGCACTTAATATATATTTAGGTGTTAAGCTCTCCTAACAGTCCTAGAAAGTGAGTACTGTTTTACAGTGAGGAAACTGAAGCTCAGAGAAGTTAAGGGTCACACTGTGCTCAGGGTTACACTGCTAGAAAGTGGCAGATCCAGGGTTTTTTAAAGCCGATAGTCGTAAATTCTGCACTGTGCTGTACTCAGTCACCTAACTCTCATTTGGAATATCATTTGTAGTGCTCGCTTCGGCAGCACATATACTAAAATTGTAGTATTGTTTGTAAAGACCCTTTGTAATATGTTTTCTGTTGATTCTCTTGAGTTTTCTCTGAGGATGTTATGTGTATTTGATAGGACTGAATATCACAGAGAATGTCCATTTTCTCCAAATTTTAACATGGGTTTAATGCATTTATAATAAAATTTTCACAATTAAATTTATATGAAAGATGAAATAGTAAGAGAATAGACAAAATGTTTTTTTGATTGGGATTACATTGAATCTTTAGAGCAATTTAGGGGAGAATTGACATTGTGAAAGTAAATTTTCATGAAGGTAAAATCATTACATTCAGGCAAATATAAAATAAACATGTAAAATATATTATCTAATTTGCTAATTAATGAGGGACCAGACAGATAGCTGATCAGTTCAAAGAGTATCTGAGGCAATTTAACAGAATGTTAGAATAAGATTGCTGAATTAGATATAAGACAGTTTAATGTCCAGCAGATCATAAATCTCTGTGGTCATCTGTTCCACTAGAGGGAAATTATTTTTGTCTCCACTCCACAAAAGACTACCCCTTCACAAGTAACTTCACTAAGCCTGGGACCTTTAATCAGTAGCAAACAAGGAGAAATCCATCCTGCCTCCTATTTTACAAATAAAGCCATGCCCATTTGTTACATATTTTCTATGGTCTCCTTTACAGTATAATGCCAGAGTTGAGTAGTTACAACAGAGATCATATAACCCAGAAAGCCTAGTATATTTACTCTCTGGCCCCTAATAGAAATTTTTATAAATACACAATATTTGGATGATCCATCTTACCCATATTTTGTTAGATTTATCCCAAGATATTTCATGTTTTTGATACTATCAAGAATGATAACTTTTTAAAATTTCAAATTCTAAATGTTCATTGCCAATCTCTAGAGAACATAGTTAATTTTCATATATTGACCTCATATTCTGAGATCTTGCTGAACTTACTAGTTTTATATCTTTTAAAAATAGATTCTTTAGGGTTTTACTGCATAGATAGATGAATCATGTTATCTATGAAGAAGACAATGTTATTTCTTTCTTTCAGTTGGATGCCATATATATACATTCTTTCCCCTTATTAAACTGGATAGGACCTCCAGTATAATGTTGAGTAGAAGTCGTGTGCGTAGACATTCTTACTTTTTCCCAGGCAAAGGGGGAAAGCATGCATCCTATCATCATTGCATAGGGTATTAGCTCTAGGTTTTTCCTAGATGGTGCTTTATCAAGTTAAGGAATTTCCTTCTATTTCTGCTTTACTGAGAATCTTTATCAGGAACAGATGGTGAATTTTGTAAATGCTTTTACTGCCTCTACTGAGAGAATTAGATTTTTTTTTTTTAATGGGTTAATATGGCAAATTACATTGATTTTTAAATGTTGAACCAACCTTGCCATGCTGAGATAAACCCATTTCTTCTTGATGTATTATCCTTTTTGTTAATTATTGGATTTGATTTGCTAACATTTCATTGAGGCCTTTTGTGTCTAGAAAAAAAAATTTTTTTAAAGAAGCTCACGGATTATAGAACTGACCACATCAAATCCTAAAACAGAATATAAAGATACATTAATATTTATAATCATTCTCCATAATAAAAAGTATGATACTAACTCATCATTAGAAAGAAATATCAGAGGCCAAAATGGAGAAACAGACCCTCGTATATATGAAAGTTATATTGGAGGTTCTGTTAGTACTGTAAAGCCCAGTTTTCATAGGGATACTGAAAATGTTGGGCTTTGTGTTTTAATTTTGAGTCACCATTTGTGATTTAAACTATACATTGTATAGTGTACCTTAAATAACCATGGGAACATGTCATGATTATGTCATACACTTCCATAGCATTTGACATTAAACCCTCAGTAAAGGCTATTGAATAAATGGGCTAGATTAATGTTGTTTTTCAGTAATCCAAAAGGTATGGTGGTGTTTCTTCTTTTCATCTATGTTTTCCTACTGGTAGTGTTAGAAATAAGTGTTTCTGGGATAATCTAAAGCTTTTAAATACTTACTAGACTAATGCTTTACTTTTGTCACTTTGGAGGCTGAGCTTTCTATGACTTTGAGATATAGTTTGAATGGCCCATTTATGTATGTATGTACATATGCATGCATGTGACATGGAACATAGAAATGCTGTGCAGTAGATCAAGGAAGCTCCCCTCTGTCAGCTGTATTGATTCGGTTGAAGATTGAGGACCTTTACACCTACAATGCAAAGTTCTCAGAGAGATTAGAAACTCCTGACCTTGGAACTCTAGTTTAACAGCCACATTCACTCTCACTGTATTCATTAAAAAAAGTAAGATTTTTTTCAATTAAAGAGGAAATCTCATTAATTTGGATTTTACTGTTTTAGTTTTGTTTTTGTGATTCTGACATTAAGACTGCACACAAATTTACTTTTCTCCATGAATGGTCATTACAAATTAATCTGAAGTTATTTGCGTTCAGCTTAACAGATATACTATTTGACAGCCATTTGTTTATTTTAGTGTAGTTCGCATTACTGACCATATTTGAATAATAGACCAGCAGGTCTTTAAAAACTGTTTTTGTTTGAGGCGCCTGGGTGGCTCAGTTGGTTAAGCATTCAACTTTGGCTCAGGTCACAATCTCGCGGTTCATGGGTTCAGGCCCCGCATCAGGGTCTATGCTGATAGCTCAGAGCCTGGAGCCTGCTTTGGATTCTGTGTCTCCCTCTCTTTCTGCCCTTGCCCCACTCACACCCTGTCTCTCTCTGTCTCTCAAAAATGAACAAATGTTAAAAAATTTTTTTTTTAACTGTTTTTGTTTAAAAAAATTTCTTGTGCATTCAGACTGGTTTTTTCCCAATTATTTTGTATCCTGTGAGTGTTTCTGTTTCTTAGATATTTGCCACTGATATGTGTACTTTTGTTTAGCTGAACACATCACTGTTGTAGCCTACCAAGAAAGAAGTTTCTATCATGAAGAGGTGACAACAGGCAGTTAAAAGATGTGAGAGTGTGTTTGGGTGAGTGATGACAAAAACCTAACACCTAGGGATGAGTTATCTCAACCATCAGAAACCAGGATGAGCTGTATAGGCCTGGACCTGGGTTTTATAATCCATCACTGGCTTGGGTGGGAAATATTTAAACAATGAGGAAAGTTAGCATATAAACATAGCTCCTAAAAGGACAAGTGATTTCTTAGGGCACCAGAAAAGAGAAATGATAGTGGACCTTTTTAGCAATTAAGTGACAAAAAAATTGTGGAGGTTTTGAAAAACAGACTGAAGTGATTCGGTCCACAGTCAGTAAAACGGTTTTAGTTGGAAAAACGTAAAGGTTAAATTCATTTTGTTTACTGAAGAGTTGATGTGTTCAGGGTTGAGTTATAAAAAAGAATCAAAGGCAAAAAAGAGGAATCAAAGAGTTGGAAAATCAGAGTCAATGATACTTCTCTGTAGCAAAAGATGACATATTTTGGATTTTCTTTTTTTTGTCTACATTTTTGTAAGACCATTTTTTTACTGTATATTTTTAATATAAAACGGCAAATTATTTACTTCTAAAGATTCATCTCCCCACCCCCACAAAGAGTGAGTGCTGCTATTGATTGTATTATGAACAGTCAGTATCCGCTTTTAATATTTAAGTCCACGTGGGAGGTGGGAATTCTATCGTTTAACCACCAATGCAAAGGAATGTTATAATGTACTTTTTCGAACAAATGTGATAATTTATAATAATCTTATATAATGAATCATTTGTTGAGTTATGTTATTATAAGTAAAAACTATAATTAAGCAGATATAAAAATTCAGTAAGCTTTACACTTCAGACTTGGCACTTTCTGGTTGTATTTCAGTTAAAAAAAAAAACCTTTAGGAATGGTGGTCAAGGTTTAGGAATGGTGTGTGATAACTTGGGGAGTTACACACTTTATAATTTTATAGAGAGGATGTTCTTCATTTTAAAAAGTTCCTCAAAGACTAAAGCTTGTAGTTAATTAAAAACAGGGAGAATATTTTTAAATTCTACCTTCAAATCTCTGTATAGACCAGTAGGCACAATTGAAGTCCAATGGCTGAAAAGAGTATGTTATGGGCATGGTTTTCAGTGTTCACTTCAAAGCAGAAATGCAGTATTCATTAATCTTATTCTTTGATTGTGATGTTAGCTCTTTTGTTGCCGTTGAGTTTACCTTGGCCTGAGTGCTGGCAATTAAATGGCACAGTGAAGATTACTGGAAAACATTAACTTGTTATTGTTAGTTGACATCGTGCTGAGGTTGATGGGAAGTAGAGTTTATAAATAGCCTGGCCTATGCACTGATTTAGAAATCTGCTCAGTTTTAGGGATGGATCTCATCATACAGACTATTCATTGTTTACATTTGAAGCTTTTTATTTAACAGAGAATGGATTCATCCTTTTGAAAAGTGTAATACTGAACATAGCTGTGATAATACCTCCACTGAAATTTTTGTTTTTAGTATTAACTTCTTGAATAAATTGGCTTCATATTGTTCGCTCAGCTTTATTTTCCTGAATAGTATATAAATGGTAATCTTTCACTTTTTAGCAAGGGCCCTACATACCTTTCTATGTGATATAATTCATTTAGATTTTACTCTAGAATGGGCTTCATGTTTTGAATAAGTATGTTTTGAAGGAAGCATCCTTGAACATTTGCAATGATCCGCATGAAACTTCTGTTAGTTTCTGAGAAGTGTTCCTGTGTGTCCTTGCCTGAAAGTAGGCTTGCTACTCAGATTTTTATGATGCACCATCAGATGCAAATCATTAACTCTGAGATCTCCCCAGCATGACGGTGGAAAGAACACAGGGTCAAAGCAGTAATCCTTGAGGGATGAAAGGAAGTTGACTCTACTATGAAAAATCTAGGCAGTCAGACAAGGCATAACAATAGTTTCTAGAAATCTGGCCAAATCGCTGAATAATTGCCTTACTCTTTCAAGCCAAGAGGCAAACCCTAAGTTTGCATTCTCATTCTCATTTAACCTGATGGTGAGGGAAGGAATCAGTGCTACTCAAGTAGGCTTTAAGACATGGAGTTTTTAGGTGGTTTGTTTTGTTTTTGTTTTGTTTTGTTTTGAGTTGGGCGGTACTTTACTGATCAATCAGTAAGCTTTTAATTGAGTTCCAATTAAACGCTGCATGCTGTGCTAGTTAAGCATTGAGTGAATATAAAACAGTATAACTTTATCCCCAGAATCTTGCAGTATGATTGATGAGATACAACCAGCAAATCTGAAACTGAAAATCACATAGTATTAATTTTAAGTCAAATTATCGGCATGGCTGGTGTAGGTACAATCTTCATAACTAATCCCTAATAATTTAGGTCCTCTGGCTGATATGTCTTCAGACCTCTGGTTGGTAAGACACTGACGAAAACAGGAAGACCTGATAGACTGTCAAATGTTTCCCAAACTCACTAGACACAAGAGTTACTGGGACAGTGTTTACAATACAGATTCCCAGGCTCCTTTCATGAAAATCTTGAGTGTATAGGTCTGAGATAGGACCCCAGAATCTGCCATTTTAATGTGCAAGCAAGGGAGGTGCCTGGGTGGCTCAGTCGGTTAAGCGTCCGACTTTGGCTCAGGTCATGATCTCGCGGCTCAAGAGTTCGAGCCCCGCATCAGGCTCCAGGCTCACAGCTTGGAGCCTGGAGCCTGCTTTGGATTCTGTGTCTCCCTCTCTCTCTGCTCCTCCCCTGCTTACACTCTGTCTCTCTCTCAAAAATAAATAAACATTAAAAAAAAAACAACTCTAATGTGCAAGAAAGGCAGGTGATTCTTATGATCAGGGAAGTTTGGAAGGCATTGGGTTAAGAGTGGAAGAAGGATTCAGTGTACAAGACTGAATTCATCTAAGAGACAGGTCCAGATTCTTATGTCAGGTCCAGAAGATAACAGAGATTTATCCCCTAATAATAGCTATTATGTCCCAGCGTAGTTTGCCACCGAGGTTGAAGGACCATGAAGAGCAATAAGAAAATCTTGAAATTTCTAAGCTCAAATATTGAATGGGCAAAAAAGTTCTGGATTTCATTGCGTCACTTACTTTCTACCCCAAACCTGTCTGCTCTAAGAAGGGTGCTCCTCCTGGTCATTCATGTGGAGAGCAGGCAGACAGACATGAGTAAGGAGGAAGCATTTGAAATAGTAGCTTGGCAGATGCGAAGAGAGACTCTTCCAAGTTTAAAGGGCAGCTGGCAAGACTTGCCCAAAGGCAGGAATGGAGGAAGGAGGAGACTGAGTGAGCTGTTTAGTAACACAGTGTTGTCTGGTCAGGATCAAGGGGCATGAAGTAAGGGTTATGGGAAACCAGGGCAGAGATAACACAAATAATTGTGCATGACACATCTCCTGAGGATCAAGGAGGTCAGCAGTGCACATCCTGAGTCCTCATCCAGAGCAGTAGAGGGTGGTCAGTTATATTGTTCCAGTTTTACAGCTGGAGACCTGGTGGTATTGAAAGAGGTGTCTTTGTCACAGACTGTGAGCCTAGAGAGGAAAGTTAAGAACTAGAGCCAATAGGTTCTTTGACCTCTGGTGTTAGGTTGGGTAAGAGTTGGGGCGATGGAAAAAAGCAGTAAAAGACAATCTGGATGTTAAGTTGAGTTGGTGAGTTTGTGCGATTGTGAACAGATTTCAGCATAGGTGAATGGGGCAAAAAAGTTATCAACAGATTAAACAAAAAGTGGTGTGCAGTGGGGATAATGAAAGGGGCTGAAAATGTTTAGGTTTTTAACTGTGAGCAGACAGAGTAACTATTGAATAGGAAGTAGAGTTGATGGTTCACAAGTATGTGAATATAAAACAAACTTTTGTGCCTCCTGATGACTTATATATGACATATACTGATCAGCATAATAGCCTCAACCACATTTTCCTTGGTAAACATAATACTTTAAAAATAGTCTGCAGTGGAGAAGGTTTTTAAAAATTAGACTTTGGGGGTGCCTGGCTGGCTCAGTCGGTAGAGCATGG
Organism: Panthera uncia; assembly: GCF_023721935.1. Taxonomy (NCBI): domain Eukaryota; kingdom Metazoa; phylum Chordata; class Mammalia; order Carnivora; family Felidae; genus Panthera; species Panthera uncia. Next base: position 61,581,559 of record NW_026057578.1, on the reverse strand, counting down.
GATTCTTTTTTCTTTTTTTTTTTTTTAATGTTTATTTATTATTGAAAGAGAGAGCAAGCGGAGGAGGGGCAGAGAGAGAAAGGGAGGAACAGAATCTGAAGCAGGCTCCAGGCTCCTAGCTCTGAACTGTCAGTGCAGGACCCTAAATGGGGCCCAAACTCACGAAATGTGAGATCATGACCTGAGCTGAAGTTGGACGCTTAACCGACTAAGCCACCCAAGTGCCCTGAGCATGGAACTCTTGATCTCAGGGTCGTGAGTTCAAGCCCCATGTTGGGCGTGGAGCCTACTTTAACTAATTAATTAAAAAATAAAAATTAAAAATTGATATTGTCTCTGAATTTAGTCTGATGGTTGTCATTTTCCTTCTCCATAGTAGCAGAGAGACTGGAAAAGTAGCAGACACTAGAAAAGCAGTAAAACAGATCTTTACTGTCTGCTCATATGTGTCCCTTGAGAATTATTCCTTTCCCTACAGTTAGTATTACAACCTTATAGCTTGCCTCGAAGGATAGATTTGACTATTTTTAATTAGCACCTGATGCTAATTTTTTTAAGGATTAAAAGAAATAAAAATGTGGTTCTATGAGCATCTAATTAATACAAGCTCACAATGCCAGTTGGTACGTTTACCCCCCCCCCCCAAAGGCTTTTTAGTAGATGAGGAACTCTCTAATCAGAGAATTTAAAACATATCCCAGAAATAATATGAATGCAATGTTACACTATTGAAGATCGGTGACTTGAATGTAAGGAAGCTTTTAAAAGTTTGTTTCTTAAATTTTTGTAATAAAATACACATATAGTTTACCTAACCATCTTTAAGTTTTCAGTTCAATAATATTGAGTGTATTCACATTGTTGTGCAAATAACCTCCAGAACTTTTTCATCTTGCAAATTGAAACTTCATACCAGCTAAACAACTCCCTATTTCTCCCTTCCCCCAACCCCTGACAACTATCATTCTACTTCGTTTCTATGAATTTCACCATTCATGATACCTCCTATAAGTGATATCATATGCTGTTTGTTCTCCTCTGTCGTCGTCGTCGTCGTCCTCGTCGTCTTCTTCTTCTTCTTCTTCTTCTTCTTCCTTGTGACTGGCTTATTTCTCTTTGCATAGTGTCCTCAATATTCATCCATGTTGTAGCCTGTGTCAGAATTCCCCTCCTTTTTATGGCTGAATAGTATTCCATTGTATGGATGTACCACATTCCTTTATTAGTCATTGAGCACTTGGGTTGCTTCCACCTTTTGTTATGAATAGTGTTGCTATGAACATGGGTGTAGGAATATCTCTTTGAGACCCTCCTTTCAGTTCTTTTAAATATATACCTAGAAGTAGAATTGCTGGGTCAATTTTTAATTTTTAATTTTTTGAGGAACTGCAGTACCTTTTTTCCCACAGAAATGTACAGAATCTTAATTTCTGGTTTTAGTTAGATAGTAACTTCATTGGGAACCTTGATGGTTGGTTTGTTTCTGGGTCTCATTTTCCTCTAAGATTAAGAACTATTGTACATAAACTTATACTTTCTTATTGGTATTCCTCCACTATGTCATGGGTACCTTCCCTCTCCACCCACCTGTGCACCCCGGTTCTCTTGAAACAATTAAATTGTCTATGTTTTTCACTGAAATTTTTTGGAAACCTGAGAAAGAGGAAGACCCAGATGGTCATGGAAGGTAACTACCAATTATATGGATCCAATTCCAAATCTCTTTATCTATGGCTTTCTCCTTATTGGAACACTTCACATTCTTCAGAAAATGAGCCTTTCCTTCACCCCACCTTACTTAGATCTTTTATTAACTGAATCCCTAGGTATTATAGTTTACTAGACAGTAGTTTTCATTTGTTTGTATTTTACTTTTTAAAGTGAAATTGATTTACTTTTTATTTAATAAAATTGCATACAACCCATTTAACTTGCTAAATCTGTGCCAAACTAAGAAAAGACTGTTCACAAATTGCCTGTCAAATACTGACTTTTCTCTCAGTGAGTATGTATCCTGGAGTGAACAGTGAGATGTGACTTGTAAATATATGGTCCCTTCAGTGTCTCTGGCTGTGCTGAATACAATTCAAGGCAATTCTTACTATACACAGCATTCACCTTAGCCACTGGCTTTAGACCCTGTTCCCACAGAGGGTGTGACTGTATTGTACTTGTATGTTGTCTCCTCAAATAACTCGTAAACTCCTAGGGAGTAGAAATTACCTTAACTTGCACTTTCACTGGGCCAGAAGATGATGCCTTTTCATCTGAGCAAATGTAAATTCTGTTCCACCCCCTGACCAAGCCACAGACCTGAGCCTCTGCTGATCTCCACATTCTCAGTAAATGGAGCCACTATTTCACTCAGTTTTTCAAGATGGAATCTGGGGATCGAGTTTTGATTCTTTCCTTTTCTTTGGCTTGGCACCTAATCCCCAGTATCATTCTCTACTCTTCATTCTACACCACTATCCTTGTCCAAGCCACCCTCATCTTTCGCTTGGACAATTGCATTTGCCTCTCTGCTTATATTCTTGCCCCCTCTATCCACTCTCTATCTAGGGCAGAAGGACTTTTGTAAAACACAGATGAGATTAACTTAATCCCCTGTTTAAAACCCTTTAGTCATTTTCCATCACACTTTAAATAAACCCAGACTTCTTACAATAATTTATAAGCACCAAAATGACCTGACCACCCTGCTTATTAAACCTCATCTCATGTTGCTTTCCTCCTTTCATTTGATGCTAATCTCATGAACCTTCCTCAATACCCCAGCCTGGTCCTGCCCCAGGGCCTTGGTGCATTCTCGTCACTCTGCCTAGAAGGGACATAAGCAGGTTTTCAAGAAACATTGTATTTGCAGAATGAATGAAAGAGTCAGGTTCTTCTTAAGGACAAAGACTATACTAAATGCCACCTCTCAAAAATAGAGAAGATACAGGGTATAAGTATATAGATTAAAATGCCTAGTGCAGTGGTTCTCAACTGGGGGCTGTTTTCCTCCACAGGGGACATTTGGCAATGTCTGAAGATACTGTTGGTTTTCATAACTGGCAGTATGTTATCAGCCTCTAGTGGGTAGAGGCCAGAGATACCGGTAAACATCCTGTAATGCACAGGACAGGACCCACAACAAAGAATGACCTGTCTCCAAGTGTCAATAGTGCTGAGATTGGAAAACCTTACTTTAGGCTAATATATTTGAGTTAGGAGAAGTCAGTTTTAGTACCTCTGTTGGGCCTTTAAGTTCATCACATTACATAAACAGCCTATTTGAATAATACCAGGAAACTTAATCTCCTTGATTAAAGACCACTTTCCCATCCTCAGGGACTGTATGTTATATCTGTAAGAGCAATGCTCTTAGTCCACAAACGTACAAACTGAGATTCCCCTGTTGGTGAACATCTTGCTCAACTTCCTCATAATGCTAGCATGAGCTCAGCCTTTCCATTTGTTCTTCTAATGATAAAATGACCGCTAATCTCCAAAGTTGAAGGCCTTCCCTCTGGATCAAGCGAGAAATCCTCCTCCTCCTCTGCCACTTCAAAGATTTCGGAGTAAACTTCTTTTTCGTGGTAGCTAAGATTCTGCCCATTATGGAGACATGATTTACTCTACTAAGAGTCCACCATTAATTTCAAGAAGATTGGAACTAACCACTGTATTATCTTTTTTAAAAAAAATCAAGAATCTACAGAATTTTAAATACATGCAGACATATGCATACACAAATAAAACTCTAATGTAACATTATTAACAATAGCCAAACAAGGGAGAGAGCCCAAATGCCCACTGACTGATGAATGGATAAAGGAGAAGTGGTGTGATGGGGTGCCTGGGTGGCTCAGTTGGTTGAGCTACCGATTTCGGCTCAGGTCATGATCTTGCGGTTTGTGAGTTCGAGCCCCACATCAGACTCTGTGTTGACAGCTCAGAGCCTGGAACCTGCTTCAGATTCTGTGTCTCCCTCTCTCTCTGCCCCTCCCCCATTCATGCTCTGTCTCTCTCTGTCTCAGAAATAAATAAACATTAAAAAAAAAAGAGAGAAGTGGTATGTATACAGACACACACACACACACCACACACACACACACACACACACACACACACACACACACACTGGAGTATAACTCAGCCATCACAAAGAATGAATTTTTGCCATTTGCAACGATGTGGTTGGAGCTAGAGAGTATTATACTAAGCGAAATAAGTTAGAGAAAGACAAATGCAGTATGATATCACTCATATGTGGAATTTAAAAAACAAAACAGATGAACATATGGGAAGGGGAGGAAAAGAAAGAGAGGGAAACAAACCATAAAAGACTCTTAATCATAGAGAACAAACTGATGGTTGATGGAGGGAGGTGGGTGGGGGATGGGCTAGATGGGTGATGAATACTAAGCAGGGCACTTGTTGGGATGAGCACTGGGTGTTGTATGTAAGTGATGAATCACTGAATTCTGCTCCTGAAACCAGTATTGCACTGTATGTCAATTAACTAGAATTTAAATAAAAATTTGAAATAGGAAGGAAAAAAAGACTACAATTTAAGACCATAAGGCTTTGCTATATAAATATCCAGATATCCATTTTGTGAGACAAAAAGCCCCAGGAAAGATGCTTTGCTTCGCTTCCTTTGAATAAAATGAAAGCAGACTTCCCAGATTTACCCAAGAAATGAAATGGGTAGAAGCTAAAGTATTCGTTAAAGTGTTACCTGATTTGGGTCATTCAGGAAATAGGAAAATAAGAATGTGCTTACTTAGCTTATTTTAAAGTGTTTGCTTCTCCTAGGCAGGACAAATGAGCTGGGAATTGTTCCTCTGGATATGTGAATTTATGGAGCGTGCTCAGTTGGAAAAAGTATCAAGGATAAGCCTCTTGAGACTCATAACTAATAGAACTAATATCTTCAAGGGTCACCAAATGATTCTTCTGAGACACTGAATGGCACAGCTTATTCTTAGATATAAATCACAAAGGTGGAAAATGTAGCTTATGACAAAAAGGGCAAACTTGGTAATAAGTACTCTACTTATACTTCTCAAATGTTTACCCTGAGGGATAATCATTAATTCATCCTTGCCATACACTTGGTCATTATTATGAGCTGTAGTAAGATGATTAGTCAGAAAGCACGGTTTCTGGGAAAATCATCAGAGACCACTAAGAAAAGTATTGCTGAGGAATAATGCTGCACGAGGCAGAAGTCCAGTGGCCAAGCAAAAACAACTGCCAAATAAAAAGAATATAAGCAGGTTCCACAAAGGAGTTAAGAAAGCTGCTTAATAATGCAGAACTGGGAGAACATGGATACCCCAGATAGATGGAGAGAGGTGAGGTGAGCTTCCTTTCTACGCCCACACCTAGCGGTGCCTGAAGTGCACCGCAAAATTAAAATCACACATGGGCATGCTGCTAACCATTAATAAGAATGACTAGTTTTTAAAGGCGTAATTACAAAGTACTTTTCACATTAATTATCTTTTAGACTTCATGATAGCCTCATGAGATGAGTTGTATTATCAGCTCCATTTTATAGAATGGGAAACAGAGGCTCAGAGAGTGTAAATAATTTTCCCGAAGTCACCAACTAGACTGCAAAGCCTGTGCTGTTACAGCAGGCCAGGGTTTCTCCACCTCATCCAGCCCCAGCACTACCGACATCTGGGGCTGGATGATTCTTTGTCTTGGGGGACTGCCCTTTGATCTGCAGGATGTTTCACAGCATCTCTCACCTCCACCCACGAGGTGCTGATGGCACCCCGTTCCAGTCGTGGCAACCAAAAAATGTTTCTAGACATTGCCAAATGGCCCACAGGGGTAAAACCACTCCACATTTAGGACCACTGGTCCAAAGTCTCAAGTTTCTCAGCAGAAAGGACATCAAGAGGAATGTCCTGTCGCCCCATTGCAGTCAGTCTCTTAACCAGCCAAGGAGGCTTGTTTGGGGGGGATGGGGAGAGACGCATGACAACTTCTAAACTTGATTCTCATAGCCTTCCAGCAATATAGGGAAAAGGGGCAGGCCAGAGTGGATTGTGGATGGTTACTTAGAGAGAGTGGCTGTCTTGTTCATCCAGTTACTCAACAAATAAACTTACCAGTGCCTGGGAGAATGGTTTCATTGAGACACCAGCGGTTGAGCTGAAGCAGGTTGAGAGGAAAGATCATGAGTTTCCTGGAGATGAGCTTGGGGGATGATAAATTCATGTAGATAACAAGACGCGCTGGTAGGCTAGGAGTAGTGGGCTGAAGGCCCAGGCCACAAACATATTCCCATCTGGAGGACTTGCATTCATTGGTCATTCTACTTTGCAAGCCACCCCATTTGCAAGCAGTCTTGGTGTTTACTTTCACTATTGAGTTAACTGTTGCCTTGAAAGTACTGTTTATCTCAGCCCACATGGTAATTGCCTTAAATTTAAAATCAAATCAACTTTTGCATTCCAGTAAGGCTCTGTAGGAGATAAAACGACATGGTTTACACAGAAAGATAAATAGCAATCAAGGCAACATATCTTAGGTGCCAAATGAGTGGTTCAGATAATACATACTATGGAATGAGAGGATGGAGAAATTGCTCTACCCACAGTTCTCAGGGAGAACTTCACAAAAGGGGCTGACTAGCTGAGGCTTAATGGATAAATGGAAATAATACAAAATCTGTATAGTGGACTGGGGATCACACAGCTCCCCATGTAAAAAAGTACCTTTTGATGATTATTTTAATGCCATCTAGTCCCATTATTTTAGAATATGTCTAATAGGAATTTCACGTAGAGGCTCGTCCATGATAATTGTCCACAGTTCATTGTCAGAAAAACCCATAAGCAAAAAGGTTTTTTTGCTCACTCTGAGGTATTAGAGGAGGTTTGTAAGGACTGGTTTCACTGACCCCTTTGCCCTCATTAGATTCAGAGAATCATCCCTCTCTGAACAAAGGTGCCCTCACTGGAAACTGGGCTCAAGGTTTGGAGAGACCTTACTGCAGCCTGTCTGTATGGCTTTGGGCATTACACAGTACTCGGCATGATGGTGGGAGGCAGTTATCAACAAGGGCGACAGAGGCTTTGGCTTCTCAAGACACTGCCTGGTTTATTCCACAAATCCCAGCCATCCAGTAGACGTTTACAATTCTGCATAAAATGGATGCAACTGTACTCACTGCGGGAGGTGTTGAATGGCAAATGAGCAAACAAACGAGGTGGAGGGGGAGCCACCCAAACCTCCATTCCTAGGGGCTTAGAAGAATCATTTTTTTCCTTCCTCCATGTGAAAATATAAACAGTTGCTTTATAAACAGTTGTCACTTTTTGACTTATAAAGATTCACAGTCTTTCCCTTTTGTTTACTTTGATGACCTTTGAAATAAGCTGCAACCCAAAGACGCAAAAATTTTTTTTTCCATCTTCATTTTTCATAAAGAGGAGTCTCTGTTACCACAGCTTGCTGGAAGCCAGCAGGCTCCTGAGGCTGGCTGTCACTTGGGTCCAGGCTTGCAGGGCCTTTTGCCCCAAACCCCCTCACTGGGCAGCTCGGAGTAATGTGCATTACCAGCCTGAGAGCATGCTAAAAGCCAGTTTTCTGTGGGTCAGTTCTTTTTATAAGGCAAATTTTACAGCTGCTCTAAAATCTGGGACATGCAAATTGATATAATAACTTTGTATTTCCTTTGCTCTTGTTTGCCCAAGAGACAGTATTGGAGATAGGACTGCATCTCTCAGGAATGCTGTTCCCCCACCCCTGGTGGCACCTCGCCATGGCCAGCCTTCTCTACCTTCCGTGGCTCTTTCCTCTGAGCTGCTCTTCCACCCACACTGGGCACAGATCTGAAAAGTCCGAGAAGAGCAGGAGGAGCCTTGGAAAAGTCCTAACGTCTTGTCTTTCATGCCTTGAAAAGTTCCTTTTCTTTGATTTCTATCTCTTGGTGAGAAATAGCACACAGCCACCTGTCCCAGTTGACGTAGCGTGTGAATTTTCACATTGAGTATGGAGTTAGGGGATACATGATAAAAAGAGTATTATTTAGCTTTTATTGTTCCTGACTCCAGAAATAATGCATTCTTCCTTTGTGGTACTAGGACAGTCCCGTGTCTTAGTGGTGGTGGTAGTTACCCAAATCCGTGCATGGGATGAAACCGCCCCCCACACATACACACACATGAATACATGTAAAATATGGCAAAAGCTGAGTAAGGTGTGTAGTCTAGTTAACAGCAATGTGCCACTGTCAGTATTCTGGTTTTGATGCAGTACTACAGACAGGTGAGACGTCACAGTTGGGGGAAGCTAAGTGAAGGTACACCAACTCTACTCTTTTGGCAACTTGTTATGAAACTGTAATTATTTCAAAATGAATTGTTTAAAAAAGTAATGCATTCTTACTGTAAAACATTCTAAATTCCAGAAACATGCAACATTGATTGTAAACAATCCCACCCTCACCGTTAATAATTTGGCATCAGTAAAAATAGGACCATGCTATTTTTTCCAGCTTGCTTTCTCATTTACCAGTATGTCTTGGAGATAATTTCATGTCTGTCCATATAAATTTATAGCTTAAAAAAAAAAAATGCCCGTAGGGCATCTGAGTGGCTCAGTCGGTTCAGCGTCCGACTCTCGGTTTTGGCTCAGGTCATGAACTCGTAGGTTTGAGCCCTGCATCGGGCTCTGCACTGACAGCACAGAGCCTGCTCGGGATTCTCTCTCTCTCTCCCTCTGTCTCTGCCCCTCCCCCACCCATGCTGTCTCTGTCTATAAATAAATAAATAAATAAATGCTTAAAAAAATGTTTGTATACCTTGACTCTATATGATGAGATACCTGTAGTAGTATTCCGTAATTTTTTCAACTGGTCTTGTATTGGTTGTTTCTGAATTTTCCCGTTGCAGTCAGTGCTGCTGAAGATCATCCTTGGGCGTCTTTATCTTTGCCCATACCTCTAAGTGTTCTTGTGAAATAAATTCCTAGAAGTGGGTATTGCAAGACTGAGAAAGCAGCATGTTTTACATTTTGATAGCAACGACCAGACTTCCAAGTTGCCGCTTTGTCCATCTCCGAGGGTTACCATTTGTATGGAATATATCATATGTGCAACAAAATGGCCCTGCTGGCTACCCCCAACATGTCTGTGACCAATTTATACTCCCTGCAGTGATGAATGAGAGTGGCCATTTCCTTACCCAGTTACTAAGTGGGTCCTACCCACTTAACAAAATTTTCTGTGCAAATCAGTTTTTTTTTTTAAGTATTGTTTTAGTTGCACTTCCTTAAACATTAATGAAATGAAACATTTCTTCATGTGTTTATTGGCTATTTGTATTTCGTCTGTGAATTGCTTGTTTATATTCCTTGCTAAATATTTGCAGTTCCCAAAGAGTGTGCCAAAGTGCTGTGGGATATTTTAAATTTTTGTGAGAAGCCCAATGATACTTGCCATCTGTGAGATACTATAGGAGCCAGTAGCTTGAAGTAACATACAGTTATCAACCTTAGCTCACGTTGTACTCCTTTTGATGATGCCATATATCTTTGCAAAGTTGAGTATTTGATAGTTGCTGTGGTAAAAACAAGTACCATGGGAAGGTCAGTGTGGAATAGGAATGAGGGTGACGGAGTCCAGTGACTCCAAGGCTTGGGAAGTTAGGAAGTATCCAACAGGCACACACATCTCATTAGTAAGTAATTGTGGTTATTAAAGAATGAAATCAAAATATTTTTTCTTTCAACTTATGTGTATTATTTTTTCAAACAGTTTCGCAGTTGTTAGGGCATAAATACTTCCTAGGTTGTTTGGACCTAACTACTTAATAAATGGAACTGTTCGATATTTCTTTTGGCCTGGAGGCACCATGAAAAAATTATTGAGGTGTAAGGGTGCTATGAATGGAGAAAGCTTGTAATTCCCAGCCATATTTCATTCCATGACTTTCATTTCTGTTACTGGTTTGCAAGAGGTTTGTTCCTTGAAGGAATTAGCAAATGTTTTGCCCCTTATTTTTTTGGTTTTGAATATTCCTATTAATTTTTGCTGTCCCAGAGATTTCGGTTGTTACATTGACATATTTATACATCTATTTTTTTTTTTTTTTTTTTTTTTTTTTTAGTTTGTGGCTTTGTGTTCGTTCTTAGAAAGCCCATTTTTTACCAGAAGATTATAAAATATTTTCCTGTTTTCTTCTAGCACTTTTGTAGTTTCTTTTTTTACATTTGATTAGTTTCTCCATCTAGAATTTATTTCAGTGCAAGGTAGGGACCCAACTGTATTATTTCCCTAAGATCTAGTTGGTTGTCTTAATACCCTTTGTTGAATACATTAGTCTCTTCACTACTGTTGATAGTGGTTTTTTAATGTTTATTTATTTATTTTGAGAGAGTGTGTGTGCGCTCAAGCGTGTACACATAAATGGGGGAGGGGCAGAGAGAGAGAGAGAGAGAGAGAGAGAGAGAGAGAGAGAGAGTCCCAAACAGCCTCCCCTGTCAGCACAGAGCCCAACTCGGGGCTCAAACTCACAAACCGTGAGATCATGACCTGAGCCGAAATCAAGAGTTGGATGCCCAAACAATTGAGCCACCCAGGCACCCCTCTTCACTACTGTTTAAATGTCACTTTTACCATCTTCTGGACTCCCTTCTCTCCCTTCCAGTGCTTAGTGTTCTGTCTTAGAATTTATGCATTTTATTTGTTAATATACATAACTTCTTGTACTACATCATAAGCTTTTTATACTTATTTCATCTCTGTGACCTATAGCTGCTTTCTCTTTACCTTCTTCTCTCCTAAAGCCTTTTTCTAAAACTTATATTTAAATATACACAAATGTAGTTAGGATAATATAATGAACCTCATGTACCCATCACTCAACTTCAACATTTATTGATTTATGACTAATTTTTTTTCATTTATTCCACCACCTCCTTCCTTCCTCCTTTCTCCTTTCTTCCTTCCTCCTTCCTGTATTGCTGAAGTAAACTGTCTTGACTGAACAAATTATCCTTATTATTTTTCATCAACAAGCTTTGGTACATCAAAGAGATCCTTATTTATCTCAGTATTGTTGTTAAGGAAACTCAAGAGTTGAAGATCCAGATAGATAGAAGAGATAAATCAGCAAGCATAATAAAGCTTCTCCTAAATAAGTTAAACTGGGATATCTTTTACAAAAAAATAATTTGTAATTTAAAACATTTTATCCAGGGTACCTGGCTGACTCAGTCAGTTAGGCATCCGACTTCGGCTCAGGTCATGATCTCACAGTTTGTGGGTTCAAGCCCTGCATCGGGTTCTGTGCTGACAGCTCAGAGCCCGGAGCCTGCTTCAGATTCTGTGTCTCCCTCTCTCTCTCTGCCCCTCCCCCACTCACGCTCTGTCTCTCTTTCTCTCTCAAAAATAAATAAACATCGGGGTACCTGGCTGGCTCAGTCGGTCGAGCATCCTACTTCAGCTCAGGTCATGAGCTCACTGTTCGTGAGTTTGAGTCCTGCATTGGGCTCTGTGCTGACAGCTCAGAGCCTGGAGCCTGCTTCAGATTCTGTATCTCCCTCTCTCTCCACTCCTTTCCAATTTGTACTCTGTCTCTCTCTCTCTCAAAAATAAACAGTAAAAAAATTTTTTAAATAAATAAAAAATTTAAAAATAAATAAACATTAAACAACAAACAAACAAACAAATAATTAAAACATTTTATCCATACCTTTACAGAAATGTATCTTATGTTCCAAAGTTAGGAACTCTTTGGTTAGAACAGATATTATTATATCAGTGGAAATTGTTAATACTTTACATGTAAACTTTTGTAAGTGAGGTTAAGACTGAATACCTTTGATATCACTTTCTTTTTTTTTTTTTAATGTTTATTTATTTCTTTTTGAGAGAGAGACAAAGAGAGAGCAAGCACAAGCAGGGGAGGGGCAGAAAAAGAGGGAGAGAAAGAATCCCAAGCAGGCTCCATGCTATCAGCACAGAGGCTGATGTGGGTTTGAACTCACGAATCGTGAAATCATGACCTGAGCTGAGATCAAGAGTCAGATGTATAACTGACTGAGCCACTCAAGTGCCCCTGACATCACTTTCTCAACCTCACTCTTACCCAGTAGCTCAGGGCCCCTGACACTTCTTCTGGGTGAGGGGACTCTTATTTGCATTGTAAAATTTGGAGCACCAGGCCAAAGATGATCTAAGACAAATGAATACTCACTCTCTCATTAATACTGTGTATTTCTCCCACCCCTTTGTGTGGGGAGAGTTTAGAAAGTCAAATTTAGCACTCCAGCTGCTGCTCTGAACATAGGCTGTGCTCCTGCCACCCCTGGAAGGGAGGCATGCTACAGTTCCAACTCACTAAATGCTCCATTCATGGAGCCCCTCTGTACACCAGACAAAGCTCCATATCCTTGGGGCCCAGGGACTATGAAGAACAGGGCACAGTCCTTGCCTTCAAAGAGCTATACTCCAGGAAAGGAAATTGTGGATTGATAACTATGATGACAGGATTAAAATTTTTTTAAAAAATCAAATTAAATAAGCCGTTGGGCACTGAGTAGGAAAAGAATATGTCTTGGGTCAGAGAGGGGGGTGGTGGTTGATGAAACCTGAGGAAGGTTTTATGGAGGAGGTGATGTTAGCTGGGCCTTACAGTTTGAATGGAATTTCAGTAGGCAGAGTTGGAGAGGGTGGTGGGGGGAGAAATAGAAGGAACATCCTGGACAGAAAAGCATTTGTAAGTTGTCAGGAATGGGAAATTGTCCCATTCAGCTACAAAATAGATAGACGAAGTGGAGGAAATAGGAGGTAAAAACAGAAAAGTAAGTCGAGACTTCAGTGCCCAGCAAATTCTTCAGGCAATTGGAAGTCATTGAGAGATTTTGAACTTGGGAGTGATACAGTCAGGGCTTTAAGAAGTTTCTCTGTAGTCAAGTGTAAAATAAGTTTTGGAGGCAGAGACCAGTGAGTTGTTTTCATCTTCCAGGTGTAAGATCTTTGGTTCCTGAACTAGAACAAGGGGAGTGTTCACAGAAAGGAGGGAATGAATTGACACACGAAGTGACTTTCAGACCCCTACAGAATTTGTGTGTGTGTACATATTAGTCCTTAAAGATATTCATGGCCTGTTTCCTGTGATTCTCTTCCCCAAGCCAGTGTCAACTAGGAAGTAATTACACATCACAATTAGCACCCTTTTTCTGACAGCAGCAACAGCCAAGTGTCACCTTTTGGGAACTTCCCGAGACCTTCCTAAGGATTTGTCCTCATCTGATAAATAGGTTGAGGTTTGGAGGAGTAACCACTTGAAATGCTTCCTGGCCTGCCCTCTACGATTGGTGGGTAACTATGGGTGGCACTTGCCCACCAAGCCCTTTCTTGTAGGGGTGACCAAGCTGAGTAGCTGAAGTGTCCCATGGTCATGCCTCCCGTCGATTGGGCTGTCAGTAAAAAGGACAATACGCTGAGCCCTGTACAGATGCCATGGGTGGGTCCATACTCCCAGTAAGCACCATGCCCTGCACTGTGGAAATCAGAAGATAAGAAGGGTGTTCCTAAGAAGCCTGTGGTCTGGTTATGGATACGATTTAATAGACCTGAAGCAGAAAACAATTAAATCCTAAACCTCATTGTAGTGATTAGAAAAGATACAGAAGTTGGAGAACTGTCTCTTGCTTTCCCATCTTCTACCCACCCACACACACACCCCACACCCACATACAAATGCAGTCTACCTTTTAAATAATTTTTGCTGTATCTCTTTCTCCACATTTGTATGATTAAGCATGTTTCTGTGAATTAGAAAGTTTAGATTCCTTTCTCAGCCATCCCCCCTTCTCACACCCTCCCCCTTTTAGTCTGACTCAAAGCCATAAAATACTCCTGCCTGCCTGCCTTTCCTTCTGTTTGTATGAATTAAGTCGACAGGATAAATATTCACATTCCCAACTACAGGCTGCAACAATGTTTGCCTGTTCTGCCCAGTGAGTCGAGAGAGAAAAAGGGGGCCTGACATCACCCTATACTGTACATTCCCGGCATAGATCATTTATTCAAGTCCCTGAAAAAATACAGATGTTTTACCAGCCGAAATAAAATCCTGTGTAAACACTGAGCTTGGAAAAATGTGGCTCTGACTTAGCCGTGGGGGTTGGGGCAATGCAGAGAGAAGGCAAGGCAAAATGGCAGATACAGAAATTTTATACTTGGCTGAATGTGATAGGGGCAAAAGTGTTCTCCCAAAGTCTGCATGCTGGAAAAGAAGAATAGGATTTGTGGTTAAGAAAATATAGTTGCAAAAGTGGATACAGGTGCTGATCTTCCAAGTCTGGGATAGTGAATGATTACGATACATTCAGCTCATTTATATCTGACCTCTGAAATGAACATCTCTTTTCTCTTTGGAGTTGTCCTTTTTCACAGCCTGCCTAACCTGGTCCTGTTATTGCTGGATCCTGCTGTTTCTGGAGCTCAGCTGCTGTTGATTTTATAAGGGGGAAAATTGCCTGGAAGCCATGCTTGGTGAAGAGGAAAACCCATCTCGGCGTTGCATTCCCAAACAGCCATATATCATCTTGATCTTGTCTAACACAAGTCACTATTTTAGTCTAGCAGCATAAACCAGACATACTTTACTGGTGCAGTGCAAGTTTTTTCAGAGATCTGCCTCATGACTCTTTTTAGGCCTGTGGCACTTATTCAAAGAGTATTACATTCGCTCCTGTGGAGTCACTTTTAAGATTCAAAGCTGCCCAAATGGACCCAGTGCTTCATACAGATGCTTGGGGGCTCCCCCGAGTCTCTCTGTGTTTAGAGTAGGCATGGGGGTCGGCAAGGAGTAACTGCTTCCAGGTTCTCCAGATTCCTCTTTGGTTCTCCCGGAGTTTCTCGGGGCTTGCATCTCAAGGGCAAGGACACTAGCCTGCTGCCAGCTGCTTCCTGGCCTCCCGTCCTGAGGGCATCTTCTGGCCAGTCCCACTGCCTGCGATAGTCCTGGGTGGTGCTGCTGGTTTGCCCTTGGTTGTTTGCGTGTGCTTTCTGTCTTTCTGACTGGGTTACACCCATCTCAAGTCGGCAAAGCTTCCTCCTGCTTCTTTTGCCAAAGACACCTCTTCCTCCACTCTAGTCTTTTTTTTCTAAGGGCCTGCAGAAGCTAGAGGCAACCCACTGGCCTTTGTCCCAGGGTGGTCATTAATAGAGCTCCTTTTCACTCTCAAAGGAATTCGTGCTTTCCAAGATAAATTACCCTGACTAGAGCAATCATCAAGTGGATATTCCTAACCCAACTCATGAGATCCCTTTTCCTCATTCCCAGACCTGCCACGGGATATTATTCCCTTGTGAGCCCCGTTGTGGAGGATGGCTCTCCATCACCGGCTGCCTGAGTTAAGAGGCTCTTTTCTGACCTGCAACTCCATGTCTAACACCAAGTTGCCAAGTACTGCTTCTTCAGCTTCCAAAATGTCTCTCAAATGTATCCTTTCCTCTCCTTTCCACTCCTTTTACCATCCGGACCAGGGCTCTCACAAAATCAGAGTCCTATCAGCACCAGGCAGATAAGTGAATGAAGGGAGACGAGGATAAACACACGGCCCTCCGAGTCCAATCCTTGGTTTTGAAACTTTTGAAAGAAGTCTGAGCTCAGTAAATATTTTATTTTCCTCTTGTTTCTCCAAAAGTTAAAAGAAAGAAAGAAAGAAAGAAAGAAAGAAAGAAAGAAAGAAAAAGGCACATAAGCAGTGATAAATGACACTGACACTCCACCTTAGGCCCACGAATAATAGGCAGTCGTGGGTGTGACAGTGAACTGGACCCCCGCAGGTGACTATTGACCCCCAGGTCTTCTGATTTTTCAAAAGAAGTTGGAAATCAGAATGATTCTGATGTGAAATCTCCCAGTTCGTAAATGACGGGCTAAAACTACCGTGTAGGTCAAAGAAAACACCTGCAGCTGCTTTGAGCCCACCCACCATCCTTGGCTCTCAGTATCTGGTTTTGACCCTCACCACCTCTAGCCTAGACTAATAGTAATCTTGGTCATCCTGCCCCTTCCAGTTCCAGCCTCCACACTGCCCTGGTCTTTCCTTTCCAAATGACACATCTAATTATTTGAGCACTGTTTCTAAAGCGGCCTTTGCCACCTACAGAACAGAGGACGCGTCCCTTGCTGGTGCATTTAAGATCCTCCTCATTCTGACCTGACTCCTCTTTCCAGCTGTGTCTTCTATCACCCCACACACTGCTGACTGTGCCCTCGCCACACACAATTACTTGCTGTTCCCTGAGCAGTCCTGATGCTTTCCTTCCATTCATAGATTTTTTAAAGAACAATTATAGGGGCGCCTGGGTGGCTCAGTCGGTTAAGCGTCCGACTTCAGCTCAGGTCACGATCTCGCGGTCTGTGAGTTCGAGCCCCGCGTCGGGCTCTGGGCTGATGGCTCAGAGCCTGGAGCCTGCTTCCGATTCTGTGTCTCCGTCTCTCTCTGCCCCTCCCCTGTTCATGCTCTGTCTCTCTCTGTCTCAAAAATAAATAAACGTTAAAAAAGAAAGAAAAGAAAGAACGAACAATTATAGATTTCCAGAAAAACTGATCAGGTAGTACAGAGAGTTCCCATATCTTCCTTTCCTCTCCAGTTTTCTCCTGTTATTAATATTTAACGTTGGAGTGGTATGTGTGTTACCATTAGTGACACATTATTTTTAACTGAAGTCCATAATTCACGTTAAAGTTTATTCTTTTTGTTGGCGATACTGATATTTTAATACCCTTTCAGATTTTTTTTTATAATTGAGTTTCCTCTGCTTGCACGGTCTTCCCCAGATTCTGGCAAGATTTGCTTTAAGGCCAAATAGGAATATCACTTGTTTTGCAAAGCCTTCTCTGACTATTTTTGGAATGGGGGCTGGAAGGGAGGGAGCAAACAGGAAAAGGGAGAGAACTAACATTTTTATCATGTGCCTAATGTGTCAAGTAGTAGTATATATTCCTTTGAGTCTTTCTGCAGATACTATTATACAGTGTTTCACTGAGGAAGCAGAGGTTAGGTAAGTTGTCCAAAGCCCCACGGCTAGTAACGGTGGACACCCATGTCCACCTGGCTCCAGAGCCTGTACTCCTCCCACAGGGCTGCATTTCCCCGCCCTGATCTGGCCTCCCTGCTCTCCCTACTGCAGTGAGGGGTGCAGTGTTGTTCAGCTCTGTCTTCTCCTCACACGTGTTTGCAGCAACTCACCAAACCCAAGGGCATGTGTCCCAAAGGAAGAGTCCGTATGGGAAGAGGCACCACATACCGGCGTCAGTTCAGCAGACGTTTGTTCAGTTCCTGCTCTGCACCGGACTTGGTGGAGGGTGAGGCCAAGCATAAGAGGAAGGTGATGGCGATGCTGTGTGCAGGTCATAAAATTGCGACCAGGCAGTCAGGGAAGCTATGAACTTTCCGTTTATCTGTGACTAGGATGTAAGCTGCGGGGAGCAGGCATTCATTTGTTCTGTGCAGAGGCTCCTAGGACAGTGCCTAGTAGTAATTGTTGTTTAAATATTTGTGACAAGTTTGGGCCACCTGAAGTGACACTACACTTCTTAGACTGCTCATGTGCATTCAGTGGGTCACACAGCTTTGCTTTCTCTTTGGGTTCAGTGCAGTCCTATATCATAGGCTGTTTGCAAATTGTCCCAGGCCTGGGCCAGACTGTACTCCTGGCCTGGAAGTTCTCCTGAACCAGAACTTTCAGAGAAGGAGGAAGGAGGAGGAATCGCTTTGCCCCCACTGTCTTTTCAGATCCTGGGAGCTGCCTGGTGCTCCTGGACCTGACCTTGGACCGTAGTTCCAGAGGCCCAGCCTCACCTCTGGACTTCACCCCAAACGATGGCCTCATTTTGCTTGAAGAAATTAAAACAAACCCTCTAAATGTCACATGAAGGTAGCCGTGTGTTCAAATATAGTCATTAATTTTCTTAAAGAAAAAAAAAATGATCTCAAATACAGTAACTTGTTTCAGACATTTGTTTACAAAACTTTTCTCCCCTCTCCCCGTCTTCTGCTCTCCCTCTCCTTCCCTGCCCGGTTTTCCCTTGACTTCTGTGACCCTGTCTTTCACTTCTCTGGCCCTGTCTCTCCTACATGCTTCTTTCCACCGCGGTTCTTTTAAGTGTACCTCCCTCTGCAGTTGTCCCATGTAAATAGATCGCTCTCCGTTCCTGGTGAATAACCAGGATCACAATTGTTGTCTGGGTTGTGCCCAAGGTGACAGAATTGATGGACCTGGAGGCTGATTTTCATAAACCAGAGCTATGAAGCGTTTCAAAAACAGCCTTGTTTTTGCCAAGTAAGGTGAGCAAATATAGGACTAAGTTTAAACATCCATCAGGAGTTATTTTTGAGGTGATTGCTTCTAAATGAGAGGCATTCGAAAATCTCACAGCTTTCTTTACAAGTAAATTCCACAGTCATGTATTTTGCTGGTGTCTGCTGATTAATTACGATCCTGTGACACCATGAAAAACCCTGGTGGTTGGTTGTGTGCAGCTGTGGAGAAAAGTAAAGCAAGGCCCAGTGAGTTTGCCAACTCCTTCAGGATAGTGCGGATTCAGGCAGAGGGAGGTGTTTTTTTTTCTGGCAGTCACCACAGAAGAACAGAAGCCCCAGCCAGACCCATTTCTCCAGACTTCTCGACGGGCGGTTTGTGTCCCTGCGGGGGTGTGGTGAAGTAGTGATACTTGATCTGTTGCCTCTGAATAACAGATCCATTATTAGAGGAAGCATTTTCAAGTCTCCACATCGGGATTGTGTGCCTTCTCCTATACGATTACTTGTGTTTAGACGACAAAAAGAAAAAAAAAATAGTAGTTACATATAGTAAAGTAATCACAGTGTATTTTGATTCTTTAACCAAAGGTGCTCTGCATGTGTTTGTTGTTGGTAATTGCAGACGTCTGACCCAGGAAAACTGCCAGCTCACTCCCATTTAGGGGTCTGATGATTCTGGATCTCTTTTATCTTGGCCTCTTCCTTTTTCTCATTATTCCCTTCCATATTTAACTTTCACTTAATGCTCCTCGTTGGCAGGAGAGAAAAAGTTAAATCTTGTTGCTTAGGAAGTCATCTGTAGCTCTGGTGAAGGACACAATAGGAAAAGAAAACAGACTAATTATTAAAATAGACTTTCAAAGTTCTCAGTGTGTTTATCCATACTTGTGTTGCTCCGCCCACCTCCCCCCCCCCTTTGATTTCGGTAATGGGGCTGAAGGGTTTCTGTGACATGCGTCGTTCTCCTTGGCACTGGCTGAGGTCAGAGGATCTCTCTCTCTGCTGCAGGTGCAGGTTTGTGCTCCTCGCAGTGTCGTTGATGTCATCACTGAGCATGAATCCACAACATGCTTACGTAAGCTGCGTGCACATGCACACAGTCATGGGTCTGCTGGATCTGTGGCCTTCATTCTAAATAGAAGCCACCTAGAGATACAACAGGACTTGTCTTTCTCTGCTCAATTCTAATATGTAATGTCACGTAGAGTGAGAATAGAATGTGTCTGCCTTGGTGCCTCCATTCTGGACATCTCCGTGGAGAACTGCTAAAAATAAAATCTAAACAGTTTACAAACATCACTACCCTGTGCTTGCAAAGGCAGGCATCATTGTGGCCTGCTTCTTTGGCCAAGACTGTTCTGATAAACCCAGCACATGAGCCAGTTTGGACTGTGAGACCGTTGATTTTTCCCTCTTCAGCAAGACTTTGATTTTGAAAAGGTACATTTTTTTCATATGAGACCACTAACATAGAGGAAGCCTTTCTTTGCTAAAATCAATGTATAGGTTTTCTGTAGCTAGTAAGCTCTTCGATCAAATAGCTGGTCCCTGAATAGTCCCCTTTGCTTGGAATTGTGCAGGGAACCCAGGGCATAGGCCGGGATCGAGGACATAGGGTTCTTACCAGTTGCTGTGTCTTCCCACACCAACGTGGTTTTCTGCAAAGAAACCAGGGCTGTGTTCTGCAGGTGTCTGTTTTCTTTGAGGGGAATATTTTGAGGAAACCTAACAGGGAGGAACTGAGCATTTAGGAAAAATATATTTTCACAGCAGGATATTGCTTTTTCTCTTTTTTGGTTTAGGTTTTCCATTTGTTACAAGCCTCCTCAGACTCCAAATACAGACTGAATACATACTTTCAGCAGGAGCTGGCTGACGTTGCTGTTTGTACCAGAGCCAAACTCTGGCTGGCCGAGAGGTATGTTAAAACCCCACATGAGCGAGGAGTTATCAGGGGTTAGGAATACATTGGAGAATTGCTGTTTCTAGTTGTGGGAGTTTTAAAAGTCGTTGGCATGAGTTTTATAAACTTATTGGAGTATTTATCTTTTTAGAACTTTGGGTTGTGGTAAAGAAAGAAAAATATTTTCCTGACAATTTTTCTGAAACTGCTCTATGGCTGGGGGGCATGTAATATGGCTTTTTATCTGTCCACCAAACAATCTGTCAGCTTGTTTCTATTAATACCTGCCATGTGCCCAAGCCTGTGTCAGATGTTATGGCAATGAAAGGCAATAACTGACTAAATCATGTGGTACAAACTCTTAGGCGCCATGGCAATTCATAGATTAAAGATTGGGGTAAGACTTGAATAGGTACGGGGAGACCATTAGGGTGTGAATAAGAAAAAGACGTGGAAGTTGCCCCTTGTAAGGTAGGTAGTAGAATAGCTTGAATTTTGAATAATCAAGGCAAAGGAGTGTGGATACATTTATTTTTTCACTCTGGCCATTGTCAATTTATTGTGGAACTTAGAACATTTACTATGTGAAAGATGGAACAAAAAGAATTTCTCATTTAATACGCAGGGAGTCCTCTCTATAACATTGTGTTCAAATCTGTGTCTGTAAGACTCTGATGTTGGTAGGAGAGTGTTACTGCAAGGACCGCCCCCCCAACTGTGTCCTCTGTAAGCTCCAACACACTGGGTCCAGCAGAGGCCCACATGCTACCACATTCCATGCTGGAGTGTCTTGCATTTGGTTAGGAATCAGTGCATTGGTTGTCTAACATAGAAACCTTTTTTGTTTTTCAAAAACGAACTTTTGTTCCCTTTTGTTGGCTCCCTACCTTTTGGAGGCAGGAAACGGGTATAGTATGACGCCCAAAAGTCAGTGTAATCCAACAAAGTCTATTGAACACAGGCTGTAGCCTGTGGCCTTTGTGTTAGGAGATGGAAGGGACGCAGATATAGAAGAACTAGCTCTGACTTCAAGGAACTCACATCCAGGAGGTAAGGTAATAATTTGCATCCATATGACAAGGGTAATAAGAAATGTATGTAATAAGCACAGGAGTAGCCCAGAGGAGGGACGGGGAAGGGCCTTCAACAGATGAGTAGAATTTTACCAAGTGGCCGGGGCAGGGAGGGCATTCTGGGCTCGAGTAATATCAGAGTCAAGAACATGACTGCGTGAAATGGCAAGGCGACGATGGAGAACTATAAAGGTAGCTCTTCTGGAACCTAGTAGAAGGTACATGAGACCGCGGAAATACGTGGAGGCCACTCGGCGAAAGCTCCTAAAGGAAACCTTTAGGCAAAAGGGAGCCCCTGAAGAATTTCTCAGTGTGTAGATGTGTGAGTCTCCATGTCTGTCTAAATACCTATAGCTTTGGATGGGGATATTGATGGGGAAATTCTCTCATGTCTGAAATGCCAGTAAAGTGATGGTTACCTCTTATTTTTAGACCAGTTTTTGTTTTCTCTCTTTTATGTAGAGAGAGCGAGTTGATTGACCATAAACTGCCTCTGAGCCTAGTATCGTTTGCTTTTCATGTGGCTTTTAGGTAACTCCCCTAAGCTGCCTTTTTTGGGAGAATAGGGAATTATAATCACATTTGTGCTCTCATCTGTTTATCAGTTAGCAGGCCAGGTCCTCCTAGCTGTTGTTTCTGGGGATCCGGAAGTCAGGGCTCTCCAGGAACCATCCTATGGAAATCTCTGTTTCCATCCAGGAACGCCCCAAGAGAGAACCTGAATCTCCTATTCTTCAAGTGCTATAAAAGAGTTTCTGCCCCCTTAGCCTGCTACCCTTTCATGGCTGTCATAAAAAATCATCATCTGCTGGCTTCCTGAGCCCATTCCTTCTTGTTGGGTGGGAAGAAGCAGATGGTGTAACAGGCCAGCATTTGAATGGACCTTCGTGCTGTGCAGTCAGTGCCTAAAGATGGGTGACCAAGCTGCCTTCAGCCTCCTCTTCAGCTGGAGAGAACACTGTGGCCTCTTTAACTTTCCCTCTGGTCCCTATTGCAGTTTTCTATTTAGGTTTTTCAGCATCATCACTCCCCCCCCCCCCCCCCCCCCCCACACATGCACTTTCTCTGATTTTTCTCCATGACATTCCAGCCCTAAAAAACAAAAGCATGAATCACCGCAGTTCACTGCGTTTCCACCTTCCTTGCTGAGAGTCTAGGAAAGCCGCTTTTATGTTTCCAGTACAGTCAACTCTTTATTATCCAAGTGTGAACTTTATACTTTGTGGGTGGTCTGTAGGTGGTTCCTAACACCAGGCTTCCTCTTGCTCCCAACACACTTTTACCGTATTAATCAGGATGTGTTCAGAGCCTGAAATAAAATTTGGGAGGAAAGCACACTGCCAGAGCACAATTCATTCCAGAGCTGTGTATCAGTTTTTCTGTATTATCCACCCCATTGACATGATAACCTTGAGGTCCCCAAATAGAAAAGTGTAGAATTGAATGTTAGTGATGAAGCTTCAGCCTGCCCTGTGAGACACACCTGCCTTGTCCCTGAGGTCCTTTGAGAGTGTTGCTGTGGGAAGCTGTGTGTCTAATACCTCCATGCTCACGTGAGCCCATTCTGGGTCCTAATGGGCCATTCTTGAAGCCAACCCCTGTGTTCACGTTATCACCTGCCTTTCCCCTGAAAGACGTGGCAATGTGGAGTATTCCCAGTTCTAATGGGATGGTAACCTTCAGTTCTAATGCTGAAGAGACTCTTTATGTCTCTAGCAATTTACATATGAAAGAAGAATAAATGTTCCTTTGTGCCTACTCAGGATTTTCTGTATCTTTTGAGTATAAGCTATGAAACATTAATGTTATTGAAAAAAAGAAAGTTTAAATTTTTTATTCTACAATTTATTTGATTATTGACTTGAGTTCATTCAGTCCAATAAGTACATAAACATTAGTGAGGGTGTCATTTATTTGTCCTTTTATTCCCGAAGAAGGTTTTTTTTAAAAAAAAAAAATTCTTTGAAGCCATTGGATAACCAACCAATTCGGTTTTTAAAATTTTGACCCTGAAACTGAGAGCACATAAAATAAAGACTTTTGTCATATATTTATGTTTTGACTTTGCAAGATTAATTGGGATTTATATGAGGTGGTTAAGCAATAGCCATGGAGTTGTTGGGGAATTTTTGGTGATGAACGGCCAGCTGGCAACATGGCCTGAGGAGAGGCCTGGGCTTCTGCTCTTACAGGCCGCTTTTCATTCCAAGATGTCAAAGCCTTTATGGAAATCAGCTCATTAATCCTTCAAGTTCCTTCCTTCCCCTTTTTCCTCCATCCCTCCCTCCTCAGTCCAGGTCAGTGTCTCTCTCATGGCGAGAAGGCAGTTTACCGGCTACTGAAGGAAAATGAAGCCGACCCAGGCCAGAAGTGGGGTGTGCATTGGGGTCCATGGCAGGCCTGGAGAGGCTGGCTGCAGGTGCTCTGCGAGGGCTATCAGCAGTCTCCTGCCGCCACTGCCCCTCCCCAAACCCCCCCTCCCCGTGTGGCCCCGTCTGCCACCCTTGCAAATGACAGATTCTAGCCCTGCTGCCCCAACTGGATTGTAGGCCCCACCTAAATAGGAAGGACTTTTCGAAAGCCCTGTCAAATAGGACTAAGAGGTGAAAAGACTTACTCTTTTGATTAAGAATTGGAATTATTATTTGGGGCTTAAAATTTTTCGGAAATCAATTTGGTTATAAAAGGAAGAAGTGTGTGTGTGTGTGTGTGTGTGTGTGTGCGCGCGTGTGCGTGTGTGTGTGTGCGTGTGTGTGTGTGTGTTTAGATAAATGTGGTGAACTGAATGAACCATCAGACTAAATAAGTACAATGGATGATGGGATGACCAGGAAGAAAAATGTGCCCCACTAAATTTTTTTCACCTTTTTTTTTTCTTGGTTGTCAGTGTAGTGTATGCTTATCCTAGAAAAGTAGGCAAGTGCGAAATTTGAAAGCGAAGAGAATTTAAGTCTGCTTTTACCAACATTTGGGTGGAAACCACCATTTCTAGTTCACAGTTTTATGTATGTACTTACTTCATCTTTTCTCCTGTGCCTTTCTTTTTTTTTTAACAGAGTTGAGTTGTGCTGTAGCTATAAGTTAGAGCTTACTTTTTTCACTTAACAGTTTCATGAAAGTATTGGCTATTATTATTAAAAACTCTTGATGATGGCCAAGAAGGAAAATAGTAGGATGTTTCCTCAAAAAATTAAAAATAGCATTACCATATGATCTAGCAGTTCCACCCAAATGAATTGAAAACAGGGTCTTGAAGAGATATTTGTACATTCATGTTCACCGCTGCATTATTCACAATAGCCAAAAGGTGGAAGTAATGTAAGTGTCGGTTGATGGATGAATGGGTAAACAATGTGATATATATGGACAACATGATATTATTCAGCCTTAAAAAGGAAGGAAATCCTGACAAGTGCTACAACATGGATGAACCTTGGGGATATAATGCCAAGTGAAATAAGCCTGTCACAAAAAGACAAAAGTGGTTCTGATTCCACTTACATGAAATACCTAGAGTAGTTACATTCATGGAGACAGAGTAGAGTGGTGGTTGCCAGGGGCGGGGAAGGGGGAATGAGGAAGCAGCATTTAAAGGGTATAGAGTTGTAGTTTTACAAGATGGAAAGATTTCTGGAGTTTGTGACTCTTGGTATTGGCATTTATTAAGTACCCAGATTGGCTGATGGTGAGTTTTTACTTTAGGCAGTAGTTCTTAATGCTGATGGCTGCATATTAGAATCATCTGGAGAGGTTTTAAAACCTGATGCCAGGTTCCCCCTCCAAAATTTCTGATTTTTTTTTGGTTGAGGGTGTGGCCCAAGAACTGGTAGTTTTAAAACTCTCCAGGAGATAGTAAAATTCAGTCAGATTGAGAGCTACTGATGTGTTCTTGTGCCCTATTGTGTCTCACATCTCCTTGAGAAAGAAGATGAAGGATGAACATCGAGCAAAGTAGCAGTTATGTTAGAGGGCACTTGTGTTTTCTTCTAAGGCCACAGATCATTTAGGAAAGTTGGAACGACCATTCCTGTAGCCTGCTACCCAGAAGATACAGTCAATTACCTCTTTAGTGCCACAGATGTGCCAGTGTGAGGGGCCACACCGTTGTGCACTTTCATATACGAGTGAATTTCTGGGATAGATTACTTGAAAGATGCCTCAGCAAAGATATATTAAGTTATGTCAGTTGCCATCAGAAGTGCCATTTAAACCTGATGCTCTGGTGTGGTCTACTGTCCTAGAAGCTTATGGCTCATTTTTGGTTTTTGAGGTAAGGCTTGAATAGAATAGGCTATATACCTGTATCACTTTCTTCAACAAATATTTATTGAGCCCTGCTGTATGCCAGACTGTATTAAATACTGCAACTATCTATTCAAACCAAACTTCACTGTAGAGTAGTCAACAGAACAGAGTCTTATTCAATAGAATCCTAGACCTAAAAACTCTCAACTGGAAAGAATCATGAAGTTCATTGCAGTCCACTCCCATCCCCATGCATATGGGAGAGTATATAGCTCAGAGAGGTTAGGAGATCTGTTTGTTTTCTCACAGCTGACCAGGGCAGGGGTGAGATTCTATCTGATAACAATTAACATTAGGTCCCTCTTCCTTGTGAGGCTCTTTATACTGGACCCCATTCTCTATAGCTGTTCGGTTTCTTTATGTCAGGCTTTAAATGGTGTCACCTTACATATTGTCTAGAACAGTGTTTCTCAGACCTTAATGTACACGTGAATCACCTGGGGATCTCCTTAAAAATGAAGACTCTCATTCAGTAGGTCTGGGATGGTGCCTGAGATCTTGCATTTCTGACAAGCTCTCTTGCAATTATGATGCTGTTAGTTCTGGAACACAGTACATATTTTGAGGGCCAAGGGTCACTGTGGTCATCCAATCCATGCCTCTTTGAAATACTCCCACCTTCACACCCTCATTCTTAAGAGCTGGAGCTTAGGGACACAGGAGAAGGCTAAGACTACTGAAGGTGTCAGCCCAGAATTCTTTCCCCGTCCACCTGGGATGACCTTCCCGGAGGGGCTGCATGGCTCCAGCACTTCCTATGAGGAATGCACACTCCCTTGTCTGGGCAGCCATCCCAGTGGCCTCAGTGCCTAGGGTAGGACCAGTGCTTGTTGGCATGCAGGGAGCATTATCATTATGAAAATAACAGTCTGATAATCTGGTGAGAAAAACAGCCTCTCAGGAAGACAAGAAGAGGTCCCAAGGTTACTAGGAAAACAACCTTGGGCAATACAGTTTTGAGTAAAACAGTCCTGATGGGGAGAAGAGATGGTGGAGGGCACTAATGTTTGCTGAAGACCACTCTTCGTGCTAGACTTAATGATTTGCTACGGCAAGTTAGTTCTTTTTTGCAAAAAGTATTGGCTATATGATCCCTCCACCTCCCCATACGGCTTCCCCATCAGTGCTCCTGACACCCCCTGTTCACTCCTGCGTGTGCTCCTCATGTGCTCCTCCATGTCCCCAGTGCTCACTGCCAGCCACTTCCACATCTCCTTCCCTGTCCACCCCCTTGTCCACTCTCATCTGTTCTCCCCATTTTCTTTCTTGGTTATTGGGCCCAACTAAGCAGAGTGGTGAGCTCCTTGATGGCCTTGGATTTAAATGTGCAAGGAAAATCTGCTCACAGAAGATGAAGCTAGGATGGTTTTTTTGTGAGGCAATCCCACTTCTGCCCCAGGGGGTGTCTGTGGCCAGCTGCAGAAGTTCTGGTTTGGGATTCTGTTTTGCTTGACAGCTGAAGATGGCCTTTACTTTCTAGCCACCAAATTTATTCACACAAGAGAGTATACTTCCTAGGCAGGAATACAGGGGTTTAGGTCCGATTTGGTTTTCCCACTGTTCCTTAGCCCTTCTCAAATCCCTCGTGCCTCCTGGACCCCCCCCCCCCCACCCCCCAAGGAAGAGGTCCTTCGTTTGCAACTGCTTGAAATAGAGAGGCCTCAGCCCTATGCCACAGCTGCAGGTTGCTGCTTCGCTCCCATGCTGCTGAAATGAATCCAGTCAAGAAGGATTGTTAAAATATTCTGATGCTCATGTGGCATTTTAAGGCTATCATTTGTGGTTCCTGCCAAAACTTTAAGGGAAGCAAGTCCTAACAGGGATGGATGGGTTGGTTACATAGCAAGTTTCCAGGCATTGCTGGGGGGTTGGGTTTTGCTTTTTCGGTCTGTTTCTTCTTTGCTCTTTTTTTTTTTTTTTCCAAAAAAGATGTATTCCCAATACTCCTGTCCCCCCTTCTTTTTTAAAACTGTTTTTCTTTCAACCCCCAGATTTTACAGGGGACGGAGATTGCCATTAGGACTACTCTGAGCCCTCCCGCTCAACCTACTTGAGCCTCACATGTATTTGAAAGATGAGAGAGATGAAGTTGGTGTATCTCAGACCCAAGCTTGTTGAGATTTGTTTGCTTCTCTCTCAAACTTCTCAGAAATGTTTAAGGTCAAGCAAGATACCTCGGGATGAGATCCTGTTTGTATTTTTTAAAAACAGAGAGAACCATTGAGTTAACATGTTTCAACCCAGACCAGTGGACGAGATACAAAACATTTTCCTCATTCTATATTCCTTTTAAAAATAGGTCACATTTTGAAGGAATAAGGTGTTTGAGAAGAAGTGAAGCTTGAGAATATATGAGGTATTTCTTGTTGACAGTCTGAGCTTATGGAAACTTGTCAGGTAAAAGTAGTCACAAGAGATCAATATATTAAACTGAGCCTTTGAGCAAGTTGCCCAAGATCAAAGCTTCTTCATATTGCAGTGAGAAATAAAAATAGGTCTTCCAGGCAATGACACACATCAAGAATCCTGCTGCCAATTGCTGATGCTTCCTACTTTTCAAATATAGAAATCTGCAACCCTAACCTGGAAATGACACTTAGTTCGATAAAGGACTCTGAAATATCTGTCTTGCTCCACCTGTAGCTGTTGGCTTATAGACGTATTGCTGTTGGAAGATTTGGGCAATGTTGTCATTGCCCAGCTTGCAAAGGAGTACAGCCTTTAAGTGTCCTCAACACATTTTCCTAATGTTATGTAAAACACTAATATAGTGGGTTATTTTTTTCCCTGTAGCATGTAACATGTTCCATCTTTTGGATAAATCAACACATGGAACCATTCCCAATGAACTCCAGCCAATTCAGATTCACAAACAGTACAAAGCCATGTAGTAGGCACAGTGGGGAACATAGAGATGAACGATGTCATCCCTATTTCAGAAACCACGTAAATAAAACAGGTATGGATTTCATCAACTGTAAATAAATAAGAATCTGGTGGATTCCGGAATGAGGTCAGAGGGTGTGACAGGAGCCAGTTTGTGGGGTTGGGGTGCCAAGGAAGTCTTCTAGGGGGAGGGAAAAGTCTTTAAAGGCTGGCTGAGATTTAATTGTTAGATAAGGTTAATTTTCTTCGATTGGAGAATTGAGTGAGGTTAGACTGATAGAGAGTCTGTGTTGCTAAATAAATTGTGAAGGTCTCATTGCCCAAGTACAAAGGAAGGAATCTTAGCACAGTGCTCAGCATTGTGGGAACCACTTTAGGCATATATAATGGAGTCTCTGTTGTCAGAGTTTAGTGATGGTTCAGTCTGGTTGAAAAGAGAGCTTATCCATGTGAAACAACCAACAGTGACGTGCATAAAAAAGTTCTAATTCTATAGTGCATATAATAAGTACAAGGATTCAGAAAAGAATGTGGACAGTCAGGGGAGGCTTTGCTTTATAGGGGAGTTAGGTATTTGAGATGGGTCCTGGAGCATTGGTGTGATTTGGAAACACTAAAGGTGGTAGGAAAAGAGCATGTCCAGATTGTGGACGGCATGGGTGAAGGCACACTGTAGAGAACACGTGTGGTATATTGTGTGCCAGTGAGGGATAGAGCTGAAGAAGACCTGGTGTGTTTTGGAGAGCAGTACAAGATTTGATAAGAGACCAGTTGTAGCAGGCCTTAAATGTCAGCCAGAGGAATTTGGATTTGATCCAAGAGTTAAGAGGAAGTCAGTGAGCTTAGGCTTACACTGGTAAATAGGCTGCTGTCTCCATGCACAAGAGATACACTGAGGAGTGTGTTAAATCTTTCCAGCCTCTCCCAGTGATCAATAAAATTTCCAGCCCCTCCTGGTGGTTAGCAAAAGCTCCCTGGTAGCCATCTACCAGCTCTCTGTCACCTGGAAGCCCCTGTTGCCTGCCTGGCAGCTGGTAATGGGAAGAGAAATGCTTCCTGAGTGCTTCGTAGACTGCATGGCTGTTGTCTTCTCAGCATTGTCAAGAGGACCATCAAGCCACAGAATGTATAGCAGGAAGGGAATTTAGAGATCATCTAGTCCAGTGGAATCCTTTCGTTAAGTAGAAGCTTAAGTGGGAGTTCAAAATGTTGAAGATAGTAGAGAGAACATATGTGGTACAAGCAGGGGTGGGGGCCTGGAGGCCCACCCGTATGGCCCCTCACCCATTGGGGGCCCCAAAAGGGACTAAGAGGAACATCCTGACTTCCTATTTCAAAATAGGAATCTAATCCAAACCAGTATTTGTAGATGAGAAATTAGGCACAAGAGGGCAGGTGACTTCTTCCTACTTGACTTCCTACTTCCTACTTCCTTCTTTGGATGAGCCAGCCAGCTTCCTACTTGATAGATGTGGCTGGCTCTGGAGGTGGCCCATGTTGGGCTATAAATAGCAAATTTGTTTTCTGCCTCATGATCCATTTCCTTCTTCTACTGTGGCCTGATCATCCTCATAGCATATTCTGCAACCCCGTGCCCTTGGGCTGCCCGACACCCTTTTCCAGGAACTGCCCTCCTTGGACAGGGACCCATGCTCTAGACCTTTTGCCATCAAAAGTTAGCTATCGAAGACCCTCTTCCTTTAGAAATCTACTCTCAGCTAGCTGACTGCCACTGCCCCTTGAGCCGGCCAACAAATCATGCTAGCATGTTACTAAGTTCTAATATGTATGTAAGTTCATTCTCCCGGATCATACTGCTATTTTTCAGCAGCAGTCTTTGGAGACAGTACCCTTAGCTGAAGGCAGGTCTTCAGGCAACACACTGACCTGGCAGGACGCTTCTTTAGGCCTTGCTTGGCCTCCTGGTTCTCTGCCCTCATACTGAGCTGACTCAGCCCTGGCACTTGTGTCCTGCGTGGCCAGGCTTCAGCTGCCTCCAGGAGGGCTTTTGGGGCATGGGGACTGGTCTTACATGAATAGACCAAAGGAGCAGCTTCAAGAGAAACCCTTCAGAGTCTCACTATCCTTCCTATCCCCTGCGCATGATACCCAGGCTTCCTTAGTGATAGGATTGGCCCGCACACCCCTAGAAATAACATTTTCCCAAGCAGTTTGGGGTACTTATTTCAGGGCTCCCTGCCTGAACCCAAAGCCCCTGTGTTTCTGGGTGACCACAGGGAGGGTCACGTTGAGAGGGACTTGGGGAACGGAAAAGTCTCTAACCTGCGTATGCACTTTGTGAAGTTGAGTAGAGGCAGAGTATACTCGAGGTTAGCAGGTCTGGGTTCTGGTCCCTGTTCAATTCTAAACCAACCACGTGGGGCTAGCCATTTTGTTTGGGACTCCATTTTTATCTGTAAAGGGGGAAGCTGTCATGATGGTGGGAAACCGATGAGGGCAAGGAAGGATGTGGTGAGTAATGGGCATGAACATACAGAAGAGCTGAGCAAATAGAGGAAACATCTATTGTCAGATAATTAAGTCTTTATCAACATAATCAGCCAGGTTGAAAATGGGCCTTTCTGTTGGCCCTTACAGGAACGGCTGTGCCTGGAGCCTGGCTTTTCACCAGACTGGATACAGGACACAACACCACAGCCTGTGGCTGCAAACCAAAATACTCTCCTTGTTTGGCATGGTGTCTCACTTTTCATCTGATTGTGTTTGGGACACATAGATATAATTTGTCTAAAAAACCTTGATTCTATTCTTAGTTTTTGCCCTAATCTTGGGCAGGTCACTTGAGCTATATGAGCTACTTTGTTGATCTGTAAAAAATGGGAATAATAATGCCTATTTTTTTCTTCCCTCTTAAGAATCTTATAAAGTAGAAGTATTTTTTGAAGACAAAACTTTTAATAAAAGGTAGTTGATATTATGATTATCATCATTACTATTATTACCAGGGATCATTTCCAAGTGTGTGCTTTGCCAAGTGCACGTTAACATAGTTCTGTTGACTGTGCTGTTGGAAATTCTCACCTTGTGATCTACATACAGACTTCTCATGCAGCTTCTCGAAGTTTTTATTCACCTTACTTATTTATCCTTTTTAATAATCCTGGGGAGAAGGCAGGGTTTGAAAAGAAAAGGGACTTCTGTTAACATTTTATATAATAACTGAAGCTATATATCCTCCAAGCCCCAAACTGTACAATAAAAGTTTTCTTGGATACTACTTTTTTCCCATAATTCCTAGCACATAGCTTATTAAGTTATTAACCAGCAATTTCTCTGGCAGCATATTAAACTTTACTTTTAAACAAGTCACAGAGGGCGGGAAACATGCATCTCTCATAAAAGGAATAAAAAACATACACCCTCTAAAACGATTTCCCCAGGCTTTGAACAAATCCCAAGCCCCACACAAGGTCTCTTTTTCCTCATTCTCTGCACATAACTTGAGTGTTAGTACATTAATGAGAAAAAGATGCCTAATAGAAAGATGGAAAAATATGAGGGCCTCTGGGGGGGTGTGGGAGGCTCCCTGGGGGTCCTCTGAAAAGGCAGGTGAGCCTTAATGGAGGGAAAAGGCAAAGCCTTGGCCTTGAGATTGCGGGCTTCCTCTTGAGCAGCAGTTTTGCCAGGGAAGCAGAGGCAGCTATGGCCTGGGCCCTGACCTACGCAGTGCCCTGGTGCCTTCGACAGATTGCCTGTGCCTTGTGGAGTGCCTACCCAGAACCCTGGTAAAGTGGTTGGGGCCCTGTTTTCACAGATTCCATTCCCCGGAACAAAAGCTGCTTTTCCAGGGGAAGCCCCATGTGCTGTGCAGCGCAATGCTGGAAGCTGGGGCTCACAGCTCCTGGTCTCTTGCTTTGGGCATGGCAACTCAGTCAATTCCCTATAAGTTGGTCAACCACCAGAGCAGGGCATGAAGATGGCTTCACTTTAAAAGGAAAATTCAAGTAGGAGGGCTACAGGGCAGCCTCTATGTGTGGGTGTGAGTATAAACACTTGCAAAGCTCCGACCAAGGAAGGCTGGATGGAAGCTGGAGTGTACCATAAAAATGCAGCTCAGCCGTCACACCCCCTCAGGGGAGGGCAAGGTAAACGAGCAGCCCTGGGTAGCCAGCCAGATCCTGCGTGCTGCTGCCAGCTGGCCCTGCATACAGATCTAAATTCTGGATGTTACAGTGGGGGAAAATAACTTGTTTAAAAATATACATTCTGCATTTCATGACCATTTGGCATCTTGGTTTAAACAAATCCCCTATTGTTCCTCCAAGAATGCCATGTGATGGTTGCTTGGCTGGGGGCTGTGGTAAAAATGGAAATCAGCAGGGAGAGAGGGGTTCTTTTTTATTTAATTTACACTTCCACATTTATATGACTTAATGTGGCCTGCATCAAAGAAGTACCTCCTGGCTCCTAACCCATAACAGCTCTTCCTTTTATATCCAAATGTAAGGAGAGGCAACTCTGGTCTGTGGGCAGCTACCAATGCAGAGACATGAACTGCCTAGGTTTGCAAAGATGGCCAGCAGGATCTCTGGGAGACCAAAGGATGGTCAGCAAAATACTGTGTCAGGTCGCCCATTCGGATTGTCCTTGGAGACTGTTTTCTGATGGTTAATTAGGGAAGGTTTTCTTGGAGGACAGGCTTTGAAGTGAACTTTCAATAAAGGACATGGTGTGGCTGGACATATGTCACTGGGGAGATTGTAGCAGGATATGGGAGGATGTTCTAGACTCTTTTCCCCCTCTCCCTCCACCTCCTCTTCCTCATTATTCTTCTCTTGCCCCTTCCCCCACTTCTCACCTGCCTTCTCTCCCCTTGCTCCCTACCTACTTTTTCTGGTTTTCTTCTTTCCATCCTATTTTGGGCCTGATGGTGGTCCCTGGGATATTACTTCATTAACACCCTGGCTGGCTCCATGGTAAGAGGCTGCTAGTGCTTTTTGCGCATTGTGGTTGAGAGCAGAAGCCGTCTGAGTAGGAGTGAGGCTGTGTAGGGGCCAGCATTAGAGCCCGCAATGGGTTGTGATGAGCCCCTACTAGGACTCGAGCTCCAGAGTCATTTTAAGCCATCATGCTTGTCACCTGCACCTGTCTGACTTTCTGGCCTTCATTTGGTCCCTGCATGTGGCAGGCATGTTCTCACCATCGTATCTGCTCCAGTGAGCTCTCCTGCCTGGATTCCTTCTTCCCCTTCCCGAGCCAAATCCTTCCATGTCTCCAGACCCCCTCCTCCATGACATTCCCTCTGATTGTTTTTTTATACCATAAGCTCTGCAAGATCAGAACTTTCTCCTCTCCCTCCCTTTCTGTCCCAAGTAGGATATCCCCCATGGTACTCAGTAAATGTTTCTAGATTAATGAGGTTAAGTCATGAGTCTGATTAGGCTTCTGGGGGAGTTAGATATTAGATAGTTAGATATTAGATAGTTAGATATTAGATAGTTCTGGATATTAGAGGGATCTCAGACCCTGACTCTGTTGAAGTCCAGATACAGTCATTTGACTTAGAGACCTTAACAGATACTAGCAGTCTACAGCCATAACAGCTATTTCCAGCCCTCTGAAGATGACAGTGAATGCTTCTGGGAGAGCGTAGTATGCCCAAAGTGAACTGTCTGTCCCTTCTAGGGGGCCCACCAAAGCTTCACACTAGTGAGTGGGGATCTCAGCTTTCCAGCATGGATTGGGCTGGTGGGGTCCCACTGGCAGCTTCAACCCTTTGGGGCTTTTGAGTTCTGAAAGGTCACTCCTAAGCTCTCCCATTGGGTGTTTCACTCATCCTCTATGATTTCCTGTTGTCTTCCCCTCCCATGTCTCCTTTGCATTTCTCATTATTCTCCAAACATGTCATGTGTCTTTGGACATGCTGCTTCTTCTGCTGGGGTCACTCTGCCCATGTTCTGTATCCCAGACTTCTCATTCTCCAGCTTTTTACCAAGTCACTTCCTGACTCACCCAGGAGGACTAGGCAGGTCCCTCTTCAACCATCCTTAATTTTTACTCTGTCAAACCCTTCTTTTGGGCCACCCCTCATACTCTAATATGATTGGTTGCTTTCATTAAACTAGTGGCTTTCAAGATTTTTTGACAATCACTTGAAACAGATAATTTTACATATGACCTAATGTGTATGTGTGCTGTGTCTATGTGTGTATACATGTATACACACATGAATTCTTGCATAGTTTGAGATTATGATAATATTTATATAAGACATGAACAGTCTGTTAAAAAAAAATGCAACAGAGAGGAAATTTATTCAAGTTGTAGCATATTTAGTTTCAGGAATGTTTGCTTTCAACATATCCACCATCACTTTGGATACCAAGCATAACCCTGTTGAATCCATTCAGTATAATGTGGGGTGGTTTATTACCTGGAAGGGAAAAAAGGAGAACAAATCAATCAATGTTTTTATTTAAAATAACTGCATTTCATAAATTATTGACTTCTAACACCAAAGGTAATTTATTAAAAACTGATCCTGGGCAAGGACTTTATGGAAACAAGTGAAGGAAATAGTACACCTTGATGAACTCTGATTATATTTTCCTCCTCCCTTTCCCTCCCTCCCTCCTTCCCTTCTTCTTTTCCTCCCTCTCTGTCCCTCTTATCCTCCTCCTCTCCCTGCCTCTGTTGCCCCAAATCCTCTCTGTTTCCCTTCCCTCCTTCCTCTTCTCCTTCCCCTCCCTTCTTTTCTCTCTGTTATGCTGGTCACCACTCATATGAATGTTGATTTCATAATCAACAAAATGGGTCATAACCTACAATTTAGAACACTATTCAGGACTCTAAGTTCCTTGAGGGCAGTGACTATGTCACTCAATCATTTTATCTTCATATTTCCAAACCCTGGCACTACTGAGAGCTCTCAGTAGCCTGTCAGTTAATGTTTTCCGAATGAATGGGCCTCAGTTAAGAACCTCTGTAGCCACCGGGATTCCGGAAGGGACAGGAGAAGTGAATAATTTATCTCAGACTTCCCAGGAACTCCTGCTGTCCTCTAGACACTGGGGCCATTGTGGACGTGTCTGGGGAGCCCTACTCTCTCCGCCCTGCGTTCTGCCTCCCCCCAATTTCCAGGAGAGAGGGCAGGAGGTTTAATGAAGTGCAGAGATTTCCCAAGGCAGAAACGGATTAATCAGGTTCTCAGGTGGTTATTTGTCAAGGGACAAATGTTTAAAAAAATAGAAGAAAGTGAGATTCTTAACAAGCCCTTTGTTCGATTTTATATATGTAAACTTGGTCCTCCTAGTACCCGGGTCCTGCTGCTCCTTCCACAGCCTCCGTTCTGCCGTCTTTCAGCCCATCTGTTAGACCCTGACCATTTCTGATTTTTTTTTTTTTTGAACACTCTAAATCTCTATTATACCATACCCCATGCCAGGATTTTTCCATTTGGGAGTAGAAAAAAATCCCCAAGCCCACCAAAACCCTGTGGGTTGGTTTCCTGTCCAGCTGGCTTGCTGTTCCCTGGGATTTTATTCCC
Organism: Panthera uncia; assembly: GCF_023721935.1. Lineage (NCBI taxonomy): Eukaryota > Metazoa > Chordata > Mammalia > Carnivora > Felidae > Panthera > Panthera uncia. The sequence goes on along the minus strand of NW_026057578.1, from coordinate 61,545,585 downwards.
ATAATCAAAGTGGCTTCACAGACCGAGAACAAACCTCTGGCTCACCCTGAACTCACAGTGTACCATTCCCAAGTCCGAATAAATACCAAGTAATAGTGAGAGAAAGAGAAAGACAACACAATTATTTTCCTGACCTAGAAGCCAGTTCAGAGTGAGGCCCAACTCTAACTCCAGACAGGGATATTATGTGGCTGTGATTGTGGCTGAGGCTGTGGCCATGGCTATCCTTGAGGGTAGAGCCAAGAACAGTGGACTCTAAGCCAGAATTTTTCTCTGATTCTGTCTCAGAGGAAAAGCCAAGGATGGACTCCTTTGTGGCCCCGACCCTCTGTTTCCTGGAATCCAAAGCAGCAGCATTTGAGGGAGTCCCCCACAGTCTCATTGACTGTGTCAGACCTGGCCCAGAGCCTCTCTGTTATGGGGGCAGAGTGGTCCCGGAAGTGTCCCAAGAGTCCAGCAAGGTCGACAACCGGTGCCAGGTCCAAAAAAGATACAGAGCACTTCAACCAGGCATGGAGCCCTAAAGACTGCCTACCTTTCCTCTATTCATTTAGAAATTTAAAAAAAATACATTAACTTAGCTAAAAATATCATGGAAACTAGGCTCCTCATCAGAGTTGAAAATCAAACCAGCTTTCCAGAAATTTCCCTTTATGGTTCTGTATGGCTCCACCAACAGGAAAACATCCAGGATGAAAAGCTATGACTCTAAGGCCATATGGGAACAGGCAGTGCATTTTTATACTAAGAAGCACTCAGTTGGAATGAAGTATCCTGTGTCCTGAAAGCCCAGCCTGCCTTATTCTTGTTCCTACTTTTCAGCACATTCTCTAATCTTCCCACCCTGATCTTCCCAGGTCTGTGGACAAGCCAGACTAATTCCTTCCCACGTCTGTTGCCGCCTCTTAGAATGCCCTTCCCTGTCAACTTTGCCTAGTTAAATTCTTCCCATCATTCACAGCCCGGTTGGAATTACATCTTCATAAACCTTTTTCATTTCTCCAGTCCACCTTGATGTTCTTTCTCTTAACTCCTTACATCCTGTCCCAAAGTTTGCCGTTATTTTTGCCTCCATAACTGGACAGAATTCTCTGAGGTCAGAAATCATCTCATGTACCTCACTTCCCAGGACTTAGCTCAAAGCTAGTGCTTTGAGGGGATTCCATCTGCTACCTGCAGGCCACTTACTCAGCCCTGTGCTACCTATCTAATGATTCATTAACCCCAGCATTGGCTCTTCTCACTTTCTTTCTTCAGTGCCCCTTTTTGTGGCAGAGGGAAGTCCTACCTGTTAAACAGTGGCAACACTAGAATTGCAAATTATACCATCAAAGAAGTTTTCATAAGCTGGGCCTTTCACAGGGAGTAGAAGAATAAAGACAGGAAATTAGAATTAAGAGAACTGGGGAAAATGAGATAGAAACAAAAAAGATAGGGGGAGGATTAGGGAGAAAAATTCCAAAAAGATAAAAGTTTTAAGCAACGACAACAAAAAATGGAACCGTAAAGTACTATAAGAAAATGTGGGAAAATTAAAAAATTTTATATAAAATTTATATAAAAGTGTAAAGTATAAAAAGTGACCTGTAAAATTGTACAGGTCATTGTACAACCATCCATCCCATGCACCGATGGAGCATGTGCCATGACCAATCTCACTTATAAGAAAATAATTGCAACTTCAAATGATGAGATCTTGTTTTTCACCCTGGCAAAAGTCAAAAAGTTTAATAGTGCACTGTGTTGGTCAGGTTGTGGGAGACTAGAATTCTTACATGCTGTTGGTGAAAGTGTAAATTGGTATAATCTTTTTGGAGAGCATCTTGTCAAAATCCATCAAAATTTTAAATGTGCAAATACCTTGATTGATCTATTCAGCTTCTAGGAATTTCTCCCCTGAGTACTGATTTATATTTACAAAATTGATGTACGTATATATTCTTCCTTGTTTTTAGCCAAGTATCTTCAACAATCTGCGTTATTCCAAAAGGGGATTGGTACCTCTGACAGGGAGCAGTCTACAACCATTTAAAAAATGAGGCAAATCTCTGTTTTTAATGGAATGATATCCAAAATATAGAAGTGAAAAAAAGTAATGCCTAGAACTTAGCATATAGTAAACCACTATTTCTGTAAAAAATAAACAAGTGGGTAACTATAGATAGATGCTTATAAATGAACAGAATGTCCCTGCAAGGACATACTGAAAATTAGTAATAGTGGTTGACTCCAAGGAGCAAAATATGAGTAGAGGGCAGTGGTTGGAAAAGAACTTAATTTTCACCACATGCCCTTTTATGCTGAATTATTTTTATGCCACGTGCACATGTTACCTATTTTTTAAAGCTCATTAAAAAAAGTAGCTAGGTGCAGGTATGAAATTAGGCCAAATGTAGGGTATACATATAAGCCACGGGTCATGGTAGGGTAAGAGTCAGAGCGAGCAGTTACTATAGAGGAAGCAAGTCAGTAGGACAGAAATGAGGCAGGTCAGCAACAGAGAGACCTTGACACAAGATAGTTTTGTTTTAAATCATAAGTATCTGACTTGCTTTCCATCTGCCAGCCTAGAATACGGGCATTTTGGGACAGAGTAGGGAAATGGTAAAACTGTTAAAATGCAGGGAATGAGACGGATGGGTTTAGGGGCCAAGTGTATGGAATCTCACTGGCAGCATCCCTGTGCCATCCCATGATCTTAGGTTGGGAGCAGAACCAGGCGGGAACAAGCACCGATGGAGCATGTGCCATGACCAGGCTGCGAGGCAGTGTTCTGGTCGCTGTGCCACCTCGGAAGCTCACAGTGACTCACTTTGTGGTGATTAGGGTTCCCATTGTACAGGTCAGGAATGTGATTCAGGTCACAGGAGTAAGCAGCAAAGCCAGGATTCAAACCCAGATCTGTCCCTACTGTTTTTTTTTTTTTTAACATTTATTTATTTTTGAGACAGAGAGAGACAGAGCATGAACAGGGGAGGGGCAGAGAGAGAGGGAGACACAGAATCGGAAGTAGGCTCCAGGCTCTGAGCCATCAGCCCAGAGCCCAATGCGGGGCTCGAACTCATAGACCACAAGATCGTGACCTGAGCTGAAGTCGGACGCTCAACCAACTGAGCCACCCAGGCGCCCCTGTCCCTACTGTTTTTACTACTTAGGCTGAATTATTAGTACACCAAGGAGGTTGGGGCCCTTTTCATGGTCAGTCTGAACTGAGGCTCAGAGCCAGGGGACCTTCAGCACTGTTCTCAAAAGAAAGTCTTCATTTTTCCTTTTTTTTTTTTAATCCAGACCCCTAAATCCAGGCCCACTTTTTTCCAGCATGTGATTCAAAGAGTAAAGTGAACTCCACATATTGAAAGAAGAAAAAATTCCATTTATTGGGAAAGGAATGTCTGTTGCAGTGTTTGTTAGCCCTTCTGTGTGTTTGTTTTTCAGCCGGTTATTTTAAGTCCATAGGTATGGTTTGTCCTATGTGATTGCAGTTCTCCTTCTCCAAAATGCTAAGTCAGTGATACTCGTAACCAATGATTTTCCCCCAGATCTGTCCACTTAAGAGGAAAATAATAGAATATAATTCCCTCTGCCAATCTCCTTGTTTTCTTTTTTTTTTTTTTTATTAATTTTTTTTTCCAACTTTTTTTTTTTTATTTATTTTTGGGACAGAGAGAGACAGAGCATGAACGGGGGAGGGGCAGAGAGAGAGGGAGACACAGAATCGGAAACAGGCTCCAGGCTCCGAGCCGTCAGCCCAGAGCCTGACGCGGGGCTCGAACTCACGGACCGCGAGATCGTGACCTGGCTGAAGTCGGACGCTTAACCGACTGCGCCACCCAGGCGCCCCTCCTTGTTTTCAAATAACTAGGATAGGATATTGGTTTTTGTTTGTTTTCAGTTTGTTTTATTTGGAACCAGAGCATAGAGTTTTATCTGTTCTTTACTTGTGTATCCCCAACCTCCACCATATGCTCTAGGATTTCATTTCCTCACTTGACTTACTGACGTCTCTTCACCGTTGGTGATTATCTGTCTTTTTTAGCATTCACCGTAACTCCGTAAGCCTCATGATATGCCTGTTACAAAATACCTTTTTCTCTTCTGTGACCCAAGCCTCAGGGAGAGAAAATATCAATTTATCTGCTGTTCTTTACCTTTCTAGGCAAAATCCATGTTTGGTGACCAGAGCTGTATATATTGATATTCTCTTCCTGTTGACTCGCTGCCTTGACAAACCCACAAAAGGCAACCAGCCAGGTATGATTCATAGTTACATCATATTTTGGAACAATTACGGATCTTTGAAATACAGGTGGGGTTTCGAGTGGTTGTACCACACACTCCCCCAGCTTCTACTTTTGTAAAACTAACCACACATCAAAATTAAGCATAGCGTCATACGGCTACCTCATAGAAGCTTCTCAAGGAAACCTGTCCTTGTTTAGTTGGAAGTTTGCTATTTATTTTCAATTTGATCATTCAGGAAAGAGCTTGGACTCTACTCAGATGCCCTCTGTATTTCAGACACCTTGGCTTTTTTTCCTCTTCCATGCATTTTCTTTGGTAGTTTGTCATTTTCAGTAACTGAGAGTCCATTCTGCTCCATTCTGTGGACCTTACTGAGCTGGGCTCATTTGATCCTGGAGCCTGCATACCTGAGACTCTGTCTCAAATTTGCCCTTCACTGCTTTAAGCTCTGCCTTGAGGTATGTTCCTTGGTCAAGTATGTTTCCTGGTATGGGGCCCCAGATCCACATTACAATTGTTCTATTTTAATCATGATTCACAGAGTGGTTTTCTTAAAATGGAGAAGGGCAACTCCAAATTAAAAAAAAAAATTTTTTTTTTGATGTGTTTATATAAGAGGCTGCAGGAAGTGCTGTACATGAGTTCCAGGCCACAGACTGAAACTGATTTTCATCAACACAAACTGGAATGCAGGGTAATGAGCCTGCAACTGGTTAAAATCAGCCTCTTCTAATTGATTAGGCCTGTCTAAAAGAGGCTACAATTACAAAGTCACATTCTGAGTACAAGCAGGCCAGGCTTTTCCTCTGTTACATTTAGTCTGTCAATGATTTCTTGTCTTCAGTAAATATATTCAGGCTGTCAGAGTCCGGCTCTGTCCATATGGAAGCCTGTTCCCAAATTCAAACCAATTTAAATTGCTTTGAGGGGGAGGTGCGAAACCATCTCACCCAGATCAATGTATATTAGCCCACAAAGCCCCTGTGGCCATGCAGAGGTAAGAAGAACCTGCCTGGGCTTTCATCAGCTCCACATCCCTGCACAGGGGGAGCTGTTGTATCCGTTTGGTAGAATAGGATCATATAGTTTTATAGTTGTAAAACGGGCCTACTTTATGCCTCTTGTCCCAGCATAATTATTAATGGTGCCCCCCTTTACTCTTACAAGTGTCCCGGTTTGCACAATAAGTTATAGATCACCTTCGCTGTAGGAAATCCCAGGGTTGCGCCACCATATTTTACACTTGAACTAGGGTGCAGAGATTATAAATTGGGTGTTACCAAATAAGTTGTTTTTGGGTTTCCTCTATTTTTATATTTCAGTTCCAAATTCCATATAGCTTTATAATACTTCTCTGCTTAGTAGCTAAAGGACTTTGGCGGTGAAAGAGTTGCTCACGACTAACAAGTCCAGTCGTTAGAGTGGTTGACTGTAATCATCAGTTTATTTGGACTAAGTTTTTCTTGATGTATTAGTACCTTTATTCCTTGTCCGGAGGGACATTCCTTGAATGTTTTGGAATTCCCTACTCTGTTCTCCAACCACCCACCCTTTATTGATGGCTGGTCTCCTTCAGGAAGATGACATTGGCCTTTTTTGAGCCATCCTTCCCTCCAAAGTCTTGCAGTATTTGGAATTTGTACCCCAGTTAAATGTGGTCACAAGCTGTGGTTTATTACTCAACAGTATTGCACTTGGATCGATGCATCATCCCTCTTCAGGTACTTTGCAGAGTAAGATGCGTGGGGGTGGGTACTCTTGCCCTTATTCTGTTCTGAAAGCCATAGCCCTAACTGTTTTATCCTGCACTGCCCAATATGGCAGGACTCCTGAGCACTTGAGATGTGGTCCATCCAAATTGGAATGTTTTGTAAGAATAAAATACACACCACATTTCAAAGAGTTAGTATGAAAAAAAGAATGTAAAATTTCTCGTTAATTTTTTTATATTGGTTACATGTTGGAATGATAATATTTTTGATATATTGGGCTAAATAAAATGTATTGTTAAAATTAATTTCACCTGTTTCCTTTTACTTTAAAAAATGTAGCTGCTGGAACATAAAAAATTATATATATGGCTCATGTTATATTCCTAACAGACAAGTAAGGATTTTATCCAGTCCTTTGGTGTTTGCCCACATAAGCCACAGATGCGTGTGCATGTCTGTGTCTATCTGTATGAATGTATGTAATCTTATAGTACATTCACACAAATAGTACTAACAAATTTTCCTTCTTTGAGGATGGAACTAGATTTTTAGAACTAACCAAATGTCAAATGTGATGGCAATTAAAGTGGATGGCACTGTTCAGGATAAAAACAAACTATGAGGGGTGCCTGGGTGGCTCAGTCGGTTGGCGGCCGACTTCGGCTCAGGTCATGATCTCGCGGTCCGTGAGTTTGAGCCCCGCGTCAGGCTCTGTGCTGACAGCTCAGAGCCTGGAGCCTGTTTCAGATTCTGTGTCTCCCTCTCGCTGACCCTCCCCTGTTCATGCTCTGTCTCTCTCTGTCTCAAAAATAAATAAAACGTTAAAAAAAATTAAAAAAAAAAAAAATAAGAAAAACAAACTATGAGCTTAAAGTAATGAAATCTATTCTTATGTGTTTCATAAATTGTTTCCAAAGGCAGTTTGAGCAACAGCTAAATATATCACCAAACAAGATGATCACTTATTTGGATGAGTAGACTACAATATGATTTTGAAATAATGTCATGACATTATAGTGTTACCTTGCAAGTAACTTGAAAGAATGGATCGTGCTGTAGATTCCTTGTCCCCCAGCTAAGTACATAGCAGGCCCTAACTATGAGGGTTTGTTATTAACTGATAGAAATGCAGAGTTTTCCTCAGTTTTTAGAATAGTAACAATTGTCATCAAGATACAAAGTCTTATTTAAATTCATGCATCAGTCAGATGTAAATTTATTTTCTGATTCAAATGTTATGTTTATATCATGTGTATGTTTGTAAATGTGTGCATATCTACCCCCATTATTAGCTCACGAAGCTGAGAGTAAGGGAGTATATCATTTAGGCTCTGAAGCCATATCCCTGGATTTGAATCCCAGGTCTGCCATTTACTAGTTTTGTGACCTTAGGCAAGTCAATGAACCTCTCTGAGACAGTTTTTCTCAATTGTAATTGGGGGTGATAACAGGATCTATATCTTAGACTGGTTTTCAACTAATATATGTAAATTCCTATGTATAGAATGTGCTTTGCATCACACAGAATAAGTGCTCAATAAATATTAGCTACTGTTAATATTATTATCATCATTATCACTAGCTAGAAACATGCATCTAATCCAGTACCCTGCAGCCCCTCACATTCACAGCTCTCCTCTTATTTTAAACATCTTTGGGAAAGAAGAAATGCCTGCTTTCCTAGAAAAATACTGAAGCATGGCATACCTGGGACAGAATGTCAGGAAATCCACTTGATTAAGGATGCTCCTGCCCCTCTGACTGATTCAAAAAAAGGGTCGTTTTTTGTTGTTGTTCATTTACTTCTTTATTCATCAGAAATGACATGTTGGCATCAGACTCATTGAGCACCTGTATGATTTGGGCTTGTAAGTAGGCACAGTAGGGTTTGCAGGTATTACAAAGGAAGTGTGTGTGGGATACATTGGAAGCACCAAAGAATGGAAAGTCTTTTTTTTTTTTAAGCTTTTAAATTTATTTTGAGAGAGAGAGCACGCACACACAAGTGGGGCTTGAGAGAGAGAGAGAGAAAGAGAGAGAGAGGGAGAGAGAGAATCCCAAGCAGGCTCCATGCTGGCAGCACAGAGCCTGACATGGGACTCGATCCCACGAACTGTGAGATCATGACCTAAATCAAGAGTCGGACACTCAACCAGCTGAGCTACCCAGGCGCCCCTGGAAGGTCATTTTTTTCTTGGGAAGGCGGGGAGACTTCAGTTGAGCTGAATTTTGAGGGTGAGTAGAGATTAACCGCATGGTCAAGGTAAAGGTGGGCATTATAGACAGAAGGAAGACCATGGCCAAAGCCACAGAGACACGAGTCAGCACAGCCTTCCAAGAGCTAGGACAATGACCAGAGTATCAGTTCAAGACCGGGCAGGTGTGACTGGAAGGGAGGCTGCAGAGGCAGGAACTCAATCACGAAGGACCTCGTAGGCCAGTCTGAGGAGCTTGGACTTGACCCTGTAGACAAAAGGAGATTATTGAAGGACGTAAGACAGAGAGTGGCATTGTGTGGTTTTTTAAGACAAGGAGACATTTCCTTCTTTGCCCTCGTCCTCATAGAATTCTTAGGACCCTTATGAACCAAGTTCCTATTGTCGCTGAAAAAGAATGTAACTGAAAATCCATTAATGGAATGTCAGGGGGATTTGTCCAGACCTTGTGATCATCGGCACTGGGGGTCTAGGAGGTGGGAGTGGGGAGCAGAGAACCAGACTGAAGTTAAAGGCAGTACAGTGCTTCAAAACACTTGTCTTAGAATGGCGCCATCATGGGAGTTTCTTTCTCTTATTTTCCATTTTATGAATCTTATACACCATGATTCTGTTTTATTCATATGGGTGTATGTACTTGCATTTCAGCAGTAAATGAATCTAACTGAATCTTGAAAGTGCTTAATTATTCCGAAAGAAGTGAAGTAGTATCAGTTTCAGGGAAACTTTTTTTGGTTGGAGGAGGGTCTGTCCATCTCCTCTCAAACACTATTCTGTACGTGACCTTGGAAAGCTATTTCTATCTCTAAAGTGTCTCAGAACCACATTGAGGGGCTGGGGCATAAACAATGAGAAAAACAGTGAGGGGGAAAGGCAGAGAAGACGATTAGAAAAGCTTAAGATAATGATGTGTTTTGTGTGATTCAGACTTTTATCTTCATGCTTCCCCAGCCTTTGAGGTTTCCTCAGCCATTAACTAGGTTTTAAAAATTCCAGATCTGGGGGTTTTGTTTTGAGTTCTAACGTGATTTAAACCCACAAGGACGCTCTGTCCCCTGTATTCTTTTTCCTCTTCTGAATCCATCTGTCATCATTCGTATGCATCAGTTTCCTGCTAGAAAGAAAATTATAGTCTCCAGTTGGAGCTGGGGGGTGAGGAAGAAGAGGACTAACTGCCACAAGCACTTCGGGGTTGCCTTGCAGGCCTGGGCAGGGATGGGAGACAGAGCTTTCATTCTCACTGGAAACCCACCTTCAGTTTTTCCTTCTCAGGTTGGACATTTTCCATCCTCCTTCCACAGAGTATAAGTGATCTCAAAAGGCTGTTTCCCTTCCCCTGAAATGTATATAGGATATCCGGCATACTCTTGTCCTCAGGAAGCATTTTCAATACGCTCTTCCTTATAGGGATCATCGTAATTTTAAAAAAAAAAATTTTTTAACATGTATTTATTATTGAGAGACAGAGAGACACAGAGCGTGAGCGGGGGAGGGGTAGAGAGAGGGGGAGACACAGAATCCGAAGCAGGCTCCAGGCTCCGAGCTGTCAGCACAGAGCTTGACGCGGGTTCAACCGTGAGATCATGACTTGAGCCGAAGTCAGACGCTCAACCGACTGAGCCACCCAGGTGCCCCGGGATCATCATAATTTTTGACCAACAGCTATTGAGTGCCTACCGCCATGCCAAGCACTGTGCCAAGCATTTTGTGTGCATTAGTAAGGGAGGTACTAGTGGTCCTTCGTGTTAGACGTGAGGAAACCTAAGGCACAGAGAAAACCGGCCAAGTGTCTCATGTGTAGTGAGACAGAAGAGCCTGGCTCTCCAGGCATCGACACTGTGGCCCCGCAGCCCAATCGGGGCCAGAATTAGGAAAATCTCTACCTTGGGGAGGAGTGCCCTAGAACCCTGTTGGTTGTTTTGTCTTCCCATTCCTCTTCCTCTCTTGTAGAACCCCCAGGCCTTAGAGAGGGATCCCCTCTATAGGAGTTTCCAGATCATAGGCTTTCATGGGGATTTTCTTGCCTCATTTCTGTCTCTCCTGTGCCAGCAGTATATGCAATAACATGAGAGTGTACCGGGGACACAAGCAGTTACTAGAAAGAGAAAGCTTGACCTCTCCCAGGCAGCCACCTGCCCTTTTTCCCTTCACAAGTGGACCTACGGCCACTACATGAAGCACTTCCCAATTCCAGGCTGCTGGTGACTGCGTTCTGTGTTTCCTTTGTTAGTTGAGATTTATAGTTCAGATCTCATCATTCCGCCAAATGCAATAAACATTTTGTGTTACTAGAATGTAACTTTTATTGTTATTATTTTTCCTCTAAATGCCTTAAAAGTGACCAGCTTATGAGAGTGAAGTCAGAATCCCTAAGTAGTCTAAGTGCCAAGTCAATGTGCTTTGTAGATCAATGTAAGATTAGAAGACAGGCTCTCATTTATTACTGCTTGTATTTATATAATGGAAGTTAGGTAATGTAAGCACTCCCAAAGGCCAGCTTAGATGTTGATGATGGTCAAATGCTAAAATCTGTGACAAGTATTCAACAATGCCTTGTATTTGTACCACCTGGAACGTGAATAATATATGTGTGACATGAATAAGTATAAGGTCAATGATTTTTATGACATACTAACTTCCTTTACTTAAGTTCCTGGGAAATATAGCCAAACAATTACAGAGTATAAAAACATTGGCAACTTACAAACACCTGCTTTGATTATTTGGTCTAATTAGGTTAAATTTAACCAATCCCATCTGAACAAATTGAAAACAATTCTTATCTGTTCCCTTGGTCATGCACTTTTATCGGTGTTGGATGCAGATGTGTTTAATATGACACAGTTGGTGCTGTTCTCTCAGCTCTGGGTGGGAGATAAAAGGGAATTGAGAACATATTTTTAAAGTCTTCTGGGGACTTTTTATTTCTGGGCCTACAGCTATGAAATTTCAAGGAAAAAAAACAGGCTTTGTTGTCAATAAATTAGTTGCTTTTCTCCAAAACACTAAACTGTCATCTGAATGGTTGCTTTTGCCAAAAGTATCTTTCCCAGGCAACAGCGAGCTCCTAAAATAAGCAGATGATTCTAGCTGCCTTTCGGAAGTCAGAATAATACAGGATGTGTTATTAGATTGCTAGGTTCATGTGGTGTTTACCCCTCGTTAATTCCAAGCCTTGGTGCTGAGTACATAGGCCCATGGTTCTTAGAATTTTAGAGTTTCGAGACCATTTAATCAGTAGGTGGAACGGAAACTATAGCAATTAAGTGACTTGCCCAAGGTCACACGGCTAGTTAGTGAAATAGTCAAGCTTCCCCGGTTCCTGGTGCAGTGCCCATTTCCATGACCAAAATTAAGAGCCTCGTAGTAGCGTGAGTTGGGCCGAGTGTCTAGACCCGTAACGGAGCTATGTCATGAAACCTTCTTACCCACATTTCCACCCCAAGAGTAAAATACTGTTCAAATGAGCAACTGGGGTCTCAGATCATCTGTGATTTCAGTTTTTCTCTGTGTTCCTATATTGCCCCACTCCAACAGCCCTCATCACAGATAATCTGTGTCCATTAAATTAGTTAAGCAAATTGTTTTTGAAAACTTATTCTGGACACTTCATATAAATGGAATCATACAGCATGTGGCCTTTTGTGTCTGGATTCTTAATGTTTTCAAGGTTCATCCATCTTGGATCATAAATCAACACTGTTCTTTTTTATGGCAGAATAGTATTCCATTGGATCAGTATACCATGTTTTATGTATTCATTAGTTGATGGATTTTTGGGCTGTTATAAACAATACTGTTATGATTCATGGACAAGTGTTTGTGGGGACGTATGGTTTCAGTTCTCTTAGGTATTGATGTAGGAGTAGAATTGCTGGGCCGTATGCCAGCTCTAAGTTGAACTTTTTGAGGAATTGGCAAACTGTTTCCAAAGAGATTGCATCAGTTTACATTCCTCCTACCAGCAACGTATGAGGGTTTCAATTTCTCCACATCCTTGATGGCACTTGTTATCGTCCATCTTTTTTATTATAGCCATCCCAGTGGGCATGAAGCAATATTGCATTGTGCTTTTGATTTGCATTTCCTTTATCAAAGGCTAGTGATGTTGAACATACTCTCTACTGCTAACTGGCCATTTGTTTGTCATCTTTAGGGAAATGTCTATTCAGATTCTTTGCCCATTTTTTAAAATTTAATTTATTTTTTTAATTTACATCCAAGTTAGTTAGCATATAGTGCAACAATGATTTCAGTAGATTCCTTAGTGCCCCTTCCCCATTTAGCCCATCCCCCCCCCACAACCCCTCCAGTAACCCTCAGTTTGTTCTCCATATTTATGAATCTCTTCTGTTTTGTCTCCCTCCCTGTTTTTATATTATTTTTGCTTCCCTTCCCTTATGTTCACCTGTTTTGTATCTTAAAGTCCTCGTATGAGTGAAGTCATAGGATATTTGTCTTTCTCTGACTAATTTTGCTTAGCTTAATACCCTCTAGTTCCATCCATTTGCCCATTTTTAAATTGGGATATTTGTCTTTTTATTCTTGAGTTGTAAGACTTCTTTATATATATGGATATTAATCCCTTATCAGTTATATGATTTACAAATATTTTCTCTCGTTCTGTGGGTTGTCTTTTCACCTTCTTGATAATGTCCTTTGATGTATAATTTTTAGTTTTGATGACATCTAGTTTATTTTTTCTTTTGTTGCTTGTGCTTTTGACATCAAATCTAAGAAACCATTGCCAAATCCAAAGTCACAGAGATTTGTACCCATGTTTTCTTCTTTCTTCTAAAGACTATATAGTTTTATCTCTTAACATTTAGGTTTCTGATACATTTTGAGTGAATTTTTGTATTTGGTGTGAGGTACAGGTCCAGCGTACCTCAGGATTGCGTGTGGCTATCCATTTATCCCAGCACTATTTGTTGGAAGACTTTCATTATCCTTTCCCCCATTGAATTGTCTGGTACCCTGGTCAAATAATCAATTGACCATAAATATATGAATTTATTTCTGGACTCTCAATTCTATGCTATTGTTCTACATGTCTGTCCTTATGGCAGAACTATACTGTCTTGATTTTCATTGCTTTCTGGTAACTTTTGAAATCAGAATATAAGTCCTCCAACTTTATTCTTCTGTTTCGAGAGTTTTTTGGCTGGGTCCCTTATATTGTCATAAAATTTTAGGAAGTTTGTCTGCTTCTGCAAAAAGGAAAGAAAGACTAGCTAGGGTTTTCATAGGTATTGTGTTAAATCTGTAGGTCAGTTGTCATTACAACAATATTATGTCTTCAGGTATTCAGATCAGAATACAGGGTGTCCTTCCATTTGTTTAGATATTCAGCAATTTCTTTCAGTGACGTTTCTTTCATGAACGCCTTTTGTTAAATAATTTATTCCTATGCTATTCTTTTTGATGCTGTTGTAGGTGGAATTATTTTCATAATTTCAATTTTAGGTTATTTGTTGCTACCATATGGAACTATAGTTGATATTTGTATATTAATCTTTTATCCTGCAACCTTACTGAGCTCATTTATTAGAATTTTTGGGGGCTCCTTAGGATTTTCTATATATGAGATCATGTCATGTGCAACATAGTTTTTACTTCTTCCTTTCCAATCTGGATGCCTTTTATTTATTTTTCTTGCCTAATTGCCCTGGCTAGAACCTCCCGTACAGTGTTAAATGGAAATGGCAAGAACAGACATTCTTGTCTTTTTGGGACCTTAAGGAGAGAGCTTTCTTCACCAGTCAGTATGTTGTCAGCTGTGGGTTTTTCATAGATAATCCTTTAACAGGTTGAAGAAGTTTCCTTTATTTCTAGTTTGTTGCGTCTTTTTACTGTGAAAGGGTGTTGGATTTTGTCAAATTCTTTTTCTGTATCTATTGAGATGGATCATGTGTTTTGTTTTTTACTTTCATTAGTATGGTGTGACTCATGACTTTTTATTGCTGAGTAGTATTCCATTATATGTATGGTTTTTTTTATTAAATCACCAGTTGAAATACATGTGGGCATTTCTACTTTTTGGAGATTGTGAAGAATGTGGCTCTGAGCCTTCATGTAGAAGTGTTTCTGTGGGTCATGTTTTTATTCCTGTTAAGTAAAACCTAGGAAGGTGATCACTGGGTTATGATAAGAATTACAAGAAACTGCCAAACTTGTCTTCCAAAGGGGCTTACCACTTTGCATTCCCACCAGCACTATATGAGAGGTCTAGTTGTTCAACATCCTTACCTAGACTTGGTATTATTGTCCCTCTAGTCGTTCTTCTATACATGTATATTTTTGGTAAAATGTCTATTCGAAACTCTTGCATGTTTCTTTTTTAAGTTGAGTTCTCTTATTGAGTCTTAGAGTTCTTTATTCTGAATATAAGTCCTTTATACAAATAGATATTTTCTACCTGTCTGTTGTTTATCTTTTCATTAACAATGTCTTTTGAAGAGCAAACATTTTGAATCTTGATCAAGTCCAATTTATCAATTTTTTCTTTGTTTTATGCTTTTTGTGCCCTAGTAAAGAAGTCTTTATCTATCCCAAAGCCACCAAGATGTTTGCTCATGTTTTCTTCTACAATTTTATATATAAGGTTTTACATTTAGCTCTTTGATTGACATCAACCAGATTTTCACGTATCTCATGAGATAAGGTTGAAGTTCTCTTTTTCATTTCTAGCATACAAAAGGCCAATTGTTCCAACACCATTATTTCTTCAAATATTTTTTCCAGCCCTTTCCCTTTTCCTTCTCTTTCTGGGACTCCACTCAGATGTGTATTAGGTCACTGGAAGTTGTCCCACACATCACTGATGCCCTGGCAGTTTTTTCTATCGGTGTTTCGTTTTTGATAGCTTCTAATTCATGTCTCTAAATTCACTAGTCTTTTCTTTTGCAGTTTTTAATCTGCTGCTAACTCCATCTAGTGTATTTTTTTTATTTCATATATTATCTTGTTCAGCTCTATAAGTTTGATTTGTGTCCTTTTAATATCTTTCATATTTCTCTTCGTTTTCCATGTTTCTCTAGATTCTTGCCCATATGTAGCATGTTTATAGTAGCTGTTACCATATCCTTGTTTCTACTTCCATTATTATTATTGTTACTTTGGGGTCTGTTTTTATTAATATTTCTCCCAGTTATGGGTCATATTTTCCCATTTTTTTGCATGCATATAATTTTTTACTGGTGCCAGACAATATTAATTTTATGTTGTTGAGTGTTGGATTTATTTTATTCCTTTAAAGTGTTGGATTTTAGGGATGCCTATGACTCTTGATCTCAGGATTGTGGGTTCAAGCCCCACTTGGCCATAAAACTTAGTTAAAAAAATTAAAATTAAAAAAAGTGTTGGACTTTGTTCTGACATATGGTTGTTACTTAGGATCCATTGGGTTGCTTTTGGATCCATTCCAGGGCCTGCCTTTTTTTTTTTTTTTTTCCTAGAGAGAGAGGGCATAAGTGAGCAAAGGGGAGGGAGAGAGGGAGAGAAGGAGAAAGAGAGAGAGACATGGGACTCGTGTTTTTACCCAAAGCGGGCGTGGAGCTCACCCAGAGCGGTGCATGAGCTCACAAACTGTGAGAACGTGACCCGAGCCGAAGTCAGATGCTTAACCACGGAGCCCCCAGGTCCCCCAGGGCTTGCTTTTAATAAGCTCTGTTTTGGCCGGTCCAATCTGAAGAGGAGCCTTTAGTTTAATGCAAATGTAGCTCCACTAACAAGAGCTTTCTCGGTCTCTACCTGATGCCCCATGTACTACAAGGTTTTTCTACTCTAACTGGTGAGAGCATGAACTACCAGGAGCCGAGCTGAGCTTCCAGAATTGTTGGGCCCATGGCTCTCACGGTTCTTTCCGCAGCCTCATGGAGTTTCACCCCTTGTACAAGCACATCGGTGTTCAGCAGAGACTCAGTAGGTTGCCTCTGCAGATCTTTGTTTTTGTACAGATACCTCGTCTTCACTATTCTGACCCACAAATTCCAGCTGCCTCCCCAAACTCAGAGCTTTCATCTTCTCCACTCAGCAAGATCTCTGGGCTCTGGGGCTCCCCTTCTATGGAAATTGCCTCTAGGTAGTAGTCTGGGGCAGTGGTGAGGCTTACCTTGTTTGTTTGGTCTCTGAAGGATCACACTGCCCATATCTAATGTTTATAAACAGTAATTTGTCACATTTTGTCCAGTTTTCTAGTTGTTTATGGCACAAGGGCAATTCCTGTAACAGTGAAACCTTGGTGGCCTGAAGCAAAAACCACTTGCATCACTTTGTTTTGAAACCTCTTGATGCCTCAACTGTACAATGGGGCTAATATGCTCTGAAGACCGGGGTGATGAAGGTCACATTAAAAAAATATATATGAAAACTTGAAAAGTTATGTCCCAAGAAAGGAAAAAATCCAGTGTTGGAAGAAAAGCAGCTATCAGGGAGGGGGGAAAAAAAAAAGAAAGAAAAGAAAAGCAGCTATCAGCAGTTAAACATAGCAAAAACAAAGAAATGCATCATCTCATCCAGAGCAGGAGACAAAGCTTCTGTTGGTCCCATGGCCGGGTACACTTACTCCCAGGCTTACCTCCGTTGCTCATCTGGCAGAATGTACTTAACTTCTCCCTCCGTGATGGGGCTGGATTTCACGCTAAATAGCATAGACTCTGTTGGATCTGCCAGCTCTGCTGTACCTCACAGCATCATTCGTGTGGGTGTTAGTCCGCAGCCCAGTAGTGCCAGAAACTTCTTGAGTCTTAGAGTCAGTTTTTCCCAGAACTGTGAACTGTGGCACCTGCAAGGGACTGAGATAGGTGGTTCTGGCTTCTCTCTTATCCCGGGAGACAAGACAGAGGTAAGCCCCAGTTACTTAAAGGAATCTTCCCAGCTAGCTACCTCCTTTCAAATTGATTTCACACTGTATCTCATTGCCTAAGGGTGGAACAGAAGCCCCAGGTCTTTTGTGGGGAAAAGGCAGATCTAAACAAGGATGTCTAGAGTGTGATGCTAGGGAAATTCCTGATTTCCTAATCTTGTCCTTAGTAGCCAGTCACTGACAAAGAACCAGAAGCGCTGTTTGCTCAGAAGTAATTTTATGTTTGTGTCTTTGGGTTGTCATGTGTTTATCCACAAGTATTTCCTGACTTCCCCCTTGTGTTGGACAGGGGCCGATGGGATGGTGGGTGGAGTCCAGAAGTAAACCTTGGTCCCACCCAATGCCTGATGAGCTCATTTTTAGCCCAAATCCTTTTAGAGATCACTCCCAGAGCAGTCTCCCAAGCACCCTAAGCACAGGGACTAGGTTTTTATTTCCATGGGTTGACAAGATAGTCTTCAGATGGTATTCTCAGAAGCTCATCCTCCTTCCACAGCAGCAGATAAGGAATTCTGTGCTTAAAAAAAAAAATACATGCCTTTGAGAATATGCTGGGGGCAAGGGAAGGAGGGAATATTTTCAAAGGGATGGGTAAACAGGGCATAAAGGGGTTCAAAGACCTGGAAACAGAAGTAGGCAAGAAATAAGCAGCCAGCACCAGTTCATGGTGTTTCTCAAGACAAAGTTAGTCTCCAGATCCTTCCACCAGGTCATTCTACATGTTGGTTAGTGGAGGGGCCCCCGGGGTCAGGATTACAGTGCATTGGGAGGCGCAGAGGATTAAATCCAGGAATGGAATTTCCCTTCGATAAGGAGAAGCCAAGATTTATTAAATCAGTTGATTTGTTGTTGTTGTTGCAGTTCCTATGGTTTCCTTTTCTCCCCAAATATATATATACTTTTTACTGACAAATTGCGCAAGGGGACATTAACATTCACAGAGTGTACAAATTGTCATCTGTGATTATTTTTAGAACCAGTTTGTCAACTGTTTGAGGTAGGAACTTTTGTTGGATCTGACTGCAGATCTCTCTGACCAGAGCTACAATCCTTTGAAATAGAAAACACTGTCCATGTTGCTGTGAATTAAAAATGAAGTCTGCTTTGTATTTGCTCACGCCCAACTTTTCTAAGGAAGCTGGAGATTCTGGGAGAAAGGGGGAGGATCCAAGAAACTTTAGAACAGTTCCATCTGCAAACTTTTCTTGACCTACTGGTATCAGAGAATTCAGAGCCTTTTCAGTATGTGAAAGAGAAATCTATTCATTTGTTCATTCATTCATTCATTCATTTGAGGCAGAGGCAACAGCATGTGCAAGGTCAGGCAAAAGAAAAAAAACTTCTGATTCTTAGTGGCAAGTGACTACCACAGTGACATAATCAGTATCATTGTCATTTACACAATATCGCGGTAAGTGACTTATTCCATAGCAGTGAAACCATTTTTTTCTGTTTGGTTGGCCTTTTCAATCCTGGGGATCCTTCCCCCCTTCATGGGTACCGAAAGCTAGCTACTTAGAAGTAGAACAGGTTTAATGTGATTACCGGGAGTTTGGCGTCCCCTATAACCATCTCTGCTGGGCCAAGGAAGTGCTGTCTTGGGGCCAGCACACTTACTCTTTCTTTTCTATTTTACTTGGGCCAGTTCAACACAAAATCAGGCTATCTGGATTCATGACTTCACAGTGAAGGCCAGGAGCTTTTGGCCAAACACTAGATGAAGGGGTTGACTTATGATTAGGGGCCGTGGTGTTCAAAAACAAACACCAGTAAACACTAGTCACACACGAATTCAGCATGGCGGCAAGGTGTTTACACCGCAGGAAGCACAGATGATCTCAGATGGGTGGAGACAGTGGTTCTTAAAATGTGGTTCCTGCATAGCGGCATCAGTATCACCTGGGAATTTGTTAGAACTGTGATCTGGGGGGCCCTGCCCCAGGCCAACTGAGTCAGGAGCTCAGCAAGAGAGCACACTAAAGTCTGAGAACCTCTGGTCTGTGGGAGCAGCACAACCACCCTTCCGGGAATGTGTTTAGTGACTGGGGTGCCAGGTGAAACTGCCTTCTATTTTAATTGTTATTTTCCGATCTGTCTGCTGAGTGCTTAGAGTTAAATTCGCCTAAATTAAATGCTCCTATGGCGAAACTCCACTGTATCCATAATTATGTAGCAATGATATCATCCCATGTTTTTCTTCCCAGAAGGTCCTTATTAAAGCTATTTAGATTAACATGCATCTTTTTAAGATTATGTTGATTTTTTTTTTTTTAAGAAATTTTAACAGATCCATATGAGTAGCTGAAAATCAAAGATGAATGACCCACAGGCCTGCCCTTTGGGGCTAGGCTCCTCCTCTGGGGAGAAGACAGACTTCCCTAAATAATAAGACAGGATTTGTGACATAGGACACTGACTTTCCCTGCTCAGAGTATGTGCTGCAGGGCGCCTGGGTGGCTCAAAGGTCCAACTTCGGCTCAGGTCATGATCTCATGGTTTGTGAGTTTGAGCCCCACATCGGGCTCTCTGCTGTCAGTGTAGAGGCGGCTTTGGTTCCTCTGTCCCCTTCTCTCTCTGCCCAGCCTCTGCGCTCGCTCACTCGCTCTGTCTCCCTCTCTCTCTCAAAAATAAACTAAAAAAAAATATATATATATATATATATATATATATATATATATATATATATGTGCTGCTTTTAAATCCTCTTTCGGCACCAGGTTGATGTTAGCACCCTACCTTGGTTAGTTAGGGAGTGGCACCTCTGAAATGCAGTTAATTTAGCAATCTCTATTCAGGTTGCAGACATAACACTGAAATCTGCAGCTTGCCAAAGAACCAAGAACTGCTAAGATAACACATCAGAGATTACCAGAGGGAATTGTGTGAATGGACCACTGCGTTCCTTCACACAGACACTTTGCTCGCTGTCCCAAGGGACGCGGCAAAGTCCCTGCGGTTCCCCCAGAGGAGACCTCTGTTAGGGTTGTCATGCTGTCCAAACAGATCAAACTCAGGAAACTGTTACCAGCTTCTCCAAAACTACAGTTCCCTTGTGCTGCACCCTGGTGATGCTTTCATAATAAAACTATAACCAAATGATATTATGGCAAATTTTTCTTAAAGCCAAATGTCTTTAAAGAATTGCCCTTGGGGGGACGCCTGGGTGGCTCAGTCGGTTAAGCCTCCAACTTCAGCTCAGGTCATGATCTCGCGGTCCGTGAGTTCAAGCCCTGCGTCGGGCTCTGTGCTGACCGCTCAGAGCCTGGAGCCTGTTTCGGATTCTGTGTCTCCCTCTCTCTCTGACCCTCCCCCATTCATGCTCTGTCTCCCTCTGTCTCAAAAATAAATAAACATTTTAAAAAATTAAAAAAAAAAAAAGAATTGCCTTTATGATGCCACCATGGGTTTGCTACCTTTTTTGGTGTTAAGATAGCCTTTCTTTTATGAAATGATGAATAGATATTAGGTTTTTAACATCCTTCCTTGATGGGGCACCTGGGTGGCTCAGTCGGTTGAGCGTCCGACTTTGGCCCAGGTCATGATCTCACGTCCGTGAGTTCAAGCCCCGCGTCGGGCTCGTGCTGACGGTGCAGAGCCTGGAGCCTGTTTTAGATTCTGTGTCTCCCTCTCTCTCTCTGACCCTCCCGCATTCATGCTCTGTCTCTCTCTGTCTCAAAAATAAATAAACGTTAAAAAAAAAAATTAAAAAAAAAAAATAACATCCTTCCTTGACAAGATAAAAAGCTGGCAACATATCCCAGTCTGTCACATTGTTTTTGACATTTTCTCGGTCCTTGGATTCCAAACTTGGGGAATTATTTCCCCATTGAACCAGGACTTAGCACAGCCGGAGGTATTACCCTTCCAAGTGAATCCAGCATTAAGCCGTGCCTTTGAAGGCTAGAAATACACTTGCTCTAAAGAAACAAAAAGTTAATTTCAAAAACAAAATCAAATTGGATGTTTAAAATCAGTCACACATACTTGGGTGACTGCACTGTTGAGAAAATCCAAAGACTTTCCAAATAAGGAGGGCTGGAAAAAACTCCCAATTAATAAGTTTGAAAAAATCATCTAATTTATGAAAAATAAGATGGGGCCATTAAAGGAGGGACTGGACTCTTTCATTGGAACACTTGGCTTTCCAAGAAAGATTGGAAGGGAGAAACCCAAAGCAATCAAAATTGAAATTGCAAACAGAAATGTTATCTTCCAGAGGAGAGAGGTGCTAAACCTCAGACTGAGGCACCCCACCGAAGAACTAACCTCAGTTTTTTGCAGGCTGTGGACAATAGTCACGGACAGAAATGGAAATAAGTACCCTGTGTTGACCTAGGCTCTCAAACGCACTTGGTAGCACAGGACACGAAACCGTGCTTGGCCAGGGAGAGGTCCCAGTTGTGAAAAACATTTGGTGGACTCTGTCTTACCTGCTGTGGGTGCAGAGCTGGTAAAGCAGGAGGTGGCAAGCCTGGAAGAATTACACTAGAGTCACCCAGGTCCCTTTAAAACCAGGCTTGCCCCGGCCATGTAGTTAAGTGCCCCCTGACATAGGTGTTTTTCTAAAGCTCTCCAGGTGAATTGAATGCACTTCCTGGGCCCAGAAGCCACTGGGTCAGAGAGGAAAGCAATACGTACCTCTTCTTTAGTCACTGCAGCTGCTTATGTTAAAGTATTGGTCATCTCTAACTCCAGCCTCCTGTTGCAGCTCGCGACGCCCTCAATGTAGGCCCAGGGGGAGAGGTGGACTGTGGTCCCCATGTAAGTGGGAACCCCATGAGACCGGAGCCTGGTCTTTCTATTTCACCGCTACATCCTGCACCTAAAACAACCTGTACCCCGGGAGCCAGCACTGAGGCCTGCCAGGGGCCTTCATTCCAGCACTTGTTCATTCTTTTGAATTCCTAGTGGTTTCCCTCCTTTGATGTTTTTATTTGTAAGAGAAAAGGGGTGTGGTGAATTCTCTACCCTATAAAGAAGTACTGGGCTGGAATCAGTTGTACTCTGCTTGGGACTGCAAACCCCTGCCTACCCACACATGCATAAACCCTACAGACCCCCTATGAAAGTCGTGTCTCAGGAACATGATTCTCAGCTAGGCTACACAGCAGAATTAGCTGTTGGCTTCTTAAGACTGTAGGTGTCTGCACCCAACTGAAGCCCACTGGATTAGAATAGGCCAGAGTGGGATTCAGGTGTGTGTGGTTTTAATAACCTCTGGTTAAGAACTATCACTTGAGGGCAGTGGTTTTCAAAGCACCTGGCTGGGCAGCATCAGCATCACCTGGGAGTTTATTAGAAAGTCAAACTGCACCTGGGTGGCTCATTCAGTGGCGCTTCCGACACTTGATTTGGGACACTTGATTTCAGTGATTCCAGAGTCGTGGGTCGAGCCCCTCATCAGGCTCTGTACTGAGTGTGCTCTCCTCCACTCGTGCACATGCTCTCTCTCTCACTAAAATTTTTAAAGAATTAAAAAAATAGGGGTGACTATGTGGCTCACTCAGTCGGTTAAGCATAAGACTGGCTCAGGTCATGGTCTTGTGGTTCGTGGATTCGAGCCCTGTTGTCGGTCTCTGTGCTGACAGCTCAGACCCTGGAGCCCACTTTGGATTCTGTGTGTCCCTCTCTCTCTATGCTTCCTCCACTCTCTCTCTCTCTCTCTCTCTCTCTCAAAAAGTTAACAATAATAATAATAATTAATAAATAAAGTTAAAAAAAATAAAGAAAAGAAATGCAAACTCTCAGCTTCTTCCCCAGAGTTCCTGAATCAGACTTTTGGGGATGAGGCCCAGGCGGCAGTCTGTGGGTTAGCAAGCCCTCCAGGTGATTCTGATGCTCACTCCAGTTTGAGAAACTGTGCTCTAGGTCATCTCTTTGGGTCTTGGTGCACAATGAAGTAGTTAGGAGAAAGTATCTAAATGAATGTCATTTGATAACTCGTAGCTTGTGGTTCTGACCTGACTCCTCCTCGGCTGACACACTAACTCAGCGAACCTATTCTTGGTCTCTCTTTGTCTCTCAACCTCCCCTGGAGCATTTGCCATTTCCACCTCCAGTCAGGCACCTCTGGGCAGCCTTCAGGACCCATCTTAAATGTTGTTTCCTCGTGAAAGTTTTTATTTTGTCTCCCCCCCACCCCTGTAGAAAGCAAGTGCCCATCACATTCGTTCTGGTCCTTCATTGACTCATGTACTCTCTTTGCAACCTTGGGCAAGTAACTTAACCTCTCTGTTTCATCATCTGTAAAATGGGAATAATAATAGCACCTACTTCTTCAAATGAGTTAATACTTGTGGAATTAGAATAGTACTCAAGTGTCAATTCTAAAAGTAATTATTATTCCTAGCATTAAATAATGGGTATATAACATTCTATAGTGCATGCCACATAAATGTAGCTTTTCTTGCTAACAATTGTAGAGCTCTAAGCATTTTGCAATTTTTGTAGTTGTCTTTATCTTCCCATTAGTTATAAAGCTTTTTAATAGCAAGTAATTTTTCTTTCTCAATTCTGAATCTCTCTCTCCCAAAGTACGTAGTAAATGCTTATGCTCAGTAAATGCTTATGGAATTGTACTGAACCGCACTGGCAACGTAGGCCAAGAAGTCCCAAAGGAGACCTTCCTAAGCCTGTCCCCCATCTTCCATTTCTTTAGGGCAGTGCCTTCAGTCCTTGGATTCTTGATGAAGTCATCCTTTGTCAAGGCCCTAGAGGAAGCAAGTGGGGCTGGGTGCCTGGCTCTTGAGTCTAGTGAATGATGCACTCTGCTTGGAGTATCTCCCATTCAGATAACAGGTTCGTCTGAAAATTGTCCAGAATGGCCTAGACAGTTCTTCCTGTTTCTTATTATGTTCTAAAGAGCAGATCTCTGAGCCATGTTTCTGACTCCTTGCCAACAAATGAAATTCCTTTTTAAGGCAGTGTTATCCTGAGGCAGCAGTGGGTGGGAAGAGTGAGGAAGTGGCACCTGAAGACCACATGGTGTGGTCTCATCACTAAATTGTAGTGGGATAGGTTTTTAGGCACTGAATAGAGATGGTGGGGCACCTGGGTGGTTCAATTGGTTGAGCATCCAACTTCGGCTCAGATCATGATCTCATGGTTTGTGGGTTCGAGCCCTGCATTGGGCTCTGTGCTGACAACTCAGAGCCTGGAGCCTGCTTCAGATTCTGTGTCTCCCTCTCTCTCTGCCCCTCCCCTGCTCGTGGCTTGTGCACTACGCTCGCTCTCTCTCTCTCTCTCTCTCTCTCTCTCAAAAATGAATAAGCATTGAAAAATTAAAAAAAAAAAAAGAAGAAAATAGAGATAGTGATACAGAGGTTGAGGATCCCAACTGTCTGGGGCTTCCCTGCTGCTTTGTAAAGATGGCTGCCCTCCCACTTGAACTCGGACTTCTGCAGACTCTGAGTTAAGAGCAAAGGTGTGTCTGCAACCACAGGCAGCAGTTGGCAGTGGTGTTTTCCGTGGGGCACAGTCATATGGGAGCCTGAGCCCCCACTTTGCCTTTTGGGGCAAACTTCTTTTTGCAGCAATTTGATGTGTAACATGAATATTCTGTATTCTTAATCCCTGGATTATCGCAAGCCTGTAAGGTTTTGCAATATCAAGTAAGTTTTTTCTGTTATCATAATCTTTTATATTTCTATTATGTTTATGATAGTTTTCTAGAAGTCAGTAGTGTTGACTGAGTTATGAGATACCTAAATTCAGCAAGGCCTTTGATGAAGTCTGTCCTGATGTTCTTGTAGGTAAAATCCCACGCACAGTTAGGTAAATGGTAAAGTTAGGAGGATTTATAAGTAGCTAGTTAATGAATTGGGGAGAGTTTAGAGTAGGTAGGGGACGGGGCTAGGAGCTGCCTGTAACACTCACTGATACCCTCTGCCCTCCACACCGGCCCAGTCCACAGTTTCACTAATTCTTTGCGGCCATTTATGGCATGCTTGTCAAACTGAGGTTTACATAACTTCTGTTGGATGATGAATGTGTTGTGTGAAGCATCTGGGTTCTGGGAGGTACCCAAGACTCCTCCCCCATTCAGTGCCCAGTGCTGCCAATTTGATTTCCTCACTGCTTCTCAAATCCATCTTCCCCGAGCCCTTCCTCACTTTAGGCCCTCATCCCTTCTCTCCTAGATTACTGCCTGACCTTGTCACTTGAAGTAACGCCCCAGTGGCATTCCCTTGCCTCCAGAAGAATGTCCAGGCTCCTTCATGTGGCCCAGGAGGTTCTGCAGGTCCTGGCCACAGTACTTCTCTAGCACCATCTCGAATTCTGTGCTGTAGTGATAGCAGACTGTCTGTGGTTCCCCACGTGGTCCATTCTGGTTCATGTTTTTGAGCCTTTGCTCTGCTTTGGTGGCTCCAACACATTCTCCCCTCCCTTCCCCTTAAAGACTCATTATCATTTACACCACTGTATTGGAATCACCTAGTCATTCATTTCTCACTCTCAAACTGAACTATAATCTCCTTATGGGCAGTGTTCTTATTTTACTTAGCACCCAGTGCATAGTAAGCAGGCAATAAGTGTTTTTTGATCAGAAGTGAGAGTACAAAGAGATCTTGGCAATCTAAAAGGCAGGCCATAAAACTTAACAGGGAGATAAAATTTAACAGGGATTCTACTTGGGTTTAAAACAAACAAACAAAGAAAACAAGTCCTGATCTAAGTACTGAGTACAAGGTGGGAGAAAGATGACTCACCACCCTCAGTAGACCATGTAAAAAAAGAAAGGCTGTGGTTTCAGTTGACTTTAAGATCCACATGAGTCAACAAGTGTGATGTGCCTCCAGTAACCTAGTGTCAGAACAGGGAAAGCCATCGTCCTGTGGGTCATATCATGTGAGAAAATCATGTTCCATTCTACGGGGCCAGACCTCAAGAGGGGTGAAGCATGACCGAAGGAGGGCAGCTAGAATAGCGAGAGAAGGCAAGCCCCACCATGTGGGGAGTAGCTAAAGGAAGCAAGGGTGTTTTGTGCAGAGAAGACCGGGGCTGTAATGCCTGAAGGGCTCATTGGGAACCACAAAATGCAAAATTAGGCCAGTGAGTAGGAACTCCCAAAAGAACTTGGTGACACTTTGATCTGCTAACAATGGAATAGCCTGTCTTGTGAGCTCCGAGTCACTGTAGAGGTCCATCAGGAGCCTCCAAGGAAAGGTGCTGGAGAGGGAACTGAGCCCCTAAAGGAAGTTTGGACTAGCTGGCCTTTTATCCTGCTCAACTCTGAGGCCTAGTGACTCAAGAGGTTCCTGAGTCCATACCTATTGAATGTTGGGGAGGGGTGCCAGGACCACATCTTCTGATAGCAACATTGTGAATTACCTAAACAGAAATTGCTTCTGGGCAAATGTAGTAAGTTCAGACTTCTGAGCCTACGTGGGCTAGTCACTTATTACATCATTCATGTGAAATCTGTTCAAGAAAGGCATCTGGTAGTGCCACCCCCATGTACCCAGAGCTTTGCAGTGTCTACTGTCCTTTTGTGGAACTTTGAATAAAGTGATAACCTCTTTCCCTTTGCTTTTTTGCTCTTTCAGCTCTGGAGCATCTTGGCTTCTGGGGGGACATCAGAAGGATCATCTCAAGATCAGAGCTGATAACAGGATTCCCCTATACCTTCACAGTGCCAGGCCTGCCCCAGTACCTCCAGAGCCTCACCAAACTAGCCGTCGCTGCAGTGTGGGCAGTGGAGGCCCAGGCTGGAGAGCAGGCAAGGGACATTCCCATATCCTTCTCTCAGCTGTTGGAGTCTTCTTTCCCTGAAGTGCGCCTGCTGACATTAGAAGCCCTGTTGGAAAGGTTTTCAACAGCAGCCTCTGGATTAGGAGAGAAGGGACTGCCACCCTTGCTGTGGAATATGAGAGGGACATTCTTGATGTTGGCCATGAAGGAAAATCACCCAGAATGCTTCTGCAAGGTAAAGTCTCTGTTGTATTCACCATCCCCTCCGCTCCCCACGTTCTTTGGCAAGCTCACCATAACAAGACTGTGTAGGCACGATTGGGTTTGGCTTCTCCCGCAGCCGCAGGAAGGAGATGCAGTGTCTAGTGGGCAAGAACTCTTCGTATAGTACTTGTCATGGCTTCATGACAGTGGTAATGATGATGGCAATAAGCCAAGATAGAGAATGGGAGTGAGCCACTCTGTGCTCTAAGAAAGACAGCATTGAAAATTGGCTGTAGAATGTGGCAAAGGGTGGTCTTTATTGACATGGCTTTATTCACGGCCACCGAGAAAGCATCATCAAAGGGGAAAGGGCACTGATTAGGAATTGGGGCATCTAGACTCTGATCCCAGGTCACTAAGGTCCTTCGGGTATGTCACTACTCCACCCTGTCTTGGTCTCCCAAAAGTATTAAGGGAGAAATAAGTCAGTGGACCTATTTGAAAGATAGATTCCTATTAACGGTACAAGTGATGATTATTGGGCTTCTGAAGACTTTCTCCTGAGCTTTTTTCCCCCCATGGATCTGACACACACAGATACTGAAAATTCTTCATCGCATGGACCCCAGTGAGTGGCTTCCTGAGACGGAGCATTGTATCCATTTAACCCCAAAGGAGTTCCTGATCTGGACGATGGATATTGCTTCCAATGAAAGGTTTGCGCCTGATACCCCTGTGCAACCTCGGCATCACACGTGGTCCCAGCAGTCAGTTATATAATGAACTTGCGCACAGTCCTGGCCTAAAGGCTCAGGTCCTATGTTTCTTTCTAAAACTCTACCTAGGAGCATGTTCTAAGCTCAAGTCATAGGATGATGTCAGAGTTTCACATTAATAATCAAAAGGTAATTACTTCTGGAGGCATTTGTGTGGTGATGAGCTGAGCATTTCTAGCATTCACAGTGGCATCGATTACAGACTGATGCAAAAACCCATCTGTATATAAAGTAGGTTTGGTTTTATTTTGTGTGTGTTTTGGCTTTTTCTAGGTCTGAAATTCAAAGTGTAGCTCTGAGACTTGCCTCCAAAGTGATTGCCCACTGCATGCAGACGTGTGAGGAGGTAAGGCTGATTCTGCCTCTGGCCTAGGACCTAGGTTTTTGTGCTCACATTTGCGGGGAAGGTGTCAATTAAAGTGAGATGTCTCAGCAAGCAGAACCACTGCTGTATGCACATGTGGCCTCTACCAAATGTTATTCAGGTGGATTTTTCACTTTGGGTATAACTCGTGAAGAATTTTCCACCATTGGCATGTCTTTTCTCTTGTTCTGGGCACGTTTGATTAGAATCCCTGAGGATAACACAGCCTTCTCCCATGGAACACACACACACACACACACACACACTCACACACACACATGCTCAAACCCTTTTTTTTCCCCCTATTTTTCTAGCTAGACTCTTTATTTTAAAAAATGAGTGAGCAAGTCACTAGGATTGCATCCTGGCCAACCGAGCATGACAATACATTGCTAAGGCTTAAATATTCCCCCAAAACATGGCCTAGCTGGCTTTGTATAGAGGGCTGGATGTGCCTCATCTGTCTCCCATGTCCTTTGGGGGAGAGGCAGAACCAAAGTAACTGAAACAACTTCCTGGGAAGATGCCTTAAGACAAATACATGTGTACTTAGGGGTGTACAAGAAAGCTACCACCGTCAGAGAATTATTATTTTTTTAAATGTTTACTTTTGAGAGAGAGAGAGAGAGAGAGAGAGAGAGAGAGAGAGAGAATGCATGCAGGGGAGGGGCAGAGAGAAAGAGAATCCCAAGCAGCTTCCACACTGTCAGCACAGAGCCTGACACGGAGCTCTCATGAACCATGAGATCATGACCTGAGCTGAAATCAAGAGTCAGATGCTTAACTGACTGAGCCACCCAGGGCGCCCCTCCATCAGAGAATTATTATAAGTAGAAGGCGGTAAATACTGTAGTAAAAGTACCTGAAGCTCCTGGTTACACATGACCACACCGTGATAGTGGCAGCACAGTTTCACAGGTTCCAGTCCCTTACAGGAGCACTGCCAGAGGTACTTGGAGATCAGAAGATGAACAAGGATGGAGGGACAGTGGCATGAGTGAGAAGGAGGGTTAGATTGTGATATTAAATGCCCTGTTAGAGAGGAGGCTGGAGGATTTCAGAGGAGGAAGGGAGTGTAGCGATGCTAAAGAGAAGACTTCACAGAGGAGGTCACTGAGTTCAGAAGGAACAGAGGGTGAGAGCTAAGTGTGCCAGGAGGCTAAAGCTGGCTGGTCACTAGGAGAAAAGAGCCAAAAAAAGTCAGTGGTGTGTGTTGGGGGCTTGAGTGGGAGAGGTTTGTAGGAAGGGAGAGGATTTACTGGAAAAAAACAAAGCTACATCCCCGAGGGGAATAAAAAACAAGTTCTAAGAAAGTAGTCACAGGGCAGCCTATCACATCTGCCAGAAGACAGTGTTCTCATCTACAGCTGCTTTTAACCAGTTGTCATGTGCATCTCAAAGGCACTTTGTGGTACTTGAATGAAACGATATTTGATGAAAATTGGGAGTTTTCCAGGGAGAGAAAAATTAACAAAACCATAGAGAAACACATAAAAGAAGTTCCCAGGAAGACCTGAGTTTCTTTGTACATTGGGAGCCGGCCTGTTCCTCAAGGTCTAAGTTGCTCATTGGTTTAGTTCCACAGAGCCACATAGATGGTTATTTTGAACATTTAAATTGATAGGGGAAATAAAGTACATTTGGAACAATAATCCCCTTTGTAGAATAAGTAGAAAACCAGGGTTTAAAAGATAGAAATAATCCAAATGTCCATCAACTGATGAATGGGTACACAAAATGTGGTATGTCCATTCAATGGAATATTATTCAGTCATAAAAAGTAATGAAGTGCTGATACATCTGTAGCACAGATGAACCTTGAAAACATGCTAAATGAAAGAAGCCAGTCACAAAAGATCACATATTGTATTGGTCAGTTTATATGGAATGTCCAGAATAAGCAAATCCATAGAGACAGAAAGTAGATTAGTGGTTTAGGGCTGGGTCATTGGGGAGCTGACAGGATGGAGGATGGTGTGGGATTTCTCTTTTTGGTGATGTTCTGAAATTTACTGTGGCAAATGGGTTGTATAAACCAGTGAATATACTAAAAACTCAATTATATACTTTAAATGGGTAAATTATATGGTGAATTGTATCTCAATAAAGAAAGCTATTAGTATTTAAAAAAAAATAGAGCTTTGTTTAAACAACAGTGTTAGTGAGGAAGCTGCTGTAAGTGTTGTAGCAGAAACTCACAAATACCATGGCTTAAACTAGATCACAGCAGTCAAAGCAGTTATGGTGGCTGGACTGCATTGGGCCGCCAGGCCCTTGTTGCTTTTTCTGCTGTTCTCAACATGACTTCCATCTCATGGTCCCAGACGGTTGCTTCAACTTCCACCATCTTGTCCTTGTTCAGCTAGCAGGAAAGAGAAACCTAGGAAGGGAAGGTCATAGCTGTTTCCTAAGGCATGACTAAAAGTGTACCGTTAGTCAGAACTTAATCACATATTACTCCCAAGTGCAGGGGCGTCTGGGAAATGTAGTCTTCAGCTGGGTACCCACATGCCCAGCCAAAAATCTGAGGTTCTGTTACTAAAGACAGGAGCATCTCATTCCTGGGGACAACAGTATTACTTGCTGCCAAATACACTGATGTTCTGATACCCTGATACACATCAAATACACTGATGTTCTGATACCCTGATTTGCATCAGAAAGACTCCAGAAACTTGTTCGCTAGTTCTACTGACTCAGTATTACTGAAAGACAGTCAGATTTTCTCCCCTGGGCTTGTTTATTTCTCCCTAGTTGGGTTGGAAAAGCAACTAAAATACCATTTTCCCCCTGCAGTAAGAGCTAATTTGCAGATCCAATGGGGTGTATGTAGCTCGTCCCTAACACCATGTCAGCCCCTGACCACATCTGCTGAACTGCCATATGCTTTGTGCTTTCAGACCAGGGACTCCATGGTCCCCACACTGAAGCAGTGGGTTCGGTTGGTCGCCTCATCCTGTGGAGAACACCTTCCCACAGAGTCCAGGCTGGCCGCTGCCAAAGCCCTCACCAGCACTACACCGTTCTTGCTCACCAGCCCGGATCCCGTTCTCGGTAAGTGTCCTGGGCACAGGGAGGCCCATTGTGCCAAATGTGCTAAAAGTGTGAATAGATACTCCAGGGTTAAAAAGAAGGGAACGTGAAAATTCACCCATGTGCACCATACCTTCGTCTCTTTCAAATGCCACCCCTGCCCCTGCCCCTACCAACCCTTGCCAATTCCTCATTTTTCACCAACAGCCTCTTTCAATCTTGCCCTCAAAGCCATTCTCCTTAATGCTTCCAAAAGCCTCTGCGGTCTTTCTGAAATACAGATCTGATCGTTTCACTCCACTGCTTAAAGCCTTTGAGTGGGTTCCCATTGCTTTCAGCATAAAATCTAAACACCCTTTCACATGGCTTGGTGCCCTGCCCAGCCCTCCCTGCTCATCGGCCACCACTCCCAAACATAGGCTGCGTGCATCATCGGTAGGGAACAGTTCTTTAAACAGACTGCTGCTTGAATGACTTCTGTTTGTCTTTCAAGACTCACCCTAACCGTCACCTCTTCCAGGAAGCCTGATGCAATGATCTTGGTGAGAAAGGAATGGGTCAGGGTGAAGCCGGGGCATTAAAGAAGAAGAAAGGACAGGCTCAAAAGGCATTTGGGAAGCAAATCAATAGGACTTGGTGTTGAGGTTAATGTGAAAAGCAGATTCAAAGAATAAGAATAAGCCATGGTCCCTGCATGCAGAGAGCTCTCAGTGGAGTTGTGGAGAAAGGATTTACAGACTCAAGGAAAGAATTGTTCTTTTAGACGGTGAGACTCAAATTTTCGGTGTTAGCACAGTTCAGACCATTGAAATGTCTCATGTGTCTGGATATCTCTGGGAAACAAAGTTGTCTTTGATATCTTTTTAATTCTTTCCTCTAAGTGACTTCCACACATTTTTCTTACACCCAAAGGAGAGCTGGAAGGGGCCTTCAGTGATTGGGATTTAATCATCAGACCCAGAGGAATAAGAGCAAAGCTTTACCAAAAACTTTGGTGAAGCCTCTCCAGTGGGGATAGCAATTGTAGCATTTTCTGGGTAACTTTGGCCACTGTAACCCTAGCTCGGATGAGGCAAAATGTGTGTGAAATAACTTGGAATTCTGAGCGAAATTGAGTACTGGTTAAGAGCCATTGGTTCATCATCAGTTCCTGGAGCTGGTTATAGCATTATAGGCAGTAAGGAAGGAGGTCAGTGGTGGCTGAGGGCCTGTAAGAGCATGAAAAATAGGTACAGAACTGAAAGACAAAGGACATAAAAGTGCATGGGGACCAGTCAAGGACAGAACAAAGTCATTTAAGGAAAAAGAAAAATCAAAATGGACTAAAAAGGGAAGACTGAAGATCTCTGAGAGTATAAATGACCATGTTAAAGAGGACAATATTAAGAAAGGAAAATATTAAACCTGAGAGAACAATTAGAGTGCATAGATTCTGAAAGACTGTGTAAAATTTAAAGCCAGATTTATAACAGAAAAGAGAGAACAAAACCCCAGAGGGAACGTTGGTGTTCTTGGTTTGACTAAAGCACTAGTGACTCTGATATCAAGTTCTCCGTGGGCAGATGAGGTCCTTAGACCGAAGGAGAGTTCAACAGGATAGGCCCCCATTGAAAGGCTAGGGATGATGAGTATGGTCTCCTGTGGCCCTCCCATTGTGACTCTGCCCAAGCCTGGGCCCACCCCCTATACACCATATATCCTTTCTGTGAGGCCCTGTCCACCTCTCACCTCCCTCATCAAAGCTGCCTGGGGCACACCAGTCCACTGTGATCTTTCCCTGCTGTGAGGCACAGCCATACATTTCCATCTGTGATTTCTTTTTAAATTTTTTCATTTTTATTTATTTTTGAGGGGCAGAGAGACAGGTGTGAGTGGGGGACAGGCAGAGAGAGAGAGGGAGACACAGAATCAGAAGCAGGCTCCAGGCTCCGAGCTGTCAGCACAGAGCCCGACGTGGGGCTCGAACTCACAAGCTGTGAGATCGTGACCTGAAGTCAGATGTTCAACCGACTGAGCCACCCAGGGGCTCAGGGGCATATACTGTCTTTCCCTACCCCGTTGTCTGCAGCAGCACCTAGCACGGGGACCAGCTAGAGTTCCTGCCCAGGGGCAGTGGTGGTCAGATAGTGGGCTCCACGTAGAGGTGGCACAGGCTGGTGTCTTTATCTTTATCGTGCGTGGTTCTCTGCCCTTTTCAAAAGTTCTTGCTCCCCAAAGTATAATCTTGATTGAAACTTTGCTTTCAGAATTTATAAGCTCAAGCAGTCACTCAAATCAACACTGGGCTAGTTTCCCTAAAGCACTCTTTATGCATAAAGTTTCATTCCTGAGAATCGTGAGTCATTGTGGACAGCTGGGCCCGGGGCCTTAGTCAGCCGGGCCGCACCTTGTGGGGAGCCTTGCCTGGGGCTGGTTGCCTCCAGAAGCCTTCCCCTCAAAAAACAGACCTTTCCAAACCTTTCCCCTTAGGGCCCTCTCTCTTCCAGTGTTTATCTGACTGCCAAGTCTTCCGTTCTTGCACTATCCAGGAAGAAAGGAATGGCTGTTGCTCATTAAATACTGTCCTCTTCCACCCTAGATTTGAAGCAGTATTGGTACCTTCTTGTAAATTGAACCCTAAGTCATTTGAATTCCTTTTGGTCTTCTTAGAACTGCAGGATACACTTGCTCTCTGGAGATGTGTCCTCACCCTCCTGCAGAGTGAGGAGCAGGCCGTCAGAGATGCTGCCACGGAGACTGTGGCAACCGCCATGTCACAAGAAAACACCTGCCAGTCAACAGGTACCTCGTTCTTACCCTTTTTTGCAGTGCCTTATTGCTCTTAGACAGAAGTTGGCACACTTTTTCTATAAATAGCCAGAGAGTGAATATTTTAGGCTTCATTGGCCATTTGGTTTCTGTCTCGACTTCGCTGTTCTAGTGGGAAAGCAGCCCTGAACAATAGGTAAACATGGGGTGTGACTGTGTTCCAATAAAACCTTATTTACAAAAATAGGTGGCTGCCCAGATTTGATCTGTTAGCCGTAGTTTGCTGACCCCTGCTCTAGGACATCATAGACAAAAATTGTCTTCGAAGATAGAAATCTAATAAACAGTGCCTTTTGCTAGTTACGTGGTCATCCTTTTTAAATAAGGCCAAGTCTTGATTATCTGTGTGGTTGCATAACCCAGGAATCGTAGATCCATCATTTTGTCCTTCTGTGAGTTTTTACATGTGGCAGAAACAGCTGAGTGTGAGTCAAGTTAACTTGGAGCAGAAGCAAGGTCACACCTCTGGACGAGTGGCCCTCTGGGAGGGTGACCGCTCTGGTGGACTTGGGCTCCCTGCACTTGGGGTGTCAGGAAAGATCTCTGGGTCAGCCATCCCAAGGAGAAGCAAGAACACCATTTGGAGGCAAGAGGTCACAGGCTGAGCAAAGAAGTTTACCTCAATAGACAGCAGAATGGGAGGGGGAATAGCCATGCAGGGTCTGTGACCAATTCAGGGTTTGTGACCAACTCAGGGTTCCTCATCCCAGTGGCTGACGATCTTGGAAGCTTCCCTTGGAGTATGTGAACATCCTCCTACCAGAGTCCTGTGTTGTAATGGCATATATGGGAGAAGCTGACTTTTTAATCATCTCTTGGTGGTGCTGCTCCAGAGCAGGTTTGGTCAGGACCGGCTTCGCCTCTCAGTGGGAAGACGTGCAGTTTGGTGCGCGGTAGTGATGCGCAAGTGGCCGTCTCCCCACCCGCTTCCCACCCCGTCAGAGTTCTTGGATGTGTAATTCTGCCGTTAGTGATTCATTCCGCTTTCCAGTTGTGTGTTTTCCTTAGAAGGACACACAGAGCACCCAGCAATTGCTCCGTAAATATTTGGTGGAATATAACACTCACTAGATTTCTCTAAGACCCTCTCCACCAAAAACAGGGTAGGTTATTGCATATTGAAATTCATTAGTTGACTTAGTCCCTCCTCATCTTTATAGTTATTGCCCGACTACTTTTATTTCTCTCTGAATTTCTTCAAGTTCACCTGTAGTAAAAGAGTGTTACCGTGTTCCCCCCCCTTCTAGTTTGAAGTTTTCCTCAAGAAATACAAATTAATAATTATATATTGAGTGCCTTTCACATGGAAAAATCCATGTATAAAAAAGCCTCTGAGAGAATAATAAATGTAAAAGGCTACCTGTCTATTTTTGTATTCCTCACCGTGACCTATAAAAAGAGGATCTGAGGTGTGAAAAAGACAAGCAGTCTGTAACAGTTAAAAGTAGTATATTACCATGGGGCGCCTGGGTGGCTCAGTTGGTTAAGCATCTGACTTCGGCTCAGGTCATGATATCGTGGTTCACAAGTTCAAGCCCCGCATCAGGCTCTGTGCTGACAGCTCAGAGCCTGGAGCCTTCTTTGGATTCTGTGTCTTCCTCTCTCTCTGCCCCTCCCCCCCTCATACTCGGTCTCTCTCTCTCTCTCTCTCTCTCTCTCTCTCAAAAATAAATTAAAAAAACACTTTAAAAAAATAATAAAAATAAATAAATAAATAAATTTAGTATGTTACCCTGGACCAGATCCGGTACTAGAGGGGTGAAAAGCAGTACAGGAAGTTTCTAGAACAACTGATAATGTTGAAATACTGTCTGTAGATTAAGATCAATGTTAAATTTCCTGAATTTGACAACCGTACTGTGGTTTTGTAAGAGAATATTTTTGTTCTTAGGAAATATATAACTGAAATGTTTAGGGGTAAAAGAACACAGTGCCTGCTAGTACTCTCAAATGGTTCAGAAAAAAAACTGTGTGTGCGTATAAATAGTAGACACGGATGTGGAGTTGCCATACCTGCATCTTTTCTGTATGTTTGAAATTATTTCAAAATAAAAATGTCTTTTAAAAATCCAATTCCACAACTTGAAAACACCAACACAGCATATGGTTTATCAGCATATCCGACTGGCTTATCAGCAGTCCGACTGGCTTATCAGCAGTCCACTGTGTCATGACTCCCCCGCTGTGACTCCTTTCCCCTGAATTATATAAAAACATCCTGCCCACCCCTTCCCTTTTTTACTCATTTTTAGTGAATTTTTGCTTCCAGAAAATCAGACCCAAGCCAGGTTCTTCAAAGGTCCCAGCAACGTATAATGTCACCATGTGGGGACATTTGCTCTCAGCACTTCCCCATGTAGTCTTTATTCAGCCTGGTAGCAATGCGTAGAACCTCCATAATACAGCTTTGATTTTCTCGAGCAAAAAATATACATCTATTTCTGCTTGGGACTGAAAAGTAGCCAAAGCCTGAGGATCACCCTGATTTTTCGCTTAAGTCGGAAGTTCAGCCAGCTGATTCGTGAGAACAGTATTGTCTTGTTTTGACATCTCTCAAGGATATCAAGCAGCTGATGGGAACCTTTCACATTCCTTCAGCAGCAGGGATTTTGTAGAATACACCACTAATGGTTTGCTCTGTGGTGTTCAAAGTTAATTGTCACTCCTGAATCGTGAATAGCTTGCAAATACATGTCATTCATCTTGTCCTCAAGTCAATGGTTTAATGAATGCCACAGTACAGTGTTATTACTAAATCACGGTAGTATTTAATGTCTTCGATGAGGAAGCTAAATATTGTTAAAAATAATAAGAATTCTCACTTTTCCTCTTAAGAATAAAATAAAACACAAGGACTCCCTGCCTCAGATCCCATCCTACAATGAGGGCTGGATGTGGACAGAGAACTTTGCGAATACACTGTGTAGTAGCATGCCAGGGGCACAGGGACATGCAAGGTGCATATTGATTGTGCGGTCTAGGGATTGTGCGGTCTCAGGTCCCTGAGAGTGGGGCTGGCCCAAAAGACAGGATAAATGGGACACACCTGGGAGCATTTCAACAAAGAAGAAGCCAGAGCCAGAACTTGGAGTCAGGGGGACCTTGGGAGCTGACTGGGGAGCAGAGTGGCCTCGTGTGGCCAGGGGAGTGGAGTGGGGGATAAAGCGGGAAGACAGGGCATGCACAGTTGGGGTGACTGTGAACACCAAGTTAAGGACCTCCTTCTGTCAGTGACGGGAGGCTGGAAAGGGCTTTAAACGGGAGCAGCGCTGTCAGCAGCGTGTATCTGAGGAGCTGTTTCCGGCAGCGGTATGCGAGATGGCTCTGGCTGGCGTGAGGGAGGGAGACCCCTGGCAGGGAGACCAGCTGGGAGTGGGTGGCGAGGGTCCTCACGAGCCGCTGTCCCTGGGGACTGGATAGGAGAACATGGCAGGTAGACTCACCGGTTTGCAGACTGCTGCTGGTGCTAGTGGGAGGTGGGAGAGAAGGGAAAGCAGAGAGGACTTCTAGGCCTCAAACCTGTGAGCCTCTGGCTCTGAGCTGCAGCCTCCCAGGAAATGAAACTACCAGGAATTGGGAAGGGCCCATAGAGGCCACAAGGCACTGTGATCCAGGACAGAATATTCTTTCGGCGCCGGGGAGAGAGGTGACAGAAATTGCGAGGGCAAAAGCGGGCCTTTATCTGCTATAGGAACAGAACGAACTGTCTGGCTCTGTCCTGCCCTGTGCAGCACACTGCATAGTTATCCTGGGAACCCTGGCACTCCTTAGCAGGGCAGGGGCTGGAAAATACAGAAGAAGACGCAAGCATTAAATCAGTGGTTTCACACTGCATCCCTAGCATGTTGCTTTGCACACGTCTGGCTTCAGGTGTAGATTTGTGGAATCATTAGTTGATGATTCTGAGACGCCTGGAGAAAATAACTTCGTGCCTAAATAGTCCTCGGGAAGGTGTGTGTGTGTGTTGTTCACATTTATGCCTGCTGACCTCCTGCACGTGCTTCATCCCACACGGCCACCTGGAAGATGAGACTCACAGCCCATCAACTCTCCGAGCACCCCGGGGGCTCTCTCAGCTTCACCAGCTCTACCTCAGGAAGCCCCAGCAGCACGACCCTCTCCACCTCCCTACTCTAGATCAACCACAGAGCACCCCGAGAGGGACAGCAGAGATGGTGTTTCTAGGACTCAGCAGTAGGGGATTGAAATTTGCAACCAGGACAAGAAAGGGTATGGGCAGGGCTCCAGGTGAGGCTCCACCTTCTTTCCCTGCACTGACCTCACTTCCAGCCTTGAGTGGCTGTGGAAAGAGCTGTAGTTTTCAGAGTAGGGATCACCCAAGGCCATCAGCTCTGTGGCTCCTGCTTTCCTGGGCCCCCCACTCTCACCTGAGCAGCTCACTCCCATCCGTTCTGTGCACATCAGCATATCATGTTGGATTCCATTCGAACAAGGGCTTCCACTGGGTAGGGGTGAGGGACCAACCTGGACAGTATTTACATTTAACTCACTAAATGTGTGTGATTCTCCAGTTAGGCAGAGTTCTGGGTAAAAGCAGCAGGGGAGGAATTGAAAGAGCTCCAGACCTCATACCTATCGTCAGTGTTTAGGTTCAAGAAGGATGACTTCTTGGGAGAAACTTCTCCTGTAAAAAATGGAAAGGACTTTTAAGAAAGACAAACAGGCATGCACACACAGGGAGGGAGAAAGGAAAGGAGAGAGAAGCAAGCCACGTGCTCAAGCATAGCTAACTGGTAGTTCTTCTCCTTGGAGTCTTGATGCCCTGAGTAATTCTGATCCTGCTCTCCCACCAGGTCTCTTACCCACAAAAATCATGTAAAACTTCTCCTCCTCCTGCCAAATAGAAATCTTTTGCAGTGACACATTCGGTCCCACCTATAACACCCCAGCTTCCCAGGATCTCCCCTTCTTCGAACCCCTGCTCTATTTAGTTACTGAATCACCCCGCATTGCCATTCATTTGTCTGCTCTCCAATCACTTTCTCTTTCGTGTGCTTTTTTTTTTTTTAAGCTTTATCTTCCTAACTTGCCCGTGAGTTAGAGACTGTCTCCTATTAGGTACACTGTGGGTGCTCAGTTTGTATTGATGGACTTCTCTTTGACCACAGTAGGCCACCTAACAGTCAGTAACTGGTCAGTCCCCAGTTCCTAAGGAGACTGGAGCGCCCTCTGAGCTAAGTAAGTGCTCCAGAACAGGCAGCCCGACGCTCTGTGTGGGAATCCGCTCCAGCAACAACTGGAACAGCTGTCCTGAGTGACCACTGTCTGGGTCTTGCAGGCTAACAGTTTGCAGCCCTTGTAGTGCTCAGTTCTTCCTCACTCCTACCTCTCAGGTCTGGGTCTCCTGACTGTGGGGCCAGGGAACCAGCCCAGGGCTGCAGGGACCGCAGCCCCCAGTTACCCAGGAGACATGGCAGGAAGTCCGGGCTTGGCCTGAGGACCCCTGGAGACTCCAGAATAACAAAGGAGCTTAGCAGGGAGGCAAAAGGGCAGAACAGGAGCAGAAGGTAGAAAAATTGAGACCTAGAGGTTGGAGGAGGGGGCCGTAGGCAGGTGGCTTTGTGGGCAAAATTGGAACAGTCAGCTAGACTAGGGCAAGGTGAAGAAGAAAAGACCCGATGCCTGCCCAATTTCCCCAAAACTGTGTTCCTCCCCCAACACCCACGCCCCACCCCCTCACACACGTGCGTACATGCACAGTTGCCACCCACACAGAGCCCGACAGCATGACAGCACTAACACATCTCATAGGCTCCAACCCTTGAGAAAGCACGTTGGGAGGCCAGGTCACTGTGACATTACACAGCGGCCCCGCAGTGACACCCGGTCAGCAAAGCCCCAGGGCTGTGGGCCTGAGTCATGGGCAGCTCCACCCCCGGAACCTCTAGGACTGTCCGCCAAGGCCTCCTGCCCACCCAGCTATGAGCCTGGGCGGGGGGGGGGGGGCAGGTAGGGGGAGGCCCCCTGCTGTTTTCAGTTCCCTGGTGGTCCTGGGAGAAGAGCCCTCACAGTATGGCCCACCTCCTCCCTCTGCCTCCCTGTAGCTTCTTCCCTAAGTTGCTCACGTACACTGTCCACAGTGTCTCTTCTGTGCTGAGGTGCCAGAGCCGGCCCCAGGCTCAGAATTAGAGGGCTTTCTGCTCCCT
This sequence comes from Panthera uncia, assembly GCF_023721935.1. Lineage (NCBI taxonomy): Eukaryota > Metazoa > Chordata > Mammalia > Carnivora > Felidae > Panthera > Panthera uncia. The sequence continues at coordinate 61,505,507 of NW_026057578.1, read as the reverse complement.
GAGTGTAACCTGATTTGTCTATACCAAGTACATTCTTCTAGAGAAGAATGACCCAAATCAGATAACCACTGCACCAGAATGAACCTTCACACGTGTCTCCAGGCCTGACCTGCCTCTGTCATTTCTTTTTGCCTGTTTTTTAAATTCTGAATTGTTTTCTCAGTCCCCCTTTCATGCCTGCCTAGATGGTCCGCAGGTTTTTTTCTCTTACTGTTTTAAGTATGAAGCAAAAAATGGTGACATCAGGCATATTCATTCAAGAAATAGTTACAAAGTGCCTGCCCCTCAGACTTGTTTCATTTGCTGGTCCAAGACACCATCACCTCTCTCCTGGGCTTCTGAAGAAACCTCCAGCCTGGTCTTCCTGCCTTTGCTCCTACCTACCTGCAGTCCCTTGTCCGCGAGGCTGTTAATGGGCTCTTCTTAGGAAGTAAGTCGGATAATGGTGCTGTCCTGCTGCGAGCTGTCCCTTGGCTTTCCTTCTCTCTCAGAATAAAAGCCAATTCCTAAAGTACCATAGAAAGCCGTACCCGACCTCACCCCTGCCTCTCTGCAGCCTCATCTCCAACTATGCTCTCTCCCTCTCTTTCTCTACTCCAGCCACTCCAGCCTTCCTCGGGGTTCTTTAACTCACCGGGCTCCTTCCAGCCTCAGGCTCTTGGCACTAGCCACTTCCTCTGCTTGAGGAAGAACCGGGTCTTTCCTGGTTCCACACAGCTAACCTCCTTGTTTCAGTCTCGGCTATCTCTGCTTCCGTGTCACCTCCACAGAGAGTCTGCCTCGACCACCCAGTTTAGAGCAGCCACCTAATCATTTGCTGTGATTTCACCCTGATGATTGAATTCTCCACCTAGTCCTTTCACTGTCTTCTTTTACTGTTTCTTTGCTTTGTTCTATGTCTCCCTCCACCAGAATGAAATTTCCAAGAGGGTAAGATTTTTGTCTCTTCTGCTGGCTGCTGTATTCCCAGCACCTGGCGCATAGTAGACGCTCCACAAAAACTCACTGCTGGACGGTCAGTTGGATGAAGGAGTGGAGGAATTGTCAACTGCAGCAGCTAAACACAGTGAAGAGATGAGTGTTTTCAGAGTCAACCTAAGGCAAGGGACGCAGAGCTCTTTGGATTCTCTTTGTTTGTGAAGTTGTCCTGAGGTGGTGTCCTGAGGTGGGCCCCCTGTCTTCCCAGAGATGTTAATTCAACAAGGAACTGAGCACGTGCTGAGGCAAGGCCACTGTGGCAGAGCCAGGTACTAGCTGCACCTCTCTCTCATCGTTTCATTCTGCCTCGCACCAGATGGAATTCCTTGAGCAAGAGTTTCACCCATAGCGGCCCATGGGCCTGGCACGGGGAGGTGACCAGCCAGGGGGTAGTTCCAGTAGATCCTCAGGCCCTGGTCAGGGGACTGGGGCCAGTGCCAGATGGATCCATCTGGAAGGCCTTGAGTTGGGGGCAGTAGCTCTGAGAATGGGGGCGCCTTCCTCCTGGGGCCTCTTGTGGCCTCTTCCCCACTCTGAGTAGGCCAGTGGCAGGGGTAGGGGGACACAGAACATCACCCGCCAGGCACTCTTCCTTCTTTTAATTCTCCCAGCCACCGTGAGATATTTTACTTTTGGCTCCATTTTAAATATGAATCACCTGAAGGTCAGAGAGTTGAAGCAATGGACCCAGGGTCCCGTGCAAGAGAAGTATCGAGCCAGCGTTGGAGCTCAGATTCCATAGTGACAAAGGCCTCGCATTCGGCACTTCCTCTGAGACAGACAGGGGGCTCTAGGCCCAGCCCTCTAGGTTTGGAGCCTAGGAGTTAACAGAGGAGGGGTGTTAAAAGTCTTCTAAATTAATTTACTGTTGTTGTCTTTGAAAGGAAGACACTAGAATCAACCCAGGAAAACGGGCTTAGGGACCCAGGAGCTCAGCTACACAGAGCTTGTCCTGGGGAAGGCAGTGGGAGTTGTCTGCAGCAGGGGGGCAGGGGTTGGGGGGGCAGGAGGTCCTACATCAAGGCTGATTTGTCCCCATTTCCCAATCCCCTTCTTAAAGGGGATCACAGGGCTTGAGGGTTTTAGCTGTGGAAACTGAAGCCAAGGGAAGGTAAATGATTGCCCCCAGGGTCACATAATTAGTGGGGAAAAGGTCTATAACCCAAACCCACTGAGACACAGAATGGCACTTCTCTCTACTGCTCCCCAGGCCTTGCCCTACAAAAAAGAAATGACAGAGGGGCACCTGGGTGGCTCGGTCGGCTAAGCGTCCAACTTCAGCTCAGGTCATGATCTCGTGGTTTGCGAGTTCAAGCCCCACGTCGGGCCCTGTGCTGACAGCTCAGAGCCTGGAGCCCGTTTCAGATTCTATGTCTCCGTCTCTCTCTGCCCCTCCCCCACTCGCACTCCGTCTCTCTCTCAAAAATAAGTAAACATTAAAAAAAATCCTATAAAAAAGAAAAGAAATGACAGAAACGTAGGGGTGCCCCTGAGAATAATCCGGACTCCTGGGATGGGGTCAAGGCATGAGGTAGGTGCTGTGGGGTAAGGGCAGAGGAGAGGGAACACCGCCTTGGAGAGAGGGCCTGGAGGAGCTCCAACCTCACAGGGGTGGGAAGAACAGCATGTTCTACCAAACCAGGCATCTCCCAGCAATAAAACCACACCCTGCAGTGAGCCCTGGCGCTCCTCGGCCTTGCTCTCTCCCGGGCCTCTCTCTCAGGGTCTCTGGGTGTTCGTCTGTATCGTCAGTAGGGTTTCAGGGGAGGAAACCCAGCAAGCTGGGAATCTCGATTCTGACTCCCAGCGGGCCCCTGGCACCACATGAAGAGGGTGAAGGGAAACCGCTGTTGAAGGAGGGTGGCTGTCAGGAGCTGGTCCTCTCTTCTCCCAGTACGGCTCCACTTACCGTGCACCAAACTGCCTGCCCCATCACCGTGTCCCCGGAAGCCTGGCTGTGACGTTCACCTGAGTCTCAGCGAGTGCGTCACTGGCAGCTGTCCCCCCACCCCATGTGCAAAAGTAGATGCGAACTAATGCTCCCATCTTCATTCTGGCAGCAGGCTGCCGCTGCCACTGAGTGCCCTGGCTGAGCCTGGTTGCTGGGGTGATAGGATTGTTTCCATGGCCTCCCGGTGACTAAGCCCCAGAAAGACAACAACAGGCTCCTCTCGAGGAAATAAGGGTTAGTTTTGCATCATCTTGCCTCCACTGTTGCTGCTCCTGAAAGCCAAGCTCCCTGGGCCCAAGGTGACTGACCCCTGAGGGTGACGATAAGCCCACGGTCTGGGGCTCAGGCTCTCTGGCACTGACGTGCTTAGTCAGGACAAGCCCGGTGCCCAGTGATCCTCATTCTCCCACTCTGGCCTCAGCTCCAGTCTCTGTGTTTTCCCCTTCTGACCTCAGGCCCCCTCACTTTCCTCGGCTAGGCCACACCAGGATGCAGGATTCCTCTTCTAACTATTGCGAACAGTCGGGGCGCCTGGATGGCCCAGTCGGTTGAGCATCCGACTTCGGCTCAGGTCATGAACTCACGGTTTGTGAGTTCGAGCCCCACATCGGGCTCTGTGCTGACAGCTCAGAGCCTGGAGCCTGCTTCCGATTCTGTGGCTCCCTCTCTCTCTGCCCCTCCCACGTTCATGCTCTATCTCTCTCTCTCTGTCAAAAATAAATAAACATTAAAAAAAAAATTGTAACTATTGCAAACAGTCTTCCTTCCTCCTTCTAAGCCCGTTTCAGGAATTAGGGTCACTTCTCTGTCAGGGTGACCAGGGTGTCAGGGTGACCCATCTTCATTCACCCCCAGGGTGGCCAGCCACACCCCTCCCACTCCAGCTTCAGGCCAACTCTTCAGGGAGTCAGCCCTTCCCCAGCACTCCCTCCACGCCTTTCATCCACATAGAGCAGCATGCAACCACTGTACCAGCCCTATTCTGTCCACCTGTAGACTGACCAGAGGATGACCTTCTTCCTCCAGGCCCCCAAACCAAATGAGTGTCAGACCGGGACTGTCACAACATGCCTGCCCAAGAAAGTCTATCTGGGCACTATAGTAGCCCCTCGTTCTTCAGCATCATGCTGTTATCCCAAGAGGTGTGAAAGGTAACCAGAGCCTGTAAAGCCCTTGTCCTGCCCACAGAACCCCACGTTCTATCCTCAAGTCTCCGAGCATGATCACCTGGGCTTCCTTGCTCCAACAGCTCTCCTTTGACTGTAAGAATCCACATGGCAGAAGCTCTCTTAGGCAGGAGAACAGGATGGGAGGTGGCTCTGGTGGTGACAGCCCTTCACGGGGAGTACCTGTACCTGTACTCATAGAGCGTGCGTGTGCATTTAGATGCACGTGTAGGCTGGTGTGTTGTGCATCTGGACGCCTTTCAGAGTGGCTCTCTGTAAAGAGGACACAGAAGCCGTTTGGATGTGAACGTGTCCATGGGCGTTAGGAGGAGAACGGGATTGGAGGAGATACACTTTGGCCAGTTCACTCCCGCGTCATCTAAATGAGCAGGAAATCCTCCCGTAGTTCGGTGATCCGGGTTTTCCAGGGTGGTTTCTTGTGAGCTGGTCTACAGGAGCAAAGGCGGAGAGCGTCAAGAGAGAATCAGAGACAAAGGCTGGCCTTGACTGCAGCTTGCCCGCCCCCCACCACCCCCACCACCACATTTCCCTCTCCCCTCACCCCACCCCTACTTCCAGCCAAAGTACTCAAGTTAGTAGAGTACAACCAAGGATCTTACTTGGGCATATCTCGAGACAGACTTTCTGAAGTATTTTCTCGGCATTTCAAGCATGAAGCAGCTGGTGTTTTGATTGGGGTATATAGATCTGGCACCTGTGACAGAGACCCAAGTTAAAAGTAGCTTGGACAAGTTAGTGGCTTATTTCTCCCTCCTCACATAAAAGGTCCACAGGTCACCAGGGGCCCCCCGCTTCTTGCTTGGTGCTCTGCCGTTTCCAGTAGGCACCATCCTGCTCATGATCCAGACGGCAGTTACAGTTCGCACTGCCACGGCCACAGCCTAGCGAGCAGGGAGGAGGAGGGAAGGGAAGGCCCACCTGGGCGTGATGTACACCACGTCCAGCAGTGCCTCATCAGCCAGGACTCGGTCATGTGCCACATGGCTCAGCAAGGGAGGCTCGCAAAGATGGTTTTGAACTAAGTGGACGTGTGTACAGCTACAAAGTCTATTTCTATGTAAGGAAGGAAGAATGGATTTGGAGACATAGGACCTTCACTTCTTGCCGTTTCCCATCTTCTTCTTTTCACACAGGTACTAATTAACTGAGTTCCTAGAAAGTCCTGGCTGCTTGCTAACAGCTGGGGACACAGAGATAAATACGATAGAGCCTCTGGCCTTAACTGTTGGGACTCTTTCCTCTCAGGTGTCATTCCTAAAAGTCAACAAGCTTCCCTTTATTGGCATCCACATTTTTTTTAATAACTCACATGACCGTTTTTATAAGAAAAGGCAGTAAGAAGTAAGGATTCTCGTCACAATTTTTTTAATAACTTGACGAATTTAATTGCTTATCCCCGTTACATTTCTTACGACCACACACATCGTGCAAAAAAACCCCCAAAAACAAACAGAAAAAAACACAAAACTTTATTAGAAAACAAGACGGCAATTTTGTAATTGCATTACCCATAGAGAAAGTTACCTCTTTAAAGCGGCCATGGGGGGGGGGGCCACCCTTAGAAAAGACCCAAGAATGGGAACTTAGAGGAGAGAGCCCCGAAGTCATCTCTCTGCACACACCCTGCAAGTTCCCCCTCTGTGGATTTGTCCATATTGGCCTTGTGGTGTGTCATCAACCTACATAAATGTTGCTGGTTCCACAAGGCCCAGCCCCCAAGGCCCTCCTTTCCCACAAAGCCTCCAGGCCTTTGTTCTCTCTCTCTCTCTCTCTCTCTCTCTCTCAGACCCACACTGTTTAGCTCTTATATTGTTTCTTGGTTATGAGCCCACCCACACTGTAAGCTTTTTAAGGACTGGGTCTCCATCCCAGTGAGGATGGGCGTGTTAAATTTTCACGTCAGGCTAAGCTGTTGCCCCCGAAGCACGGTTTAATGTGCGCATGGTGGTTGAGGTGAGCAGCTACCTTTGAGTGGAAGGCCCCTACCCAGCCTCATGGCAGACCCCAGGGCGCCTCATGATCCAGCACTGGGCCTTGAGGGTCAGGCTAAATTGGGATGGGTTGACAAGGGCTCCCCAAGCAATGCAGTCCCATTATACCAGAAAATGAAATTCCCCTCTTCTTTTAAAAGCCAGTCATAGACTACTTGTTGGGATGAGCACTGGGTGTTTTACGTAGGGGGTGAATCACCGGGTTCTGCTCCTGAAAACATTATTGTACTATATGCTAACTAACCTGAATGTAAATTAAAAATGAATAAATAAATATTTTTTAAAGAAATAAAATATAAATAAATAAATAATAAATAAATAAAAGCCAGTCATGGAGCAGAGTAGTTCTGCCTCAAAGTTGCAAGTGTGCTAATTTGTTTCAAAAGTAAAAGAAAAATCCTATTCTTGCCCCCTCCTCCTTAATTTGTTCCCAATGAGAGCTTTGAGGAGGAAGACCCCCCCTCCCCCCCCCAACCTACTCCGTTAAGCAAATTCATTTCTGCTGTGGAGAGGGGCTGGGATGGGGCACGGAGGTAGGAAAATATATGGAACCTGACATAGAAGATTGGATTTTTTGTTTGGAAAAGGATGCGGGTTGTTCTCAGGTTTTGAGTTCCAGCTTGGGTGTGTTTGAAGAAGCAGAAGCGGGCGGCACCTCGACCCACAGCCTCTGTGGGCTTTTCCTTCCGCGCCTCCTGCCTGGGTCGGTCCCTGTGAAAGACTCCTGGCTTGGCAGTCTGGCCAGAAAACCTTCCTTCGTACATAACTCCCCAGGGGAGACAGGAGTGCTAACAGACGTTTTAAGTGGGAGCCGAGCTGCCTTCAGCACTGAGGAGAGCGTGCACAGGTCCGGCCCTGGAATTTCCTTGCCGAGGCAAGTGAGCCCTCTTCAAGCTTTCAGTTTGGTTACTCTCATTTTATTATTTCTCTAACCTCTCTAACCAGCAGGGCGACTGAGGCTCTGCTTGTGGGTCCTGTTTTTATTTTTCACACTCTATTTTTATACTTTGAAGCTGCGGTTGTAAAATATACACTCAAAAATGTTGGCTCTGCCCCCACAAGACGCAGGAGGCTGTCCAGATGCACAGTGTGGGGACTGCTCCCGCGAGTGTCCTGCCTGCACCCCTGGCCATTGGGGGAGGGACAGGAGGGACCAGGGGACAGCAGTTTCTGTGAAAGACTGGTCCAACAAGGAGCAGAATGCTGACCAAGTAATGTAGACTTGACCCTGAGAAACTGTCAGGAATACTTTTCTGGTGGCTTCCCAAGCACACAGTGAGGGAGTCAGAACCCTTAGAAGCAGAATTGCCAGTTCGCTGTAAAGGGTTCATTCATCCACATACGTACAGTTGTCCTGGCCCCCGTCTTCCCTCACCATCCATGCAGAAGGTGTGTGCAAGTGGCACTTCGTAAAAACAATGGCAGTGAAGCAGTCTCATTTGTTTCATTCACCACCGTTTGCTGGAAATGGTTGTCACGTTCATGCTACTCTAGAGCTTAGAAAACGGGCATAAGAAATCTTCCCAAGTGCTGACCTTCCCTAGTTCTTCTCTGGCCAGTTCCAACCCCTCCCGTCGTCTTTTTTCCTTCTTCTCCCCCAGGCTCCTCCCTGTCCATCCCTCCCTCCAACCAGAATGCATCTGGGAATCTCCTGATGTTCCCACCTTGGCTACCAGCAGTGCGGGGTCTTTTTTAACAGACTTGTCCATAAATCTTAGATTGTTTTTCATCTTTGAAAAGGCCGCTTCTATCAGCAAGTCATTATTCACATGTAAGGGGCAGGGGAAAGTTCACCAAATTTCAAACTTCAATTTCTTTTCACTCCATTTTACAACATCCACTCCCCAGAAACCACAGAAATTTAAAAATACCAGTCCCAATAGGCGAGGTGCCCCCTGACATAGCCTGTGAGAACCAGGGCCGGCCACCTGGGGATGGGAGAGGGTGGGGAGGTTGACCTAGATGGAGCTGGCTGGCTCTAACCCAGGGGGGACAATAATTTCCAAGTCTCAGAGAACTAAAAGCCCACTGTTCTCATTCTCGAGTGGTGGATTTGGTGGGCAGGGAGATTTGGGGAGATGGGTGTGAATATTTATAAGGAAAGGCTTAATGCAGCTGTTACTATAAATTGAAAATAAGGAATATAGTATAATGTAGCTAGTGGGCTAGAATATACTTCAATTCCATGTTATACCAGCTCGAGGAGAGTTGAAGATGAAGCCATCAGTTTGGAGCAGATGAGAAGAGAAAGGAGGTGGGGGTATAGAAAAACAGATTCCCAGTCAAAGGCCTGCCTCTTTCTGTCTTTCTGCTTTGTCATCTTCGGCATGTTGGCTTTTGGCCTCATGCTTGTTCTCATGGTTACAAGACTGCAGCTATACCTTCAGCCATCTCCCCAACATTCTAGGTAGGAAAGAAGGGGGAAGAACATAAAATTTTCTTATCCCAAGGTTCCTTTCATCCAGGAAGAGAATTTGTCCCCCAAAGCCCATCTCTGTTATGTCTCCTTGGCCAGGACCAGGTACGTGGCCATCTTAGCTACAAACGTACCAGAAGGGGCTAGGCATATCACCTGCAGGTGCACACATTGCCTCCCAGAACAAAATTGGACTTGTGTGTGCAAGGAAGAGGGGGTAGCTACTGGTGGGCTACTAGGAGAAGGCTGAGTATGTGCCCAGGGAGTGCTGTGACACGCCTAAGCAACTGTAGAAGTAGCCCTCGGAAGGAGTGGACGATGGTGGGACAGAGGAAGGACAAGAGCTAAACCAGAGAGGGCCACCTCGGGGGCCAAGAATGCCCTGCCAAGGACTTGGCTGTCTTTGGGAACCCAGGAAATCACTACACATTACCCAGAAGAGGAGAGGGGATGCCAGTGCCCCCTAAAGCAGTGGTTCCACACCCCCATGTACACACAGGTCATCCGAGGATCTTGTGACACGAGCTTCAGACTCAGTAGGTTCAGGGAGGGCACGAGATTTCACATTTCTTACCAACTCCCCCAGGTGATGTTGATGCACCGGGTCAAGGGACCAGACCCAGAGCAGCAAGACCCTAAAGTAAGCCTCCTCAAACATAAATGCCCAAATGTGTTGGTTAAGCAATGTAACTACTAATATCACTGTAATAGAAATTGAGACTCAAATATTAAAGGAAAAATGACAATAACTCTTAAATTGAGTTTTTCCCCAAAATGGGGGAGCGGGGGGTCAAAATCTGATGTATCTTTCAGGAGTCCTGATGTCTACACATAACAGAAAAGCCAAAACAGTGGAAGTTTCTCTCTCTCAAGTTTACGGTGTCCATAAGGAGGAGTCCAGGGTGATCAGCGGCTCTCAGTCATGAGGCCCCAGGCCCAGGCTTCCTGTGTTTTTCTGCTTCACTGTCTTGGCATGTGGCCTCTATTGTCAGGGGCACCTCTTGGTCCCAAATGGCTGCAAGAAGAATTAACGATCTCATCCTCATTGCAGATGGGAAGAAGGGGAGGAAGGGAGAGGAGTGGAGGGCTCCAGCCCTCTCCATTTGAAGGGGCCCTCCCAAGGCCCCACAAGGCATTTCTGTGGATCTCTCACTTAGTAATATGGTCCTCTTTAGCTGCAAGATGTGCAAAGAAATACATTCTTTTGGCCTGGGCACATCACCTAGGGTTCTCTTACTCAGGAAGAAAGGAGCACATCTGGCCACATGCCACGTTGATACAAGAGTTATACTGAAAACGACGTGGAATGGTTGAAAATAAAGGGACGAACAAGACGACTCCAGGCGAATGACAACCAAACGAAAGGAATGGGAATAGTAATAGTAGGCAAACTAAAATTTCAGATGAAAAGTAGAAAGATATACAGGAATGGGAACACTGGATGATGATAATGGTAAAAGGGTATGATCCACAAAGAACACATCACAGGCACGAACCTTTATACATCAAGTAAAATAGCATCAAAGTATAATCCCCTCCAAAAACCACTGTAAAAAATATTAGGGAAACCTGTTAATATCACAAACATAGTAGGATACTTTAACCTGTCTTTCTCAGAATTTATGAGGTCAGGCAGACCAAACATAAATAAGGTTATAAATGTTGTATTTAAAAGCTTGGATATGGGGGCACCTGGGTGGCTCAGTCGGTTAGGTGTCTGACTTCAACTCAGGTCATGATCTCGGGGTTCATGAGTTCAAGCCCCACCTCAAGCCTTGAACCTGCTTCGGATTCTGTGTCTCCCTCTCTCTCTGCCCTTGCCCTGCTCATGCTGTCTCACTCTCTCTCTCAAAAATAAATCAACATTAAAAAAAAAATGTTTTTAATAAAAGCTTGGATATGTACTCTGCAGACAAAAATAAGCGTCCATTTCAAAGAGCTACAAAACATGTGCAAAAATTGGTTATATTTTGAGCCCCTAAGAAAATCTCAATTCCATAAGGTAAGAATCTTTCTAGGCCATATTCTAACCAAATCATAAGCAAACTTGACATTTAAAATAAAAATATAACAAAAAATGCCACTTGGATATTTATACACAGTCTTCTAAATAAGTTATGCCAACGACAAAACAAAAATTAAAAGACTCCTTTTAGGCCTAAACAGATGAAATCACTATCAGTGTTTAAGCAGATGAACCTGTCCTCAGAGGAAATACTTGAAATGTTATAGACAATTACATTTTTCTCCAAAATATACAAAGAATTCTTTCAAAATCAATAGTGAAGATAATAGAAATAAAAGATAAAAAGCAAGCACTTTGTGGAAGAAAAAACAGCCAAGAATGGTACACATAAGACAAAACACACTCACCCTGAATAGTAATAAATGTCTACCACACAACAGGGCCCTGTCATTCTCCCCACATCTTACAGGCAAAGAATAAAAAGACCATTCTCACCAGGATTGCTAAGATGTGATCATAGCAGCTGGAGTGGCTATAAATCAGTACATTATTATTTTTTTTAACGTTTATTTATTTTTGAGACAGAGAGAGACAGAGCATGAGCAGGGGAGGGACAGAGAGAGGAGACAGAATCTGAAGCAAGCTCCAGGCTCCAAGCTGTCAGCATGAAGCCCGATGCAGGGCTCGAACTCACAGACTGCGAGATCATGACCTGAGCTGAAGTCCATGGCTCAACCAACTGAGCCACCCTGTGGCCCTAAATCAGCACATTTTTAAAGGGAGTTTAATGGTATCTTCAGAAATTTTTAATATTTTTACCAATTGATTCAGGTAATCCCAGAGGAATTGGTCTTACAGAAATATGTGCACATGCACAAAGATACATGACAACTCAGAGAATTAAATAAACTTACATTACATGCGCATAGCATGAGGCAGTTAAAAACAATGAAGTAGATCTGTATGAACTGACGGGCAACGGTGCCCATGACATGTAGTTGTCTGAAAAACTAAGTTATTATTAGAGGTAAATATACAGTTTTTTTAAAGTCTAGAAGGCCATATGTTACAAATGGCGGTCTCTGGTGCCCACGGGGACCTGGCATGGAGCATGAGAGCCAGCTAGATGTGCAGTCACAGTAAAGAGCAGGGACAGTGGTGAGCAGAAGAGCAGGTGCCTTCTCCGTTGTCTCAATTTGTAACCTTGCCAGTTCCAGCCCGGAGTCCACGGATCAGGACTCAGGACTGGCAGGTCTTTCTGCTTCAGCCCCAAGATGACCTCTTGGCCCCTTTGCAAGGGCAGCAGGGAGGGCCCCTGTCGACATCTCATTGCCCCTCTCCCACGAGCATGGTGGCATGGGCTCAGTCCTGTCACTCGGAACGTTATAGTGACTAAAATTGAGTTTAAGATTTTTTTTTAAGTTTATTTATTTTGAGAGAGAGACAGAAAGAGTAAGGGAGGGGCAGAGAGAGGGTATCTCAAGCAGACTCCATGCTGTCAGTGCAGAGCCTGACGCAGGGCTCGAACTCAAATATGAGATCATGACCTGAGCTCAAACCAAGAGTTGGATGCTTAACCTACTGAGCCACCCAGGCATCCTGAAGATTTTTTTTTAGCACCCTAGAACTTAGGTTTTGTTTTGGCTTTACTTGTTCCTTAGTGTTCTGCAAACTCACTCCACCTCAGAGCCTCCAGAATCTTCAGGAGGCCGCACACCAGCCAAGTTACCCACAGTCCCAACATAAGCATGTGTAGAGTTACTCTTTTTAGTCTCTGTAACCCTTTGGAAGGGAGAGGAGCCAACAGCCTTAGCGGTAGCGGAGAAGGATAGCAGGAAATAAACAGCTTGAGGAGGATATAGAGCTCAAGGATTGAGATCTTCCAGTCGCTGCTTCCTATCCTGCTAGCAAAACCTCTGTGCTGCTTCTCATTTCTAAAAGTGACCTTCAGCTTGATTTCTGCCCCCATCAGTGTAAATACTGGCCAATGGGGCTTTGGTCCAAAGAATGGTTTGACCTTCAGTGTAGTGTTGCCAGATTTAGCAAATAAATATTCAAATATATAAATTTGAATCTCACATGAACCACGAATAATATTTTCTGTGTAAGTATGCAATATTTGGGACACACTTATGCTAAAAAGTTATTCATTGTTTATCCAAAGTTCAAATTTAACTGGGTGTCCTCCGTTTAATCCAGCACTTCTAGTCCAGTGGGCTCCTGTGGCTCCCCCATTCCAAGAGGGGACATCTGAAAGTTGAAGGGTGAAGATCGGTAGGACTTGAAGTGCTAGTTACCCACAAGCCCCTCACACCCAGAGCCTCCCGAACCGCCCCGCCCATCACCCTGTTTGTGCCTACCCCCCCCCTCCGTTTCCCCCTCCCACCACTCACGTGCTTCCCTACTTCTGAGTTTTGCCTCACTTCCTGCCTCTTGGCTTCCTCTCTTTTAGTCTGTGGCTTTCCCCTACCCTCACTTCTCCTTTTTCCTCGTTTTGCTCTCGCTGGCCCGTAACATGTAATTAAAGTTTACATATTTGAGTGTTGGTTATAATTACTAAATAAGGTTTTATGTTCCTTGCTGTAATTTAAACAGCAGAGGAATTTAACTTTTTGTGTGTGTTTCATTTTCCCTTTATTGATAGGTGGCCTTAAGTTCATTTTTAGCTGTGTGAATCATTGACCTTCGTTCACCTTGAGCTAGAAAAAAGGTCCCCCCCATTTCCAGAGTGAATTCATATGCATCTTCCTAAGATGGGTGCCAGCAGGGCACAGTGACAGTGGGAGAGATTGGAATGGGGGACAGAGGGGGGCCTGCTAAGTTGACACATTCAGGGGAGAAGGGGCTCAGAAGCCTCTTGTACTGGTAAAGCCTTGCCTTTGGCACTGGGCCCAGCTGCCCAGAGCAGAGTGCAGCTCTCTCCCCTTTGTGATTGATCACCTGACTCCTTCCCAACAGGAAGCCGCCTCTAAAAGACAGTGAAGAGCATGGTTTGCGGCTAATAACTAGGGCCCCAGTGTCCTGCTTCCATTCTCTGCCTCTCCAAGGCAACTTTATTCTGGTTTCCTCCCACAAATGAATGGGGGTCGGGCAATTCTCTGAGCTCCCCCGAATCAGAACCTATGTTTTCTAGTCGCTGCCCTGAGGGACTCCAATGCCTATGTTTCTCCTATCCTCTCCCTGCCTGCCCTTGTTTCTCCATCCCTGCTCTGCCCCCACCAGTGGAGGGACCATGACCCAGAAGGTGCCTTCCCATCTGGGAAGCAGAGCTTTGAATGGCAGTGCCATCTTGGAGAGAGAATAGTGATCTGGGAGTCAGGGAGTCGCCTCTATCCTGAACTAGTTGCTTCTACTCTCTTGGCCTCAGTTTTGTCATCTGTAAAATGGGAGTGCCCGTATGTCTTACAGAAAAGCTGTATGAAAATATGAATAAAAACAAGAGTCAAAAAGTGAACATAGTTCCATCCCCAATCCAAATGCTAAACGATATTTTTTGGTTTTTTGTTTTCCGAGGGTTTTGTTTGTTTGTTTGTTTGTTTTGTTTTTTAGAGAGAGAGAGTGAACAGGGGAGGGTCAGAAAAAAGGAGAGAGAGAATCCCAAGCAGGCTCCATGCTTTCAGTGCAGAGCCTGACATGGGCTTGAACTCATGAACTGTGAGATCATGACCTGAGAAGAAATCAAGAGTCAGACACTTAACCGACTGAGCCTCCCAGGTGCCCCTAAATGATATTTTTTAATGTTGGAAAGCCAGAAACTTTCTGTCGGTGATAGAATCCTTCTCCTTCACCTGATTAGAAAACCTTGCCACTTTATTTTGAAGGTGTCTTTTATTCCTTCTGTCATGGACTCCTAAACATCTGGGTGTTCTTTCCTATCTCTCCTTCCAGGCAGGGGACAATTTAAAAGAAGCTAAAGGAATAGATATGTCCCCCTTGACATTTCATCATATATTTCAGTAGAAAGGAGTTTGGCTCTTTGAAAAGTTTGACCTAACGGTTTAAGACTGAGTGACTGAGTGGAGGTGTCTCCTTCACTCTGCGGAGGAGACAGCTATGTGAGTTGGAGGTCAACCCTTGCCAAGTGGCAGCACAAAGAATTTTGGATCAGATCTCTCGACTTTGATGGGAATAAAATAACAAAGCCTCACCCGCCCGAAGCCCATGGCCTTTTGCTGAGCAAAGTCCTGTCAGCCGTCTAGTACGGGAGGCTTTATCCCAGCTGGAAACCCAGTAATGAGTGAGGCTGAAGAATCTGGGTTCCCGGAGTGTGTGGGAAACTGAATCGTAGAGGCCACAGCATTCCGACTCCGATCTTGGACAGATCCCGCGCATTCCCTTGGTTACAGCCATCTGGGGCTCCGAAAGGCACAGAGATTTAGCCAGGGCCTCATCTCCATTGTCGTGGGGCCCAAGCCCCAGTCACCTGGGAGTTCTGTTCACTCCTCACCTTCGAAGCTCGCTGCCCCTCAGCAGTGAGAAACAACGAGAATCTGCCACGCCCGTGGAAATTCGGGTCAGGGAAAGTAGGCAGAAGCAGGATCAAAGCCACTTGTAACCCAAGAATTCCTCAGCAGTTTGAGTCCCTTAATAATTATGGTTTGGAGATTTGCCAGAAAGCAAAACCACTTAGCATGCCATATTTAACAATGAACAGTTTTCTGTGTTCATAATAGTCACTGTGCAGAGCAAATAGGCACCTTGAACAAAGGATAGGGTATTTATATGTGTATATAAAATAACCCGCACTCCCTTAAACCCTGAAGCATGTCTGCAGGGAAGAATGTGGCACTTCCTTCTGCACTGGTACCTGTTTTATGGGTAAGTGGGAGAAAGGCTACATACCCTGCCCCCACCCGCACTGCCTGCATTTAAAACAAACAAACAAACAAACAAAAAACCTTTGTTTAACCCAGAATTTTCCAAACTTATTTAATAGCCAAATCTTTTGTTTTAACCTCTGGTTGGTTTTGGAGTTTGGAGGTTTTTCCTTTTGTTTTGTTTTGTTTTGTTTTGTTTTAAATATCTATTCACATTCTAAAAAGATATCTAAAAATATCTATTTTAAATATCTATTCACATTTCCGTGCCCCAAGGAAAACTTTTTGGAAAATGATGGGCCAAGGAGGGTCGGAAGCAGAGATTTTAGACCAGTGGGAAGATGGGGAAAACAAGTCCCCAGCCCTGAGGGATGATGGGTATGATTGTTGGAACCCAGCTCTGCATATCAGTTTGGAGCACCCTACCCACCTTGGGCCCTGTTTCTCTGTGTCATTTTTTTTTAATGTTTATTATTTTTGAGAGAGAGAGAGGGAGACACAGAATCTGAAGCAGGCTCCAGGCTCTGAGCTGTCAGCACAGAGCCCGACAGGGGGCTCGAACTCGCGAACCACAACATCATGACCTGAGCCAAAGTTGGACTCTTAACTGACTGAGCCACCCAGGCACCCCTCTCTGTGTCATTTTTTGTTCGTTTGGTTGTATATTTTAACATTTGTGATTGGGGGAAATTGTAGAAAAATGGCCACTTGGAGGAAAGTTCATTAGAACTGGACCTTAAAGGGTAGGTATGATTCCAATGAGGAAAGATGGGGGACATTCCAGAAAGACAGGGGTGGCCAAGTATGAGGCCTGTTCTGAAGAGGAATAAATTAGTATAGTACAAGTGTGAAGTGAACAAGTAGGGTGAGGTAAGATGGGGCCAGGATGCAGTGGAGGACCTCTGGATCAAGCAGGACTGACACACACACAAAGGTCACAGAGTCTGTCTGACCCAACCCACTTCGGCACAGAGGGGCATATTGGGTCACGTAAATGAGAATTCTGGAGCTACTGCTGGCTTCACATGTGCCACAATTCAAGGGCTCAAACAGTATCCCAAGGACCTGGTTTCTCTCCCCTCTGTTCTTCAGTTCGTTCTGTTTTAAGGTAGGCTCTCACTGCCCTTGGAGTTACAAGATGGCTGCAGCAGCTTTGGCCTTTACATCATCATTTATTTTGAGGCCTGTGTCAATAAAGTTGCTTTACTCTTAAATATTTATTTATTTATTTGTTTATTTATTTTTAATGTTTGTTGATTTTTGAGAGAGAGAGAACGTGAATGGGGAAGGGGCAGAGAGAAAGGGAGACACAGAATCTGAAGCAGGCCCCAGGCTCTGAGACATCAGCACAGAGCCCAACGTGGGGCTTGAACCCACAAGCCGTGAGATCATGACCTGAGCCGAAGTCAGATGCTTAACCAACTGAGCCACCCAGGCTCCCCTTAAATGCTCTTTTAATGACTGCCATTGGGTTCCAGGCCCATCCCAGAATCAATCTCTGAGTCAGGGGCCATGATGCCCTGATTGGCTTAGACCTAGGGCAAGAGCCCATGCCTTGAGTGTAAAGTAAGGCTAGCCCCACCAAAACCGCATAGACTAAAAGACATGGAGGGGCTGGCTCTAGGGGGAGAGTGGGGTACCGTTATCCAGAGAAGGTGAATGGAAGCTAGGCCACGGAAACAACAGATGTCCACTAAAACCTGGAGTACCAGGCCAAAGAATCTGGATGTCATTTGCGGCAGAGAACCAGTAAAAATTTCTGAACGAATAGTGATCAGAACTATGCACTGAGATTAATTCAGCTACGGTTTAATAATTGCCATGTGCTTGGCACATGGTAGGGGCTCAATAAATACGTAATGAATGAGGGAGGTAAATGGGTGGATTGGGGGTAGGGAGAGAGAGAAACGCATTCTTAGGAGACCATTGTAATAGTTTTGGAGGGTACCTGGCAAAGGAAGTAACGAAGACTCATCAAGAAAATCAAGAGGTTCCACTGTCATGAAACGCACATAAGGAAAACCTATCAAGAGGACAGGGTTGGTGAGCCATGCCAAACACTGTCAAAAGACCAGATCAAGGAGGAAAAGGACTGAGAAAATGTCAGAATGGAGAGTTGAAAAAGAAGGTCCAGTAGTAGGATGGTCAGAAGCCAACTTCAAGGAGTTCAGAAGTAGGAGGCCACCCTGTAATAACATCCATCTTCTCTTCCTCCCTGCTTCAAACTCAGAGAAAAAAAAGAACAAAAAACAAAAAACAAAAAAAAACCCTTCACTTCCACACATTCTTCACGAAGCACCCGATGCCCTCCCCATGACCTTTATCCAGCCATGATGTCCATTTCTCCCGTGTGTCTTTAGGCTCTCCTCCCTCTCCAGGGCTATCTCTCATATAAATATTAACATTACTATCTTGTCCTAAGACAACATTTCTTAGACCCTGTTCTGCCTTAAGTTAATGTTTCAAAAAGAATCATTAGAGGAATCTTGAAGTTAGGGAGGACAGAAGTTTGAGCTTAGGTTCAATATCCTTTGCGGAAGACAAGATTATCTGTAAGAATGAGCGGTTAGGGAGTGGGATACAGGGACAGGGAGAAGGTTGAAACAGTTCATTTAGAGGTTCAGTTAGGAGTCAAATGAATGAGGGGCATCTGGGTGGTTCAGGTGGTTAAGCATCCGACTCGATTTCAGCTCAGGTCATGATCTCATGGTTCATGAGTTCGAGTCCCACATAGGACTCCACACTAACAGTGCAGAGCCTGCTTGGAATTCTCTCTCTCTGCCCCTCCCTGTCTCTATTTCTCTCTCTCTCTCTCTCTCTCTAAAAAAAAAAAAAAAAAAAAACATTAAAAAAAAATGAATGAAAGAATTGCCAGGGGCCAGTGGGAGGCCAGCTGAGATTAAATAGCTTGAATTATGGAGAGCCTAATCAGTGTCCCGCGTCTCTTCGGCTAGAATTGGCGCAGAGTAGAGTAGTGACCTGGTTTGAGCAGAGATGGTTATGGAGCACCGTTGAGACTGGCCGAAGGTCAACTTGACATGGGGGTTGGGGGCTAGAAGAGCATCGCAGACCAAGGGAGCCCAGAATATATAAAGAAAGGCAAGTGACAGCCTCAGAGAGGAGACAGTCCAAGATGTGGTCAGAGATGTGTGAGGGGGTTGTCTCAGTGGAAGAAATAGAAGGTTAAACAGTTGTGTTGGGGATATTAGAAAGGCCACGTGGTGTGTGATACGTGGTTTAAATCCCATATCCTAACCTGTTTCTCCGCTTACCTTGTTTATAAAATGAGGCTCATAAAACCTTCAGAAGTTCGTTGTAATTAATACATATGAGGTACTTATGACAGTGCTCACACGTAGTAAGTGCTCACTGAATGTTGGTGATGGTGATGTTCATTTAAAAGTGATGAAAAGACTTAGAACTTGAGGTCTTGAGATTGAAACCATTCTAAGGAATAACAAGCACTCAGATGCTGTCAGGCCTGTTGTGAGCAGAGGGAAATTGGAGGTGGAAAGCATTGGAATCGAGGAGGTTGCAGAATGGTGCACCCGAATACTGGCAGAGACATCTTTACAGGTGTGGAAGTCACCAGTGGGCTGGCAATGACTCCGCGTCACTGAGACAGGCCAGGTCTCTAGCTGAAGTTAACAAAAATGGGGATGCGGCTATAATGGGCTTCAAGGGAAGACACATTGTTGAGAGAGAAGGAGCGAGGGCTGTCTACAAGTGGCAGAAGGAGGGGCTCATCTGTCTGAGTCAGAGACTGAGGGAAAGAAGAAACAGCTTCTACTGGAAAGTGAGGAGTATTCTTCCAGGAGGAGGAAGAAACGGGCCAAGGTTGAAAAAAGTGGAGTAGTTGTTCATGGTAGAACAGATTTTGATTGAGAAGAGATGTTTTTCATAATAGCTTTTAAGAAAACTCATTCCCAAGCCTGGGGCAAGTCTGAAGAAGGCTTTCGCGTAAGGGAGGAAGTGGGAAGGAGGTTTGAGTAGATTCCTGGAAAAGCCAGTAGATGGGGGCTCTGTTCCCTCACCTTGATTGTAGGATATGCAGCATTAGACACGCTGGCTCAGGACTGGGTGCTGGTGCCAGGCATGCCCCAACCGGACACCCCCCCTGCCGGCCCACCCACCCCTTCTGCTCGGGAGCACACTGTGACGTGTGCGTTTCCAGGGTTGGTGCCACTGGGCACAATGGTGGATAGAGGGACCGGGAGAGCTGGGATTGCAGCTTTTGCTTTCAGAGAGCAGACGGATGGGTTTAAAGGGAGAGAAACAGGACACCAGCGAGCTTCGTGACTGTGTTCTTTTCCAAAAGCACTGCTCAGTAATGTGATTGTATTCGGACATTTTTTTTTCATGACGTCAGGGAATAGCCTCCCTTAAAAGCTCTCGTGAAAAAGCACAACTATAAAACAGACTCAGGCAATGAAATGGAAACCAGACAAGTGGGTCTGTGTAATTCGGGTAAAGAGATTTCTCCTTGCAGCTTTGTGATCCGATCTCTGCTCTCTGAATAAAACTCTATTTCACGAGATCCACTTACATATGAGCTTTACCTTGCAGGTGCTTTTAGACATAACATGTCTTGCTTTATTACCAAGCGTGCAGGAAAGCACGGGTTCCCTCATCAGCGGCTATTCAGACCACCCTCCTAGGCTTGCCACCTTTCTCCAGTCCTCACAAGTCTTAAACCTCTCATCCTTGTATGATCCCAGCCCAGCAGCAGGAGGGAGGGCTAGTCCCATGTGCGCCTCGTTTAACCCCCATGTGTACCTTTATCCACCCCTCACACCCCTGCTCAGGTTTAGTCTTGGGGAAGTGTGTCCTGGGGAGCACGACTCATTGAAGAGGGTCTTTCTTACCCACCCCCTTTTCTTAAACTCATAGAGGCACAGAACTGAATCACCTGCCATCCTCTGTTTTTGGCACATTCTCTGGCTGCATCCCCAAGGAGCTCCTTTATTTTTTGTATTTTTCTTTTTTATAGAGGTGAAACACCTAACATAAAATTAACCATCTTAAAGTGTAAATGCAGTGGGATTTCGTACATTCATAATATTGTGCAACCATCACCACTATCTAGTCCCAGAGCATTTTCATCATGCTCCCTCGCCTCCCAAAAACGCCCATGTCCCTTAAGCAATCACTCCCTGTCCTCCCCTTTCCTCCCAGCCCCTGGCAACCACCAGTCTGCTTCCTGTCTCTGACTCTTCCTGTTCTGGGTATTTCATGTTTAAGGGTTCATCCATATTATAGCATATATCAGTACTTCATTTTTTTTTATGCCTGAGTGCTAGTCTCTTGCATGGATGTCCCACATTTGTGCATCTAGTCACCCATTGATGGACATTTGAGTTGTTTCCACCTTTTGGCTACCGTGAGGAATGCCGCTATGAACATAGGTATAAAGTTTTTATTTGAGTACGTGGTTTCAGTTCTTCTGGGTATATACCTAGGGGTGGAATTGCTGCATAATATAGTAATTCTGTGTTTAACTTTGTGAGGAACTGGAGGTCCCTTCTTTTTTTTTTTTTTTTTTTTTTTTTTTTTTTTTTTTTTTTTTTTTTTAAGTAAGCTTTATGTTCAACGTGGGGCTTGAACTCACAACCCTAAGACCAAGAGTCACATGCTCCACCGACTAAGCTAGCCAGGAGCCCCTGGAAGTCCCTTCTTGATGGGCATTCTCCTGGGTCTGTTCTGTCAAGGAATAGTAGGCATCTACCACCCCAGCCCCAGCCCCCAAGACACATTGACCTCATCCTGCTAGATCTGGAAAGAAAGTGAAAGAGTAAGGCTGAGAAGCCAGGATCTCTCTGGAAGTGAGTAAGGTCACCAAAGAGATGCTGGAAATCAGAAGAAAGACAATCTGGGAAGAGATAGGATGCTAAAGGGATCTGGGGCCACAAGAAGACTGGACCAAGGCAGGGGAAGAATTTCTTTTTTTCAACGTTTTTTTGTTTTTTTGTTTTTTTTAATATATTTTTGGGACAGAGAGAGACAGAGCATGAACGGGGGAGGGGCAGAGAGAGAGGGAGACACAGAATCGGAAACAGGCTCCAGGCTCCGAGCCATCAGCCCAGAGCCTGACGCGGGGCTCGAACTCACGGACCGCGAGATCGTGACCTGGCTGAAGTCGGACGCTTAACCGACTGCGCCACCCAGGCGCCCCAAGCAGGGGAAGAATTTATCGAGAAAGGAACTCAGTTGTCCAGAATGAAGGAATGTGTAAACCTAAAACCCCCAAAGCTGTTATGGCCGCTCTACTGATGATGGAGGAGTGATATAGGAAAGCTATAGACTCATTTGTCCCTCTAACGATGGGGCAGGGGATCCAGGCAGAAAGAGTCCTTCAGGCTGAGGAATTGGGAAACTCAGGCCTTGTGGAGCCACTGAGGGCTTTTATAAAAGGAGGCTTTAGAGGGATCGTCTTGACTACAGGGTGGAAGAGGATGGCTTGGAGGAGAGGAAGACAAAACTGGAAGCAAGGGGGCTGGTCAGAAGGTTACCAATGCTCTTAAAACACGATGGGTGAGGGTGGTCCTAGGAGAGGCAGTGAGGATGGGAGACTGACTGCCGTCGTCAGGTCCACTACCTGCACGCAGAGGAGAGGGCTTCAGAAGGCCCCGGGGCTCCAGAGCACCGCACACACTGCCGGAGATTCCCGTCAGGTTAAGAGGTGAGAGGTGAGTTCAGGGACAGGTTGTAGACGCATGCCAGACTGCTCCTTCTTGATGGAGGACTACAGTCAGAAATTCTAGCTAAATATGCATTTTTTCATCTGAATTATGCCAACATTGGTTAATTTTCATCAAGAAATTCTTTTCTGGTGTAACTCCCATCAAGTTAGTTTCATTCCTTGATCAGTTTTCTACATGGAGCCGTTAAACCATTTCTGATGTTCTCCCTTATTTTCTTAAGTGTCAGCTCTGTTAAATTTAAGTGTAAATTTAACAATAAAGACTTGATTTTTTTTTTTTTGGTCAAATTTTAGTCAGTAAGAGTTTTACCACACCCGGGTTTAAATCTCATCAGTTCTATATTTTCTAATGTGTGTTTCCATCAACTTGCATTTTCCCCATTGTCATTGCTATTGCTATTATTTGCAGTTTTCAGTGTTACTAACAACATGATTTCTTTGGTCAGTTGTTGTGGAATTTATCGTGTGCTATTTAACCATTGTTGGCTTAGTTGAGTGTTGATTATTTTTAGCAGTAACATTCATGGCAAGATCAAAACATCCTCAAGGTCAAAACCAATCTGCTTCTTCCCAGAATTCCTCTTCCTTCTAATCCTCCCTCCCACCCTTCCCTTCAAAGACTGGTTCTGAAAGGAAAGAAATAGTGGACCCTTCTGGGCAATGGGCTCTGAAGCCTCAGAGCACCCAGCCACCCTTCCTAGCAGCTAATTTAATTATTTTTTTAAGTAGACTCCAAGCCCAGCATGGAGCCCAATGTGGGGCTTGAACTCACAACCCTGAGATCCAGACCTGAGCTGAGATCAAAAGTCAGATCCTCAACCGAGCCACCCAGGCACCTCCCTAGCAGCTAGTTTAAATCCAACCTGCAACAGTTTGATCTGTTCTCCTTTTTTTAGTTGGCTAAAAACACAAGTAACTCACTGCCCCGTATTCTCTGAATTGTTATCTCTTCCTTGGCTTGTTCTTGAAGAGAGGTTTTTCTGTGGTCTCTCCCTTCCCTTCCCTCACCCCAGCCTTCTCCAGCCTCAGCCACCCCGCTTCCATCAGCCCAGGGCCATGGCAACAGGTGCTTTCCGATGCCTCTAGAGGAGGGCAGTAATTCAAGGGAGGCTGGTGGGGAGTCCTGGCCACAGGGGTCTGGGAGTGAACTTAGTTTCAAGATCTAAAATTTCCAGAAACCTTGAGGGTTCAGTCAGTTAAGCGGCCAACTTCGGCTCAGGTCATGATCTCACAGCTCAAAGGCTTGTGAGTTCGAGCCCTGCATTGGGCTCTGTGATGACAGCTCAGAGCCTGGAGCCTGCTTCAGATTCTGTGTCTCCCTCTCTCTCTGCCCCTCCCCTGCTCATGGTCTCTCTGTCTCTCTCTCTCAAAAATAAACATCAAAAATAAATTAATATTTCCAGAAACTTTGAAATCACCAGTGCTTAACATTTTGAGCACTGTTTATGAATCTTAAAATCACTTTGTGACTTTAGGAATCATTTATACCTTGATGAACATGCTATATTACCAATGACTGTTTTTGTTCTGTTTAGAGCTGTAAAAGCCTGAGAGTGAGAGACCTTTCTGGATTCTGAATAAGGCTGGGAGATGGTAGTGGTAATGCCCTCAAGAGACAAAAATTATCTTCCTGAATTTTTCTGAGTTCAAATTTCTAGTCTTCAGTTACACTTCAGAACCATCTGTAGCCATTACCTTCCATAGCCCACGGGTGTGTTGGGGGAGCTGGGCAGACCCCCATCTTGTGCTCGGTACTGCATGCCCCATGCCTAGATTGGACATGTGTTCTGGGGAGCTCTGGCCTCTGGCTGGCACAGCGCCTTGTGCTCATGACAGCTTTTCTGAAATAAATCAGCCATTTGGTTTCTTTTTCTCTCCCACCTCAAGCCCTATTTGAATAAGCTGAAAGGGTTGAAGATAGGGAGTAGGGGACCAAGATAGGCAATATGGTGGGTGGAGAGTGGCTCTGAGGGTCAGAGAAGCTTAGGAAGAACTCAGAAGGAGCTAGTCAGTCTTCAGAGCTCAGGCTGAGAAGAAATTTCCTTTAACAAGTTCCAGTCATGAAATAAACTAAAGAAAACTGGAATGACTTCAAGGAAAGGGAGAAGAGAAATAGTAGGATCCAGGCTGGTCCCTTAGGAATATGGAATGTGTCTGCAGAGCCCTTGAACTCTGCCCAGAGGAAGAGGAGACTAATTGCAGAAGGAGAGCTCAAGTTGCCCAGTGCCACCTCCCTCCCCAGGACAGCGTCTCAGTCTGTAGGCATCCTCATTGTACTCGACCTCCTCACTGGCTCATCCAGCAGTGTCAGGGAGATGGGGAGAAGGACTCAGATTGCGCTTCCAGGAGTGCTTTGGGATGAGTGACCTAAGTGCAAGGTGCTTACCTTTCACGAAGAGGCGGAGGTGATTGAACACTTTGGGAGGCCCAGCAGAGTAAAATCACCGAGGAACAGGCAGAGCACAGGGGAAGTGCTGCTGGCAAGGGTCGCACCTTGCGCAAGGGCATCAAGCATGGGCCGGATGCTGTTGTCCAGAGCATCTCTGGGATGGACCTAACTCACTCCTCGCCCTGTGACCCTGTCACACACCAGGGCTCCAGGGATAGGCCTTCTTAGCCTGCTCTGGAGCGGCCATGGACAAAGCTCACATGCACCTTACTCTTTCCCACTGACTTAGGAGGTAGCCGCAAGAAACAGGACAGTGAGCTGCGCACAAAATTGGGTATAACTGGGTACCCTGAAAGGTTTAGACGGGGGGATGATGCTCCCCTTCTCCCCAGACTGAATGCCCCCAGGAGAACCCAGCTTTTGTCACAGGCATTGTTGCCTGAGAGTGACGTTCGTTTCAATCCACTCCTCATTCTTTGGTGTGGTTGGAAGTGAACAATTGTAAGCATTTTTATAAGCTTTGAGCTGAGTGTACTATTAACCAGCTGTAATTTAATTTATCAAACCCTTTTCAGTGAAGTATGGCCCTCCTAAGGAAGAAATGCACACTTGTAATTCATATGAAATGCTTGTTTGTTTTTATTCATGTTGGCTGGATCCATTTTTAAAATTAGGGGAAAATATATATATATTTACCCAGTGATTTGAGGTGGGCCCACGTTTTTTAAATTATAGCTTTTTTAACTTTAAAAATACAGGTTTTTAAAAATATGTATCGTTTCTTTCAAATGAAAACCAAGGATTTGGTTTCATGATGGGTCAACCAGGAAAATGTTTGCACCAGGGTTATGACTGCGTCTGTGGGGGTGTCAGCCTTTGGGAGCTAGGTCTGCAGGAACTTTGGGGGAACCCAGGCCATTTGTTCTGTATGAAAATGGCTAGAAAATTAAGAAAAAGCAAATTACTAATATTTGAAAGGTTCCCCCCCCCCAACTATTTTTAGAATTTCCAGTGGTGTTTTTATCCTTTCCCTTCAGACTTGGAAAATGTTTCCACCTCCAGACAGAAAGGGCTCTGTAATAAGCTATTCATCTCAAGTGGCTACTTTTCACCTGTTACCACCTTTCTGCCCAGAGAGCTGATGAGGAGTGGGGGGAGCTAGGGATTGCCTTGCAGGGGGGGCGGGGGAAATGAGAGGAGATGAGCTCCTTCTCATGTGCCCCAAATAGAGACCCAGGCCCCTGTTTTCCTGATGAACATTGGAAAGTTCCATCCATCCACCTACCAGACTGTTTACGTGGAGAGACTTCATCAAAGGGACTATTTACAGTTGTGCAGGGTTGTGGGCAGAGCTAAGGCAAGGCTTCTCAACCTCAGTACTACTGACATTTGGGGGAGGCAGGAGGTATCATGTGCATCACAGGGTAGCTAGCAGCATCCCTGGCCTCCAGCCACCACCTCCTCTGACTTGACAACCAAAAATGTGTCAGACATTGACAGATGTCCCCTACAGGGCAATATCGTCTCTGCTTGTGGTTGAGAACCACTAGGTGGAGGGAAGCAGCAAGTGATGTTGAGGCACCCAGAGACTAGTATTACTGCCCCCACCACCCTGAAAGCAGACGGAATGGGGGTTCCTGAACCCAAGAAGAGCTAAACTGGGAGGGGTGCAGCCATGCCAGAACCTTGGCAACTCACAGGGGAGAGTGTGGGAAAGAAAAACCCGACTTCTCTCTCTTTCTCCCCTCCAAATTCTGTGTTCCCTCCCCATGGTATAAATCCTGCCAGAAGCCAGGTGGGTAGTACAGTCCATAAAGTCAGCCTCCTGGGGCACTGAGCGGGAGGCTGAAAGACAAAGAATGGATGGTGGGAGCAAAAATATGATTATATGAAATTAATCAGTCTACTCATCCCTCCATGTGTTCATTCAACATTTATAGTTGGCTTAGCAAAATGGTCAAGAATATAAGCTCTGGAGTCAGACAAGCCTGGGTTTGTATCTGGCCCTACCGCGAACCTGTGTGATCTTGAATGAGTGACTTCCTTAACGCTCAATAACCTCAAATGTAGAATGACAACAGTAATTCTGTCTATATGTGCCTGAGCCTTGCAGTGTTGGAGATTTCCCGGGGAAACACAAGTCCTAAGTAAATTGCTTAGTACATGACTCTAACCAAGTGCCAAGTGGATGGTATCTGCTGTGTGCCCAGTGCTGCTTTATGGATGATCGTGGGAAAAGCAAAGACATGGGGCTCAGCTACAGAATGCCCTCTTTCACCATCTGTCAGCATACTGAGTGCTGTGCAGATATGAGCAGAGAAAGGTCACAGAGGGCTAGAAAAATCCAGACCACAGGACCTGAGTCAGGTCCCAAGGGACGAGTAGGTCTGGCTAAGTCAGGATGAGAAAGCAGATCTATTAGACGGGGGATGATGAGGAAACCGAAGCCATGAGAGTTGAAGGGAGGGGGGAAGGCCCAGAGAGCCTCAGGGGCAGACTGGTGAGCAGACAGCTTTGGTAGATGGTCTTGGTCTATGAAGATGAGGGGCTGGATCTGGGCTAGCTGCCTTCCTCAGTACTCAGGTGTAGGAGTCAGAAACTCACATTCCTACAGGAGTGAGGTGGGAGGCAGCAGGGTCGTCCCAGACTGGATGCACTGATGCCTCCTGTAGAGCAGAGCCATTGCTGTGCTCCAGGCCTCTATTACCACATTAAAGTGCAGGCCTAGGACACCAGGTTCTAATTTTCTGGATTTTCAAATGATGCTAGCAACTCAGATTTTTTATGAGAAATCTCCTTTTAAAAAACCATATAAGCCATACCAGACTTGTGTGGACACCAAACGGTTTATTTGCACCCCTGTCTAGAAGCTTCTGAGGGGCCCTTTGGGGCGTTAGAACCCTTGAGCTCTGTTTGGTTGGGTTCTGCCTCCTTGTGTACTGTCTTCTAAACAATAGCTCTCAGGGCTTAAACAAACAAACAAACAAACAAACAAACAAAAACCAAAAACCAAAAACGGGTGCTTGGGTGGCTCAGTCAGTTAAGCGTCCCACCAGCTCAGGTCATGATCTCACAGTTCATGGGTTCGAGCGTCTCATCAGGCTCTGTGCTGACAGCTCAGAGCCTGTAACCTGCTTCGGATTCTGTGTCTCCCTCTCTCTCTGCCCCTCCCCCACTCACACTCCGTGTCTCTCTCTCTCTCGAAAATAAATGAACAACAACAAAAAAAAAAGCAGAAAAAGAAGTAGGAGGAAGAGTTCCCCTCCAGACTTAATAGCATGGCCAGGTTGGGAGTGTAAGGGAAGGGCTGGCTGTAGCCTAGGCACACAGACTTGGAACAGTGAGTGTGTGCGCAGTAGTCTGTGCTGTATGCGCTCCTTGCACTTGCCCCAGTGCATGCTGGGGCTGGGGCTGGGGCTTCCCTTGAGAGCACTAACCAGCACATTTGGTTCTTCTTTGATGAAATTTTTTAAATATTCAGATAAAGAACAGAGGCTAATATCACAAATACCCATGTTCCCCCACCCAGACTTCCTGCTGTGTTCTTCAGAACTGGAGATGTCACCCCTTTTCTTTCCTTAGGACACGGACCTTCCTCTGGGCCATTTGTCTCGGGTAAGGGTCACTGGGGAGCTCTGTTTGGTGGTAAAGGCTGAGAAAATGACCTTTGGTATAGCCATGAAGTCCTGTCACTGACTGCCACGCCAGGAAACCACCTCTGAGTGCTGGCTCTGCTGGCCCTGAAGAGCAGAGAGCCATGGGCTCTAGGGCCAAGGGTCAGGAGAGGCAAGGGACAGAGGGGCTCTGGCAGCCTCAGGAAGAACTGAATGGCAGAGTCAGCAGTTGAACCAAGCTTCAGTTCCACACTTGTTTCTCATGACTAATTAAAATCCAGGCTCTTGCTCTGCTGAGGGGAAGTAAAGAAGTATATGGAAAAGACCAAAAATAATGAAGTGGTCTGGAAACAGCCTCATGCAACCTTAAAATATTTTCGCTCAGAAAAAAGAAGGCACAGTAATACTCCCTCACTCAAACACTGCCTTTGCCTCCCGGCATCTGCTCCAGCCTGTCTGGCCCTCCGGCTTCACCTCCACCTCCCCTGGCGGACACCCCTCCTCAGGGGTAGGCCTAATCTCCCTGCTCCTCCCTTTCGTCCCAGCCGTGCATGGCCCCTTACGCTTGGCCTGCCCAAGTTTCCCCTCCATGAAGCTCCCTCCTCCCACTCTCCACCTTTTTTTCCCCTTTTCTAGTCTTTCATTCCTGCTACTAATGATATCGTCAATCCCATCATGATATGCCATCTTAGACTGTTTCATGACCCTTCGTATGTGTCCGCTCATCTCTGACTAAACTCTTCTGTCTCTGAGAGAAGGGACTGGGGTTTTCCTTGTGTTTCTCACAGTGCCCCCCACACAGCAGGTGACATTAAGTACTATGGGCAGAGAGAAGCTTGAATTGATGGGTGAATGGGTGGGTGGATGGACAGAGAGATGGTTGAATGGCAAGGTTGAGGGAGTTTGACAAATGCCCAAAACTGGGTTCTCCAGAGCTAGGGGCAGGGAACATCCAACCCATCTCCATTTACTCAGCATTTACTGTGCTGACTTGGGCTCTCTCAGGAAGGAGACCTGACCAGTGGCCTTAGTCTAGAGGTCATCTTCCCCATGACAGTTTAGAATCAGACTGTCTAATCCATGGTCTGAAACAGTTTTCAAGGTTGGCGTCTGGAACAAGTCAATGTTGGCATTTTCATTTTAATCAGTACAGTTGAAGAAGTCCTCGAAGCCTGGGACTTAATGTGGATCCAGTCCACTGTGTGAAGCCTGTGTCTTTAGCTGCTAGCCCCGAGATGGGCCTCGTCACAGAGGTGGGAAACAAGATGGGTGGCGGGGCTGTGGGGCTCCCCATGCTCACCTCAAGAGCGTCAGCAAGTAAGGTCTCCCGTTAGCCAGGTGCCTGCCTTGGCAGGAGAGCCCTGATGCGGCTGGGGCAGTAACAAGAGGAAGTCCCCACTGCAGCAGCCCTGAAGTCCTGTGTTTGCTCCCCTCCCCTACAACCAAGTTACCCATTCACAAGGGTGGAAGGCAAGGATTAACTAGTTCTAAATGCTGATTCGTTGGGTTTCCAACTCACTTCCAAATGACTGAATGCTTATCCCCCTTGTGTAGGCCTACCACAGACATGAATGTGTATCGGTACACCTCAGCCATTTGAAGAGGCTTATTTCACGCGAGCCTTAGCTGTGTAGCCATTGGGAGCCAATGAATACTTCTCCCACACTGACTTCTTCCCTCCTCTGATTCCTGCAGCTCATGAGGTCCAGACCAGTCCATTGAGCACCTGATGTCTCATTGTTGCTTGAGTTTAAGCCTTCCCTTCCCTCTCAGACCACTACCTTCTTGAGGACAGGACTTGTCAGCTACTTGCCTTGCTTTTCCCACAATGCTCAGCACGGTGCTGGCCACATAGCACACCCTCAGCACCTACGCCCTGACTGTCTAGTGAAGGGCCAGCTGCTCCAGGGAGCCTTCTCAGGTGCCCTCCCCACCCGCTGAGCAACCACTCACCTCTGCAGAGTCCTCTAGCGCCCGAGGCCCGGGCCCTACAGGCAAGCATGAGGGCTTGAAGTATTTGTCCAGGCTCAAATATTCTGTGAGCTCTGTCAAGGCATGCACTGTGCTCAGCAGTTGGGACCAACTGTGCACACAGATTTTTTAAGACAACAATTTCACTGAGATACGCCATACACGTGCCACATGAGTCAACTGCAGAGAGGGTACCATGCACCGGTTTTAGCATATTCATGGAGTTGTGCAGCCATCACCACAGTCGAGTTCAGCCATTTTCATCACTCCAAAAGAAACCCGTGCCCTTAGCAGTCCCCCTTCATTCTCCCTGTAGCAGTTTCCGGGGGCTGTTGTAACAAATTACCATAAACTTGGTGACCTAAAACAACAGCAGTTTCTGGTTTCACAAGGCCAGAAGTCCAACATTAAGGTGTCGACAGGGCCACACTGGAGGCTCTGGGGAAGAATCTTGCTCTAGGGAATTCCTTGCCTCTTCCAGCTTCCGGAGGCTGTCAGCATACCTTGGCTGCATCACTCCAGTCTTCTAGCTTCACATCACCACCTCCTCTGTGTGTCTGCTGTCTTTCTGCTCTCTCTTGTTAGGACATTTGTGATGGCATTTAGGGTCCACCCAGATCATCAAAGATTATTTCCTTCATCTCAACACCATTAACTTAATCACATTTGCAAAGACCCTTTTTCCAAGTAAGGTAACATTCATGGGTTCCAGGGACTGGACATGAATATCTTTTGGGAAGCCAATTTTTGGCCTACCACACTGCCCATGCCCCCTGGCCCAAAATAATTCACATCCCACAAAATTTGCCAAATTAAAGTGTACAGGGGTGCCTGGGTGGCTCAGTCAGTTAAGCATCTGACTCTTGGTTTCGACTCAGGTCATGATCTTGTGGTTTTGTGGGTTCAAACCCCACATCAGGCTCTGTGCTGACAGCATGGAGCCTGCTTGGGATTCTGTCTCTCTCCCTCTCTCTCTGCCCCTCCCCTGTTGCACCGTCTCTGTCTCTCTCAAAATAAAGAAACTTAAAAAAATGTTTTTAAATAACTGCACAGGTGTACACATTTTAGTATATTCACAAGACTGTGCAACCGTCACCACTATTAAATTCCAGAACACTTTCATCAGCCCAAAAAAGAAACATTATTTCTATCAGCAATCATTCCCCAATCTCCCTAGTCTCCAACTTCTGGCAACCACCAATCCACCTTTTGTCTCTATGATTTGCCTGTTCTGGATATTTCACATAAGTGGAATTATATAATACACAGGCTTTTGTGTCTGGCTTCTTTCACTTAGCGTGTTTTCAAAGTTCCTCTGTGTTGTAGCATGCGTCACTACTTCATTCCTTTTTAAGGCTGAATAATCTTCCATTGTATGGATATACCACATTTTATTTATCCATTCATTGGTTGATGGACATTTTGACTGCTTCTGTGTATTGACTATTAGGAACATTCATGTACAAGTAGTTGTGTGGACATACGTGTTTTATCTCTCTTAGGTATATGCCTAGGAGTGAGCAAAACTTTGAGACTGTTTTCCAAAGTGGCTGCACCATTTTACATCCCCACCAGCCATGTCTGAGAGTTCCATCTTCTCCATAGCCTCACCAAAACTTATTACTTATTATCTGTCTTTTTTATTATAGTTCTCCAAGTGGTTGTGAAGTGGTATCTCACCATGGTTTTGATTTGCATTTTTCTGATGGTCGACGATGTTAAGCATCTCTTCCCGTAACTTATTGGTCATTTGTGTGTCTTCTCTGGAGAAATGTCTATTCAGATCCTTTGTATGTGTTTTCGTTGGGTTATTTGTATTTTATTATTTCAGGTTTTTTTTTTTTTTTTAACGTTTATTTATTTTTGAGACAGAGAGAGACAGAGCATGAACGGGGGAGGAGCAGAGAGAGAGGGAGACACAGAATCTGAAACAGGCTCCAGGCTCTGAGCTGTCAGCACAGAGCCCGACGCGGGGCTTGAACCCACGGACCGCAAGATAGTGACCTGAGCCGAAGTCGGACGCTTAACCGACCAAGCCACCCAGGCGCCCCTATTTCAGGTTTTTTAATGTCTATTTATTTGGGGGGGCACGTGCATGCACATGCACACGCGCGCGCACACACACACACGCGCGCGCGCACACACACACACACACACACACACACAAGCTGGGGAGGGCCAAAGAGAGAGGGAGAGAGAGAAGCCCAAGCAGGCTCTAAGCCTGGCTGGCCTGCATGGTCAGCTAAAAAGTTCCTCTCCCCACTCTCCTGCCTCTCTTCACAAGGCATTTGGCCAGTAGAGATCTGGGTTGTTCTGGCTGAGGTGTCCTAGTCCAGGGCAAGGTAATAAAAGAGGAAACTTGGTGGATGCATCTGGCCCCTCAAAGAGATTTAAATCCAACCAATTCTCCTCCTGCCCCCACCCAGCTCTTTCTCCCTTCCTTCTTCATCTTGCAGAGTCAGTATTTGGGCGGTTATAATTCTCTCTGGATTCACCTCTAGCCACATCGCACCAGCACTCCTTTATACCTCTGTCATGCCTGCCACTCTCCTGCCACTTCCTCAGCACGATTCATGACGAAATGGTGCAGGATGGGGGATATCTGTCCTGTTGGGTAGGGCAGGTGCAGCAGTCTGGCCTTCCTGGCGGCATCTCTGGTCACTCTCGTGTGTTCTTTATGGAGCCAACCGGAGTGTTGCTGAGCTGCAGGCACAGATTTTGCTGGTGGACTGTGGCATTTCCAGTCCTTGCCTTGAGGAGACCGAAAGGGGAGCAGGCCGTAAATCAGAAGGTAGATTTTTGTGAAAGGTTTCACATAAGCCCACCTGCTGCACAATACCTGCTGCTTTGATTGTCTTTTGAAATATGGCCCCCAGCTGGGAGTTTTTCTTTGTGAATCAGAGTGATAAAGCCAAGTCTGACTTCATCTCCGTGGGGTGCCGGGGGTGTTTCTCCATCGCCTCCCTGTGGGGTAGGGACAGCTTCTGCACTGAGGCCCACTTAGCTCACTGCCACCACAGCTAACTGTGCAAACTCGGATCCGTTACCCCGCTTCCATGAGCATAACTTCCTCATTTGTTAAATAAGGATGCCTCCCTCCTAGTGGTGGGAGCGGTAAGGATCTGATAGGCCAGTATTCATTATTATCAACGGTAACCCTAGTTAACCATCTAGTGAATGCTTGCTTTGTGGCAGTCCCTGTGTTATTAAATCAAGCGGCAGTAAAGGAAAAGATTTCATGATCTCCAGGGCCACACACTGGAATGTTCTGAACCTCTGCTCTATGTTTAATCCCATGCCGGTCTTCGTGCGTATTTTCAGTTCTTTGAGGTTTGAAGGATGCCAATTAATTGTACCGTCTCCCCATACAGATACTACACAGAGGGGTCAGGTAGAGATAAAAACAGATATTGTAGGGACGCCTGGACGGCTCAGTCGGTTAAGCGTCCCATTTCAGCTCAGATCATGATCTCGCGGTTCGTGGGTTCGAGCCCCGCATCGGGCTCTGTGCTGAAGCTCAGAGCCTGGAGCTTTTTTCGGATTCTGTGTCTCCCTCTCTCTCTGCCCCTCCCCAGCTCACACTCTGTCTCTCTTTCTCAAAAATAAATAAACATTAAAAAATTTTTTTTAATAATAAAAATAAAAAATAGAGATTGTATTGTAGGTAAAGGTTAGACCAACACAAGGCCCAGACCTACAGCCAAAATGCACCTTTGCTCCCCACTTCCCTCCCATCCCCCTCCTCTTTTTCTGTTGCCCAAGTTAAATCCTGGTTCCAGGCTGCACAGGCAGCAGCCTAGGGAGCAGGGGCACTAAGGAGCAGTTGTCCCAGGGGATTGATTTGGGATGGTGACATCAGTCTTTTAGCTGCTTCCATGAGTGTAGGCTCTTCTGGGTGTGTTCCAGGTAGTACTGGCCCCGCTGCAGGGTCACCAACCCTGCTTATCTCACTGTGAAGACTTGCATGTCTAGAATGTTGGTGCTGTTTCCAAATCTGTGTTCCACAGGCACCATGAAACATTTTGCCCATTCCTATTCTTCATAGCCACTTACAGCTCTGTGACTATACAAAAGTGGGTCATTCTGAGCCCAGGATCCCTCACCTGTGAAGTAGGGATGGCAATATCCAACCGATAGGATGTTGAAGGAATGGACAGAAGGTACTTGGTTAGGGCCTGGCACATAATAGGCCCTTGGGGGGCCATCCTGCTATGTCTGGTTCAGTACCCTGAGAACTCAAAGCTTTCAGTCCAGACTTGGAGGCTTCTCCCCGTGTGCTGAGCATGTCTCTTTGGGAGCCAGTGGTCAGGGCCAGGTCTATGTGCTGGAGTTGGAAATGTGGATTTGGGAAAAGATGAGGCCTCAACAGAAGTGGGTCCTCGGAAGACCAGCACTGGTGCATGGATGGATCCAAAGAGGTTCATTTTGTGGTGGGATTTCAATCCCATGTTTCAGACCTCCTCCAGGTTGGGGGCGGGAGGGCTGGGGTCGTTAGCGGAAGTGCCAACAACCCAGAGCCTCCCTTCAAATCCATATTTAGGACTGTCTAAGGCAAAATGATGAAGTAAGCAATGGTTCCCCCAAGGCACCTGCTTCCTCTTTCTGCACCCTAATCTACTCTTTCAGCGCCCTTTCCCGGCCAACTAGGAAGATGAGTGTCTGAAAATGAATTCAAAGAGGGCAGCAAAATGTGAGCCAAATCAGGCTCACCACCTTTTGTTGTACAGCTCGTAAACTACAAATGGTTTTTATGTTTTTAAATGGTTGGGGGAAAAAAAACAAAAGAAGAATATTTTATGACATGTGAAAACCACATGACATTCAAATTTTACTGGAACATTAAAAGTTTACATATTGTCCATGGCTGCTTCCAGCAGAGTTGAGTAGTTGTGACAGAGACCTGAAGACCCCCAATGTCTGAAATATTTATTATCTGGCCTTTTAAGAAAAGGTTTGTTGGGGAGCCTGGGTGGCTCATTCGGTTAAGCGTCCGACTTCAGCTCAAGTCATGATCTCACAGTTTGTGGGTTTGAGCCCCACGTCGGGCTCTGTGCTGACAGCTCAGAGCCTGGAGCCTGCTTCGGATTCTGTGTCTCCCCCTCTCTCTGCCCCTCCCCTGCTCATGCTCTGTCTCTCTCTGTCTCAAAAAAAAAAAAAAAAAAAAAAGCTAAAAAGAAAAAAAGAAAACGTTTGCTGATGCCCCGCTCTAAAATGTTAAGAGATTTATGTGTTATGTGGTCAGCAAGATTTGCTTTCAGAGGGACAGGCAAACCAACAGAATCCAGGCGCTGTGGCAGGCCTGCAGAGGAGACACTGGGTGGGGAGCTTTCCTGATTTCCTCCCAGTTACACTGGAGGGGCTGACAGGAGGTAAATGTCTAATCCTGCAGGCGGACATGCTACTGACCGCACTGGGGTAGGGGGCATGGAAATGGTGGGGTTCGGGCCTGTGGCTCACTCTAGCTGTCTAGACAGCAGGACTCAGAAATGGGTTGGTAATCTGCGAGGAGCCTATCCCACCAGCCTCCCCATAGGCTGGTGGTAGTGATTAACACGAGGCCCTTCGTGTTTAGAGTCCTTCAGAGCCTCCGTGGGGTGGCCCTGAGCAGCACATTCATCGTTTGCTTCTCTCTTGCTTCCACAGAATTTGCCTTCTGCCAGGTGGATGCCTCAATTGCACTGACTCTGGCCCTGGCTGTGCTGTGTGACCTGCTCCAGCAGTGGGACAAGCTGGCCCCCGGACTCCCAGTCTTGCTGGGATGGCTGTTGGGAGAGGGGGAGGACTTCGTGGTCCATGTAGAAAGCACACATCAGGTAATCCTAGGGTCTCAGGGCAGTTGGTGGGGGGGATGGTCAGAGTGTCAAACCCGCTGAATGCAGCACATTAGGCTTACTTGGGCATCAGGTGCCTGCTGAACGTGTGCTTCTGGATGCTTAGGTACGGATCAGTTACGGCTTAGGAAACTGTCTGAATGACATGGCAGCCTACTAGATCCGCTGGGGGCCCTGGAGATGCTGGGGCAGCTCTCATGCTGGCCTTTTGGGTTCCAATGGTGAGTCTTCAGATCACCAGGGGAGAGGACTTTGAAAGAGACTCCTTGGTTTCCGAAGCCAGTGAGTGTGCTCCCGCACTCTCCAGCTGTCTAACTAAAGCCAGTACCCATATCTGCTCCACACCCAGGACACCCCTTGATCGCCTGACCCCGGTGGCCGACGGGACTGGCATTCCTGAGCTCCACAGGAAGGTAACAGTTGGAAAGACAGTTCTTGGCAGTCCACCACGCCAGGGCAGTGCACAGACAGCAGACTGAAATGCAACCCGAGTCTTCATGGGAAAAAGGGCTGTTTACTTAGCCTGGAGCTTTAGCCGAAGGGACAGGCTCCAGGTTTCCCACGCATCTAGAGACTAAGGAGGTGCTCCCAGGGAATATAAGCAGGAGGTGACACCCTTGCATTCCCCCTTGGCCTTGCTACAGCTCCATGAGACCTCCCAGAAAGGAGCTTGGAGCCCCAGTTTTTACAACGGTTGCCCAGGGGACACCTCTAGATCTCCTGGTCTGGAGGCCAGCAGGGATTACAGTTGCCACCACACAGGACTGTATATATTTGCATACTTTATTTTATTTTCTTTTAACATTTTGATTTATTTTTGAGAGATAGAGACAGAGCATGAGCAGGGGAGGGACAGAGAGAGGGAGACACAGAATCTGAAGCAGACTCCAAGCTCTGAGCGTTCAGCACAGAGCCTGATATGGGGCTCGAACCCACCAACCATGAGATCATGACCTGAGCCAAAGTCAGACACTTAACCAACTGAGCCACCCAGGTGCCCCAATATTTGTTGACTTTAAAAGCTGCCACCAAAGGATCTGGCTTCCAATCAGCCTGAAAATAGGTACTGAATGATATTCCTCCCCTTGGAACAGGTCTTGGCATTTTGTCAGCAACAGGGGAATATTAAGAATAAATCAGGTGGTTTAGACAATCAGAAAGGTTGAAGAGACAACCAAGAACTAGGGCAAGGTTCAGTGAGAAGTTTCATCAGCATAAGACCACTCCTTCAAGACTGAGAAAGGTCGCTGCTTTGCCTAATACATAGAAGCAAAGACAGAGTCAAGCAAAATGAAGAAACAGAGAAATATGTTCCAAATGGAAGAATAAGACAAAACCTCAGAAAAAGACCTTAATGATATGGAGATAAGTCATCTACCTGATAAAGAATTCAATGTATTAGTCATAGAGGAGCCTGGGTGGCTCAGTTGGTTAAGCATCCTGTCTCACTCTTAATTTCGGCTCAGATCATGATTTCACCATTCATGAGAAAGAGCCCCATGTCGGGCTCTGCACTGAGTGTGGAGCTAGCTTGGGATTCTCTCTCTCCCTCTCTCTCTGTGCCCCTCCCTTGCTCGCATGCACACTCTCTCACTCTCTCTCTCAAAAATAAGTAAATAAACTTTAAAAAAAGAAGAAGAAAACTGGAAAAACTACAGATACGTGGCAATTAAAAACATGTTACTAACAACTATTGGGTCATAGAAGAAATCAAAGGAGAAATTAAAACACCTAGAAACAAATGAAAACAGAAATAGGACATACCAAAATCTGTGGGATGCAGAAAAAGTGGTTCTAAGAGGGAAGTTCAAGTGATAAATACCTATTATCAAGAAACAAGAAAAATCTCAAATAAACAACCTAACTTTATACCTCGAGGAACCAGAAAAAGAAGAACAAACAAAACCAAAATTAGGAGGAGAAAGGAAATAATAAAGATCAGAGTGGAAAAAAATTAAGTAGAGACTAAAAAGACAATGGAAAACATCAATGAAACTAAAAGCTGGTTCTTTCAAAAGATAAAGTAGAAAAATCTTTAGCTGACTCACGAAGAAAAAGAGAGGGTTCAAATAAATAAAATCAGAAATGAAAGAGAAGAAGTTACAACTGATACCACAGAAATACAAAGGATCGTAAGAGACTACTCTGCCAACAAACTGGACAACTGAAAAAGAATGGATAAGTTCTTAAAAACTTGCAATCTTCCAAAACTGAATCATGAAGAAGTAGAAAATCTGAATAGACCAATTACTAGTAAAGAGATTGAATCAGCAATTAAAAACCTCCCAAGAAACAAAAGTCCAAGACCAGACGGCTTCACTGGTAAATTTTACCAAACATTCAAAGATTTAATACCTAGCCTTTCAAACTCTTCCAAAAAACTGAAGAGGACGGAACGCTTCCAAACTCATTTTACAAGGCCAGCATTACCCTGATACCAAAACCAGATAAGGACACCACAAAAAAGAAAGAAAGAATGAGTGAAAGAAAATTACAGGCCAATATCCCTGATGAACATAGATGTAAAAATATTCAACAAAATATTAGCAAACTGAGTTCAACAATACATTGAAAGGATCATATACCATAATCAAGTGGGCTTTATTCCAGGGATGCAAGTGTGGTTCAACATCCACAAATTAGTCAATGTGATACCACAGTATTAACAAAATGAAATATAACAATTATGATCATCTCAATAGATGCAGAAAAGCATTTGACAAAATTCAATATCCATTTATGGTAGAAAATAATAATAATGAAGTGGATACAGAGGGCACATATCTTAACATAATGAAAGCCACATATGATAAATAGCTAATGGTCAGTGGAAAAAAGCTGAACACTTTAAGATCAGAAACAAGACAAAGATACCCACTCTCACCACTGTTATGCAACATAGTCTTGGAAATGCTAGCCACAGCAATTATGCAAGAAAAAGAAATAAAAGGCATATAGATTGGAAAGGAAGAAGTAAAACTGTCACTATTTGCAGATGACATGACACTATATATAGAAAATCCTAAAGACTCCACCAAAAAAAAAAAAAAAAAAAAAACCCTTTTAGAACAAATACATGTGAATTTGGTAAAGTTGCAGGATACAAAATACAAAAATATGTTGCATTTCTATATGCTAATAACAAACTACCAGAAAGAAATATCAAGAAAATCCCATTTACACTTGCATAAAAAAGAATAAAATACATAGGAATAATTTATATTTCCCTGGGAATAAATTTAACCAAGGAAATAAAAGACCTATACACTGTAAGACTAAAAACTGTAAGATAGTGATGAAAGAAATTAAAGAAGACACAAATAAATGGAAAGATATTCCATGCTCTTGGATTGGAAGAATTAATATTGTAAAAATATCCATCTGCCCAAAGCAGTCTACAGATTCAATGGAAACCCTATCAAAATTCCAATGGTATTTTTCACAGAACTTGAACATATATTTTAAAATTTATAGGGAACCACCAAAGACCCCAAATAGCCAAAGCAATCTTGAGAAAGAAGAACAAAGCCAGAGATATTATGTGCTTTGATTTCAAACTATACTACAAAACTATAGTAATCAAAACAGAATGGCATTGGCACAAAAAGAGACACATAGATCAGTGGAACAGAATGGAAAGCCCAGAAATAAACCCATGTATGTGTATTTTTTGACAAAGGAGGCAAGAATATACAATGAGTTCTGGATAATCTCTTCAATAAAAGGTGTTGGGAGAACCGGACAGCTACCTGCAGTAGAATGAAACTGGACCACTTTCTTACTCCATACACAAAAATTAACTCAAAGTGGATTAGAGACTTAAATATAAGACCTGAAACTATATGGGGCACCTGGGTGGCTCAGTCAGTTGAGCGTGCAACTTCGGCTCAGGTCATGATCTCGCGGTTTGTGGGTTCGAGTCCCACGTCGGGCTCTGTGCTGACAGCTCGGAGCCTGCAGCCTGATTCAGATTCTGTGTCTCCCTCTCTCTCTGCCCCTCCCCCACTCACACTCTGTCTCTCTCTCTCTCCTTCAAAAATAAATAAACATTAAAAAAAAAATAAAAAATAAAAAGACCCGAAATTATAAACTTCTAGAAGAAAACACAGGCGGTAAACTCCTTGACATCAGTTTTAGTGATATTTTTGGGACTGACTCTAAAGGCAAGAGAAACAAAAGCAAATACAAACAAGTAGGACTACATCAAACTAAAAAGCTTCTGCACAACAAAGGAAACCATCAACAAAATGTTAACAGAACTTACTGAATGGGAGAAGATATTTGCAAATGATACATCCAATAAGGAGTTAATATCCAAAAAATAATAATAAAGAACTCATACAACTCAATAATAACAACAAATCTGATTAAGGGGCACTTGGGTGGCTCAGTCAGTTAAGCATCTGACTCTTGACCTCAGCTCAGGTCTTGATCTCAGGGTCATGGGTGTGGGCCCCACACTGGCTCTATGCTGACTTTTAAAAATCTGAAAACTCTGATTAAAAAAATGGGCAGAGGATCTAGACATTTTTCCAAAAGAGACATACAGGTGGGCAACAGATACCTGAAAAGATATTCAACATCACTATCATCAGGGGATTGCAAATCAAAACTACAGTGAGATACCACTTCACACCTGTCAGAATGGCTGTTATCTAAAGACAAGAAGTTAGTGTTGGCGACGATGTGGAAAAAAGAGAACTCTCATACCCTGTTTGTGGGAATGTAAATTGGTGAGCCACTAAGAAAATGTATGGAGGTTCCTCATAAAATTAAAAATAGAACTACCACGTGATTTAGCAATTCCACTGCTGAGTATCTATGCAGAGAAAATGAAAACATGGGCACCTGGCTGGCTCAAATGGTAGAGCGTGCAACTCTTGGTCTTGGAGTTGAGAGTTTGAGACCCACGATGACCCTACTCTTAAAAAATAGGGCTGCCTAGGTGGCTCAGTCGGTTGAGCGTCCGACTTCCACTTGGGTCACGGTCTCATGTTTTGTGAGTTCGAGCCCTGCATAGGGCTCTCTGCTGTCAGCTTAGAGCCCACTTTGGATCCTCTGTCCTCTTCTCTTTCTGCCCCTCCCCACTTGCACTCTTTCTCTCTCTCTCAAAAATTAATAAACATTTAAAAATAAATTAACAAAGAAAATATTGGGGTGCCTGGGTGGTTCAGTTGGTTAAGCATTCAACCCTTGATTTCGCCTCAGATCACGATCTCATAATTCGTGGGATTGAGCCCCATGTCGGGCTCCACACTGACAGCATGGAACCTGCTTGCGATTCTGTCTCTTCTTCTCTCTCTCTGCCCATCCTCCCTGCGCACCCATGCATGGTATCTCTCCCAAAATAAACAAGCATTAAACAAAAAAAAGTACAGACTCCCAATTATAAGATAAATAAGTCATGGGGATTCCTGTATAGCATGTAGAACATAATCAGTAAGATATTAACTCTGTAGGGTGACAGATGGTAACTAGACTTACTGTGGTGATCATCTCACCATGTATACAAATGTCATTATGTTGTACACCTGAGACTAATGTAATTTTCTGTCAGTTATACCTCAATAGAAGGGGGAAAAAAAGAAAGGAAGAGGCCCCTTGGAAGTTGAGTGTTTAATTATGGAGAATGTTTATTAGTCAGCACTGGAATAGCTAAGGGCTCCCCACGGTTAGGTCTGAAGGTGAAACATTTGCAGAGAGTCAGGGCCCTTCCGGGTATTTGCTGCTTAGAGAAAACTATTAGCCTCCTCCAGGTGAGTCAACAGATAGGGAAACTGAGGACCAAGAGAAGCAGCAAAAGCATCTTGTCAACTGAAATTTGTATCCGTCCACCAGTGTCTGACTCAGCTGGCCCTCTTGACATACCCAACAGGCCAAGAGCTCAAAAAGCAGCCTGTTTATGGGAAATGTGGAGACAAGATTAAGTGTCTGTAAGAAAATAACCTTGAAAGTCCCCAGCCTTATAGAAATTTGGTTCCATATTCAGAGTAGTGCCTCATATTTGGTAATCCTTTGCTGTTTCTTCTGCTGAGATTTCTCCTCCTCCCCCTCTCTCCAATTTCTAGAGGCACCTTTGGTTCTAGGGCCCACTCCCATGTCGAGGTTCCCTTTTCAACAGCAGGCCCCCAAAATATCTTGACTTGAAACCACAAACACATCTTTATCAAAGGTCATGTTAAGTCTGGGGAAGAAAATTCCTCCCTGGTGGAGAAGTACAGCGAAATGAAAATAGAAAGTGACCTTCTCAGCTGCGAGTGGCATGTATATGTGGGTGCTGACAGGCAAGAGTGGGCCTTCCCTCAGGAGGGGGAGGGGACATACCTCCTCTGAGTCTGGCCAGACTCTGGTCTGGATTGGAGCCTGTCGACATCCCCTGTAATGTTGACTTTGGGCTTTGTCATTCAATCTAGGTGGAAGACTACCTGTTTGAAAAAGCAGAAATCAACTTTTGGGCCGAGACCCTGACCTTCGTGAAGTACCTCTACAAGCACCTCTCCCATCTCCTCTCCAAGTCCAGCTGGTGTCCCCTCAGCCCTGAAAGCCTCCGTCATCTTCACAGGACAGCATCAGAGCAGTGCCACCTCCTTTCCCAGCTCTTCAGAGAACTGCCACCAACTGCTGAGTTTTTGAAGACGGTGGAATTCACAAGACTGCGCATTCAGGAAGAAAGGACTTTGGCTTGCCTGAGGCTGCTGGCCTTTCTGGAAGGAAAGGAAAGGGAAGACACCCTTGTTCTCAGTGCTTCGGACTCTGTTGCAGAAACGAATCCGTTCACTCTTGCAAGAACAGAAGCCGCTTGTTGAAGAAAGAAGACTTTTGGGGGTGGGGGGGGTGCGGATTATTCCCCCACTAAATCTGCAGGAAACGTGTTGAACATAAATTCAAATATTTTCTCCCCTTCATGAGTCTAGTCTTCTGTCCCTTCCTACAAAGGAATTTTTCTTCAGCTCACTCATTCAGGGGAGCCTGGTTTATTGCAGCTACTGTAGGAAGTGCGGCTCCCACGTTGAATATTTACTCTGTTCCCAGGTGCAGGCCACCTGCGGACCTGAATTCGCCTTTTTCTTCCCCCACAGCCTCTAACGTCCAGGCATAGTCAGCCCACATTTTCTGTGAATTGACTGTACAGAACTAGGTTTTAGCTCGTGACTTTCTCTCCTCTTTCCCACTGAATAGAAGAGCTGGATTAGTTGGCAAACAGCCCACTGGGTCAGAACTCTAAATTTTATTCCATTTTAGCTACAGCAGAAGTATGTTCCAAATGTTGGATCCTGGGAAAATTATAGATCTACTTCATAGAGATGGTTTTGTTTTTACCATCTACATGTTCAAGTCCTGCAGCGACCTGCACATGACGTCTGATTTATTAAAAGAGCTCCTACCCACCAAAAGTGTTTCTGGCAATGCCAGGAAACTTCGATTTTGCCACCCAGTGAAAGCATAGACCCTT
This sequence comes from Panthera uncia, assembly GCF_023721935.1. Taxonomy (NCBI): domain Eukaryota; kingdom Metazoa; phylum Chordata; class Mammalia; order Carnivora; family Felidae; genus Panthera; species Panthera uncia. The sequence continues at coordinate 61,462,243 of NW_026057578.1, read as the reverse complement.
GGCTGTGAGAAGGAAATCCAGGGAAAGAAAAGCCAGAATAAATGACTTGTTTTATTCCTACGCTGTTTACTGTCATTTTCTTGGTGGCAATAAAAGATTCTCATTTAAGATGTCAGAAAACACAATTATCCATTTCAGTGTTTGAACCTAGCAACCTTAAGGTTTTTCTGCCTTTTCCAAGCCCAACCCAGCCCTCTGCCTCAGACACCCAGCAGGTGTCGCTCTTGCATACATTTTTGCTTCATTGGCTTGCCATTTTTTCCTTCTCATTTCAGAGTGTTATCCACAGACAGCTATCTTGAAATTCATAGCTTGGATTGGTCAGAGCCTCATCCATATTCATTTTTCTTCCTGGTTATCAGAATGATACCAGCTTTTAGGGACTGTAAATATTTTTAAATACTTCCCAGGTGAGCAATCACTTGGAACTATGTTATTGACGTTTGACGGTCTGAAGGGGCAGTTTAATAGAGAGAAAGTTTGATATCATTTCCTACTGCAGAAAAGCTCGTATTTCAAATGTGTTTCTCTTTAAAAAAACCACCTAACACTAAACACACAGCCATACTGGAAGTACAGAAAAATAGCTCTGTAGGAAAAGGCAAGGAAAGGAGTAAACTTAGAATCCAAAGTTTTGTCCTAAAGAGAACAGGAAATTCCCTAGGTAGTTTTGGACTATTCGGCTCAAAATGTGTTTTTTTTGTGATCCTGAATTAATTAGGATCCTGTGTGGCCCACACTTGATGGAAAGTTGCCAGTCTAACATTTCTTTTTGTTCTGAGAAGGACTGACTGGGTCAGAAGTCAGGAAATTGTTGGCATAATGCAGTGATGACCATGGTTCAATAACTATGAAACTGGCCCCAGTAAAGCCCAACTCATTGGAAACGGCCAGCGTTCCTTTTCTCTCCATTTAAAATGAAATAAAAGCAGATACATAATAATAAAAGCACCTTATACCAGCAGGTGCTCTTTACCAAAACATGTACCATAGCATATGTACATGTTATCTCCAGGATCCTTCTACCAAGCCTGCAAAGTGGGTGTTCTCATGGCTGCGGACTGGGAATTACCCCAGATTTTGATGATGGCTGGCTGTGGCCAGCCTGGGAGGACAGGAGAGACAGAAGTTTCTACTGGTTTTATATCTGAAATCTTAATACTGACCTACAATAGCAGTGAAATGGCTGTTACACACTTGCCTGATGCATTCCCAGGGGAATCTTAGAATACTACTATCAGGGCTAACCTCAGACTCCATGTTTGGGGTCATTTCAACAAAGAACAAAACAGAACAGTTGGGGTTCTTGAGTGCTCTGGGGTTCTTGAGTGCTCTGGGCTGTGTCAGTCACAGCTGCCTGGGGGCCAGTGCAGGCTGGGTGGTGCAATCACCCAGATTGAAGCAATCCCCCCTTCGGGGTCATTGCTCTTGGCTCCAAGCTAGACGGTCCAAGATTTGGTGCCCCTCAGGTCTGCGTGCATGATCCTGTGGACCTCTACCCATCTGGCCACAGTCCAGAGACCCGGCTGTCTCCATTTTTATGCTTTGTCAATTTATTTTAATAAATGATATGGATTTATACCTGTACATCTTTTACACACCTTAACAGATAACGCATTTGCACCTTGACAAGGGTGAGAGATGAGTAAAGCAGGAATTATCTTAGTTTTACAAGGAAACCCAAGTACCAAAGGGATTATGTGATTTGCTTGAGACCACATGACTTGGAAAGAGCAGCGCCTGAACGCCAGCCCTGGGTTTCTGGTCCTAAAGTGCTTGCAGCCCACTGCAGACTCTAGCTCTCTGGGTGGGTGCTTAGGGAGTGACAGCAGGGGGAACTGCATGCAAACTGAACTCTGAGGCGTCAGTTCCATGAGTGACAGGCCCGATGGCTTATTCCCCCACTTCCAGGTTAACGAATGGAAATGACCAAGAGGAAACAAGAAATAACCTCAATTTGGGAAAGGGGGCGTGGGTTGCTTCCTTCCCTAGAGGGAACTGGGCCTTCCAACTTAGCCCCAAATGCAGCCTAAGCTGCCAGGTGTGCGAGATCATGGGCCCGCTCCAGTTTTTGGCAGCATATGTTTAGACGAGTGATAAGTGTCCTGGCCCAGACCCCACATCTGCCCGACCGGGCTGTCAGCGGCTTTTGCCTAACTGGGCGCTAGGGGGTGCTGTCTGCCCCGTACCCTTGAGGGGGCCCGTTGGCAAAGGCATTACCCAGAGCAGGGCTTTGGGGTGTGGGACTGGTGAGGGGGGGAAAAAAAGAGGGCAAGACCACCTTGAGCGTCCTCGACGGCAGTTGGTCGGCCTCAGCCCGAGCCTGCGGCCCACGACGAGCTAAGGCAGGGCGCGGCGCCCCCAACGGCCAGGGAGGAAAGGGACCTGGAGGGCACGCCCGGCCACGGCCGCGGCGGCCGGGGAGCCTCAGCCGGCAGCTGCACTCCATCCCCTGGGAGGGCTGGGGAAGGCCGGGCTGACCGGCGGACGGACGGGGTGGCGGGAAGTCGCCTCCAGGCCTGCGCAGCTCTCCTGGCCTTTCCTCCCGTCCTCCCAACCGGCTCCCCCGCCCGGGACGCCCCGCGCCACTCCGCGCCTTTGGCCCTAGCTCAAGGTCTTGTGATGTGATTAGCAAAGCCAGCGCCTTGTCCTCAGACACTCAGCCCTGCCCTGCAGGCCCCGGCGCTCAAGCCCTGTTTACTGCAGCCTGGGCGGGGACGGGGGCGGAGAAACGGGCCCAGGCTCCTCCGGGCGAGACTGCCGCGGCAGCCGCCCGCGTGGCCGCTCCCGCCCCACCCCCACCGCGCCTCCACGTGCAATCGGGATGGAGCCACCACCCACCGGACGCAGGCCCAGAGCCCCCGCCTCCCGGCCCAAGCACCCTTTGCAAGCCAGCCGGGCCGCGCGGACGGTTGCAATATTCTTGCATTTTGCAATTCCCGCGCCCAGTATAAAACCGAGAGTGGGAGATAAAAGCTTCGCAATTTCGCCTAGCAGGATCCGGCGCGAGGAGACACGTCCAGGGCTGCAGAACTCTGGTCACTTTAAATGTGCAGTGGATTTCCAACAGGGCAGCCCCAGAGAAGAGGAGCCTTATCTTCCCGCCGCCACCCAGCAGCACCCAACAGGGCCGAGCTCTCCACGCCGCCCCGGGCGCCCCGGCAGCCTGCCCCGCCCCACGGCCTCCCGCCCCCTCCCCCGGAGAAAAAAAAATTGGCGGCGGCCAATGGGAGGCCACGAAGGCGCTTGACGTCCGCGAGCCGGCGGGCGGCGTTGCCTGGAGACCCCGGCGGGGTCAGCGTTCTGTCCCCTCCTCCGGCACGCCCGCCTAGCCGCTGCCGCGCTCCCGGGCTCTATATAGGGCGCGCGCTCGCGGGCCGCGGAGTTCCAGCAGTCCGCGAGCTGTCGTCGGCTCCGCGCGGGGGGGGGGCGGGCTGGGCACCCCGGGGCGCGGAGGAGCGCTGTTTGCTTCTCCTTTCCCCCCACTCCGCACTCCCGGGCACCCTCAAGCCAGTCCACGCTGCTTCCCTCTCTCTAGTCTCGTCCCCCGGCAAACTTTCGGTTCCTCCCCCGCCCCTCACCCGTTATTCGTCGTGGCTCGAGCCCGGCCGCGCCGCCCCGAGGGCTCCTCCGGACCTCCCTGCCTGCAGCGCCGACCATTACAGGATCCAGAAACATGTCGACTACACTTCTGTCCGCCTTCTACGATATCGACTTCTTGTGCAAGGTACGCGAGGGAGCAAGGAGGGAGTAAAGCGGGCAGGCAGGAAGCCCCTCGAGTTTTCAGACTTTGCCCTCGGCTTTTGGGGCACCCATCCCCACCTTGACTTCGGGGTCGGGAAAAATCCTGGAGTTTGCTGTAATGTGTGCTCGTGCCTTGTGGGCGGGGAGAAGGAGCTGGGAGGAAAGGCAGGGGGGAGCCGCTGTCGCTGTTTAGTTCCTCCGGCGCCGACCGCGGCCACGCTGCCTGGGGCTTCCCGGACGGGGTTTGCGCCGCCCAGACTGGCGGCCCACGGGCTGAGGATCACATGTCGAAACCGAGCGCGGCCTGGGGTGGGAGTCGGCTCCTCCCAACGCGAACATGATTCTTTTGCGCGTGTAGGGGCGGAGGGTGGGGGCCGAATCGAAATCTGCAAAAAGGAAGAAGAATCAGAAGGCTTGGAAGTTCCTCTGCAACTCGCCCCAACTCTTCCCTCCCTTTCCATATTTCATCCCGTCCTCGCCCCCCTCCTTTTGGCAGACGGAGAAATCCCTGGCCAACCTCAATCTGAACATGCTGGACAAGAAGGCGGTGGGGACGCCGGTGGCCGCCGCCCCTAGCTCGGGCTTCACACCGGGCTTTCTCCGACGGCACTCGGCCAGCAACCTGCACGCACTCGCCCACACCGCGCCTAGCCCCGGCAGCTGTTCGCCCAAGTTCCCGGGCGCGGCTAACGGCAGCAGCTGCGGCAGCGGGGCGGCGGGCGGCCCGGCCTCCTACGGCACTCTCAAGGAGCAGTCAGGGGGCGGCGGCACGGCCCTGCTGAACAAGGAGAACAAATTCCGGGACCGCTCATTCAGCGAGAACGGAGAGCGCAGCCAGCACCTCTTGCACCTGCAGCAGCAGCAGCAGCAGCAGAAGGGGGGCGGCGGCGGCTCCCAGATCAACTCCACGCGCTACAAAACTGAGCTGTGCCGGCCCTTCGAGGAGAGCGGCACGTGCAAGTACGGCGAGAAGTGCCAGTTCGCTCACGGCTTCCACGAGCTGCGCAGCCTGACCCGGCACCCGAAGTACAAGACGGAGCTGTGCCGTACCTTCCACACCATCGGCTTCTGCCCCTACGGCCCGCGCTGCCACTTCATCCACAACGCCGACGAGCGGCGGCCGGCGCCGTCGGGGGGCGCCTCCGGGGACCTGCGCGCCTTCAGCGCGCGTGACGCGCTGCACCTGGGCTTCCCCCGGGAGCCGCGGCCCAAGCTGCATCACAGCCTCAGTTTCTCGGGCTTCCCGTCTGGCCACCACCAGCCCCCCGGGGGCCTCGAGTCGCCACTGCTGCTCGACAGCCCCACGTCGCGCACGCCGCCGCCACCGCCCTCTTGTTCCTCGGCCTCCTCCTGCTCCTCGTCCGCTTCGTCCTGCTCCTCGGCCTCAGCGGCCTCCACGCCATCAGGCGCCCCGACGTGCTGTGCCTCGGCGGCAGCTGCGGCCGCGGCAGCGCTTCTGTACGGCACCGGGGGCGCCGAGGACCTGCTGGCGCCGGGCGCCCAGTGCGCGGCCTGCTCGTCGGCCTCGTGCGCCAACAACGCCTTTGCATTCGGCCCAGAGCTGAGCAGCCTCATCGCGCCCCTCGCCATCCAGACGCACAACTTTGCCGCGGTAGCCGCGGCGTACTATCGCAGCCAGCAGCAGCAGCAGCAACAGCAGGGCCTGGTGCCCCCCGCGCAGCCTCCGGCGCCGCCCAGCGCGCCCCTCCCTGCCAGTTCTGCCGCGCCGCCCTCACCGCCCTTCAGCTTCCAGCTGCCGCGCCGCCTGTCCGAGTCTCCCGTGTTCGACGCGCCCCCTAGCCCCCCGGACTCGCTGTCTGACCGCGACAGCTACTTGAGCGGCTCCCTGAGCTCCGGCAGCCTCAGCGGCTCCGAATCCCCCAGCCTCGACCCCGGCCGCCGCCTGCCTATCTTCAGCCGCCTGTCCATCTCCGACGACTGAGGCAAGAGGGCGCCAGCGAGGAGGAGGAAGGGAAGGCTGTTCTGGGGATGTTGGAGGGCGCCCCTGCCGTCTCGACCCCCGTTAAGGGCGGGGTGGGGGAGGCACGGGAGTGGGGTTGGTGATAGGCCCTGAGCAGACTGCGGGCCGCACCGAGCACTTGGACTCGAACTTGTGTGCCGGGAGGGGCCTCCACCCCTCCCCTTTCGGTTTCCTCTTTTTTTTTTTTTTTTTTTTTTAATTTTTATTATTACGAAGTTTCGTTCTTGTTGAGCAAAAAAGCCAACGAACTTTTGTATTGATGAACAAAATATTCACAACAGGGCAGTTGTGATGCGAACAGAACAAAGAACCAAACACTTAAACTTTTAGGTCTCCTATGAGTTTGGGACTTTAGGAAAAAAAAAAATCAACCCAGCACCAGCAGCTACCAACCACCATTCCATATCTTCACTTGAAAGCATTAGTTACAGTCCAGATGTGGGAACTCTTATCTTGAGAGAAGTTCCTAATTGTCGTTTGTCTCAGACCAGTGTAAACAAACCAGCCAGCCACCACCTTGCTAAACTTATAAGCTTCTGGAATCCAGTATTCTACCAAGAATATGCCTTGATTGTAGTCTTCAGTGTGACAGGTTTTTGTTTGACACAACGTTCTATACGTCTGGGGAAAAAAAAAAAAAAAACCTTGCATTCCAAAGTTTCATACCGGTTACTGGTTTTGTTGCCACCACTTAGTGGATGTTTAATTTTAGAACCATTTTGTCTGCTCTTTCTGGAAGCCTTGGGCAGAGCTTAGTTTGTAATCGTTGGGGGAATAACTGCTGAATTTTTAGCTGTTTTGAGTTGATTCGCACCACTGCACCACAACTCAATATGAAAAAACTATTTAACTTATTTATTATCTTGTGAAAAGTATACATTGAAAATTTTGTTCATACTGTATTTATCAAGTATGATGAAAAGCAATAGATATATATTCTTTTATTATGTTAAATTATGATTGCCATTATTAATCGGCAAAATGTGGAGTGTATGTTCTTTTCACAGTAATATATGCCTTTTGTAACTTCACTTGGTTATTTTATTGTAAATGAGTAAAAAAAATCTTAATTTAAGAGATTGTATGTAATATTTATTTCATTAATTTCTTTCCTTGTTTACGTAAATTTTGAAAGATTGCATGATTTCTTCACAGAAATCTATCCTGATGCTGTGGAAGTAGTTTGAGGAATATCTTATGAGTTTTCTTAGAATGTATAATGGTTGTAGCCCATCCAACTTTAAAGAAAAAAAAAGGTGACCACATACTTTGCAATCAGGTTTAAATGTGGCATGCTTTTCTCATTCCAGCTTTTGACATGAGCAAAAAAAACCCATGTTTGTTTGTTCGTTCCACCAATTCTACTGTGACATACTCTGCGTATAAAGACATGTAGCAATAATGGGGTGGGGGTAGTCTCACAGTGCCTTTGGAAGGGCCAGAACTTGCCTTAAATCTTCCTCAACCAAATAAGTATTTTTCTATTAGTGCTTGAGAGAATTTGAATGTAGGATGGGTTCAACTGCACAAAAGGAAAAGATATTTACCACTTTTTTTTTATATAGATATAAAGTGAAGAGGCCACCTCTTAGTGCTAAAATGGTATGTAGTACATGAATATGCCTTGTTTCATTACAGAAGATTCCAAAACTTGTACTATTTTTTTTTTGTGTGTGCGTAGAAAGGCAGGAATGCTTTCCTGGACAGCGGATGAATGAGCAGTAGCTTTAGTTTGTTTGTACGTAGGTACAGTTGGAGCACTATGTATGTATGTACTCTGGACTACTTTGACAGAAGTAGGTTTTTGAATGTAACAAGATAAGTCAACTTGAGTTGTAATATATTTTGGGGAAATCAGTTCACTACAGATTGTGGCTGTAAACATTGTACTGTAAATGTTTTGTAGTTTTCCCCCAATAAAATTTTTGGGAAAAAAGGTATTCATGTGTAAGCCAGCTTTTTTTTTTTTTTTTTTTTTTTTTTTTTTAAACCAGAACATGGAGCCTCTTACCTTAATTACCACCACTTTTCCGGGCATTGCCCAGGCCTTGCAGGGGTTGGGAGTTAAGGTTTCCACGGGAGCTGGCAAGGTGAGAATTCAGAAAAGCCTGCCCCTATGTATTTTATAGCAAGCTCTTAGCTGAAAGAAAGTAATTATTTGGACTGTCAAGGGCATTAGTTAGCTGTTCCCCTTGGTAATAAGATGCATCCCAGTGTTGGCTGACTGGCTGGTGGCAGGCCCTGGCTGAAGGCCTGAGGGGGTGTGGCCCGCCTGTGAGTCACCAAGTGGATCACGTGTCTGCAGTGGCAGCTGAAGGTCCGATTTTTTTTGCTGGGACACCCAGGGACCAGAACAGCTAGGGTGGGGAAGGGAGAAGGGTATGGAGGGCCACTAGAACGCTGAGCTGGAGAAGAGGGGGGGGTTGGGTTAGAAACTTTCCTGGGCTGGAGAACCAGGGTTTTGCCTCTACTTTGGGAAGCCTGGCTGTGTCCTTGTCCGGAGAGGAAGGAAAGGGGAGGAAGATTAAACAGGTCAAACTTATATCTGGGTAATGTTTGTTTATGCAGACAGCTTCCTCTGGGAGTGAGCACACACGTTATTTATGCAAAAGGATTTGTGTCTGCTTTAGGCGACTCTAAGTGGCCAGAAAGCAAATTCAACCCAGGCCTCTAGAAAAAGGAAGAAAAAAGAAAGGGCACCAATTTGTCTGCTGATTCGCACACAATTGAACAAAACCTTGGTAACTTTTTTTCCCCTACAATCCCTTTCGAAACTTCAAAATCAGGTTCATAAATTAACTCCCATTTTTCCCTTCCCTCCTCCCACCCCTCCCACCTCCCAGTTCAGACACTTCTTCCAAAGTAGGTAAAAGATTTAGCGATAGTTTGTTTTCTTATCTGCAACAGCTGGGCCCTATCAACCACTGCTTGCACCCCTGTGCGGGGTCTCCCGAGTCTCCCAGCTGAGCGGGCGGGTGGGGGAGGGGCGGTCTGGAGCCCGCCAGGCCTCGGGCAGCTGTTTCACGTTAGCGGTGATTGCGCTGGTGTTAACTGGAGCGTTTTGGTGCTTGGCTGCCAAAGGGGATGGGGAACAGTTTCAAAGTTCTCCCAGATGCCCGGCCCCTGGCTAAGGGCCTCAGCCGTGGGGGGAGGGGAAGCCTGGGGCCGAGAAGGGCTCAGGCGGCAAGACCCTGCGGGCTCCCTGGCCTCTTCACCATAAAGAATGTGCAATGGGAAGGAAAGGTCTAAAATGCGGTGCCATTTAGGCCAAGCTGCTTTCAAAGGCCTTGTTGCCACTTCATTCCAAAACTTATTTTTCTAAACAAGTACTTTTGATGGGCTGGAATGTCAGACTTGTTGGGATAAGCCACATTCATTTTTAAAAATTGGTTTGTTTGAGAGCCCGACTAGGATCTGATGTTTTGTATTTGCGACTCAGTGGAGCATGGAAAGCTGGGGGGAATCATTCAGAAATTTCCTCTTGCCGCAGATCAATGGAGGGTATATAGGTCATTGTCTTTCTGCAGCGGCTGGAATTAACAGCAAACAAAACTCTCTGCTATTGCTCGATCGCTCTTAGGAAAGTTTTCTTGTAAATTAAGGGGACTAGAAGTAAAAATTGCAAGTAAGGACAAGCCAGGATTCCTGTCACGGGCTGGAGAGCGGAACTGAAGTTGACTGGCTCCAAGACTGTGTTACACTCCAGATAAAATTCTTTTGCAGCCAGTTGTGAAAGTGAGCCCAGGATGCGAGGGTGTTTAGAATGTCTTCATAGTGTCATTGCCCTGAGCTGTTTGAAAATAAGGTATTTGGGGGGACGCCTAGGCGACTGGGTGGCTCAGTCAGTTAAGCATCTGACTTCGGCTCAGGTCATGATCTCACAGCCTGTGAGTTCGAGCCCCGCATCGGGCTCTGTGCTGACAGCTCGGAGCCTGGAGCCTGCTTCGGATTCTGTGTCTCCCTGGCTCTCTGCCCCTCCCCCGCTTGCGCGCGCGCGCGCGCGCTCTCTCTCTCTCTCTCTCTCTAAAATAAATAAACTTAAAAAAATAAGGTACTTTTTTAAGCAGCTCAATTAGTACGTGCCACCTTCTAGATTATTTTAGAGAAGGGATGCATGCATGGACATATTTGCCACTCCTCACTCTGTCTGAATCGACTTCTGAGTATGTAAAAGGGAAAAAAAAGCCACAACACAAATGATTGAGGAGGCCAAAGCCCCTGCCACCCAGCGATGGGAATAGATGGGGATTTCAAGCCCTGCAGAGGTTCAGGAGTCCAGATAAAAGGTCCAGGCCTGGGAGGGCCCAGAGAAGGAAGGACAGACAGGCACAGCTCTTGGCCACAGGTCTGGCCCAGCAGAGGAAACTGGGTCTTAAAATCTGCCTGGAGGTCTGAGAAAACCTTCCGGGCTGGATGTGTGCAAGGAAGAAACCCTAGAGAGCATTTGAACTGGGAGGGAACCATCCCCAGACACTCACTGCCCCCCACTTTAGCTCATGATGACAAGAGCAAAGGAGAGATGACTCTGGCCAAGTCCTCTTGAAAGCACAAGTTGGGTCTCTGCACCTTACTTGACCTGAGTTAGGGGAGTTAGGGGAGCCCATGGGGCCCCTAGAGGTCCAGCCACAGCCAGCCTCCCCTTCCATCGGAGGACCGTAGCTACTCTCCAGTTGTCATTACCTGATTTAATTGTGTTTATTTTTTTGTTGTCCACACTCTGGGGAATGTGCAGACCCGTAGCCATCCAGGGCAGTTCCAGTTTCGTGCTGCTGGCAAGGCCAAGGAGGAAGGGAGGAAAAGAGGCAGGGCCAGGGCCCAGAGGCCTGCCCAGGAGGAACCCTGCAGGCAGGAGGTGGGTGAGGGGCTGGGCAGCAGGAAGCCACTGCCCCTCCAGGGCCCACGCCTGCTTCAGTGGGTTCTCCAACCTCTCCTGACAGTTTTTGCTAAACCTGGAAAGCATATGAGTGTGTCTGTGTCTAAGGGTGTGTCTGTGTGTGTGGAGAGAGGTTTGTCAGGGCGTGTATCTGTGTCCTTGTGTGTCTAGCTGGGAGTGCACCTGTTCGAGGGTATCATTCTCTATGCAGGTGTTCAAAGTTCTGTGTCCGTATGCTATAGGGGAGCGCTGGTATGTGAGGCTGTCGATATGTGTGTGGGGTATGTATGTCTGTAGAGCTTGAGAGTCCGTGGGTGTGAGTGTGGGTATGGGCTTGGGCGTGTCTGTGATTGTATGTGTGCGTAGGTATGTTCAGAGGTCTGCATGTGAGTGGGGGTCTGGATTTGGGTGCATCTGCTGCTGCTGCTGCTGCTATGTGTTTGTGTGTGTGTGTGTGTGTGTGTGTGTGTGTGTGCGCGTGGGTGGGTATGGGTGTGTTCAGGGGTCTGTGTGTGAGTCGGGGGTCAGGGTTTGTGGCTGTGTCTGTTGCTATGTGCGTGTGTGTGTGTGTGTGTGTG
>NW_026057578.1:61413234-61451057 GCF_023721935.1 Panthera uncia | reverse complement strand
TGGGCTCATGTGGAGACCAGGATCTTGCACTACACAGACAGGACTGGAGGAAAATTGGCTGTGGTGAGTCTGCAGCGGGCACCGAGCTGGCGGCCTGGGGGCTTCCCACCTGAATGGGGTGGGTGGGTGTGGTGGCTGTTGTGGATGTCCTGCCCAGATCCCTTTCCCTAGGGGAGGTGAGACTTGTGCTGCCAGCTTCTCTGGAGAATTGTGCTGGCCCGACCACCCGGGGTTCTCCTTCCTGGCACTCAGCCCCCAGATCTGGCCTGTAGCCAGTGACTGACCCAGGATGGGACGGGCCAGGCCAATGTCTCCATGCATGTCCTGCTCCAGAGCTCCTGTGGGATCTGTGAGATCTGGAAGGAACTAGAGGCCACATCCTTGCTTCGGTTTCTCCCCTGCCCCATCCTGCTTCCCTCAGTGCCCTGCTCCTGAGAACACTCCCTTTCAACCCTTTCCAGGTTGTCCTGGAAATGGGGACAGGGGTCCCCATTTCCGGCTCTACTTCCAGAAACTGAACAGGGGACACAGGCCTGGCTTACAACAACTCCGAGGGCCCCTGGTTCCAGAAGCATGTGGCTATGGGGCAGGAATGCAGCTGGTCAGGCATGAGCTGTCCTTGACGGCAGGAGCTTAGAGCAGAGAGCCGGAAGGGTGGGAAGCTCTAGAGCCCGAGCTGGGGGCCCCAGTCTGGGTAGGGAGGCAGGCCACAATCGGCGCTTCTCAGCCTGCCTTCTCTCTTCCCTGAGCCTGGCCTCTAAGAGCCACATAACGTTAGTCCTGTCTTACAGATGTGGCAACAGAGACCAGATAGTCACCTCTTCTCTAAGCCTTAGTCTCCAGGGAACCAAGGGCCTCTGCCAGGCTCCAGAAACTATGTCCAGCTCACTGTCCTCTGCAGATGCCCAGTCTCTTCCTTGGGTGGTGGTATTGGCAGGAGGGGGGGGGGGGGGCTGGCAGAAGCTGGACCCTTGGCAGGAAAGAACTTGGGGGAAATTGAGCACTGGGTCTCCCCCTGGTGTGGAGAAAGGGCCTGACTGTGTTGGAACGGCCGGAACAGCTGGCCTGACCCATGCAGCTGGCAGCTGAATTGTGAAGCTGGGGAAGTGGGCTTCCTGCAACCTTCCTTCCCTTTTCCTGCTGGGAGGAAGGGGGGGAGGGGGATCAGAACTTCCCTCCCTTGTGCTGCCACTCCCTGGGTGGATGGGCAGGTGGGGCAGCGTTGAACACGAAGACAGGACAGTGGGGGCATTTCAGGTACTTGGCCCCCAGGTTGGCCAAGCTGGGGACTTCTTGGGGCTCTTCCCATCATATCAGGTAAACCCTGCCTGATCTCCAAGAGGAGGGAAGGCCTCCTCCCCCAAGCCCTGCACACTCTGCTGCCTGCCTGAACATCGAGACACCCCCTAGGCGTTTGGGGGAAGGGAAAGGCTCAGACAGAAGTCAGCGCCCGGCTGAAGGGCTGAGGAGGAAGAGGACAGGCTGGGTGCTGCACTCACCCACTGAAGCCCCCACGTTGGACGGGGCTGCACTGGCACTCCTGGGCCAGCGTAAGCGGTCGCTTACGTGCCGCAGCCACTGCTTCCTGAGCTCAGCCTGAGGGAGGCCACCAGCACCAGCGGACACGCTGGCCCCGACGGCTGCTCTGATAAGCCTGGGTTCAGCTAGCGGAAGGAGGGTGGTGGCCCTGTGCGCCTGGCGGCCTGGCCCTGAGAGCTGTTGGCCATTGTGCTTTCAGCGTGTTTACCCCAAACCTTCCTTCCTCTCACTACCAGGAGTCCGGAAAGCATGGGTCTCTGGGCTCCAGGGAGGGGGCGGGGTGCATTTAAACCAGGAGTGACTTCTAGGTTTGTGGAAGCCTCGAAGCCACGGGCACATGTGGTCAGTGGGAGGGGAAGCTGGTGCCACTCTTCTGGGGACAGCTTGGTGATGTGGGTCTCAAGCCCTGAAGATGTGCGTGCTTCTGACTCAGCAATCTACTTCTGGGAATCCGTCCTAAGGAAATAATGGAAAGTTCACACGAGGCCTGTGCATAAGGACGCTTATCTCAGACTTGCTTAGAACTGATACCAGCCAGTGGGAGATTGGTATGTTCACACAATGGAGAACCTGGCAGCTGTTTACACAGTGATGGAATGGTCGGTAAGGCTGCCATGAACATTCTGGTACATGTCTTTTGGCAGACATAAGCACGCCTTTCTCTTGGCTGTACATACTCAAGATGGGATGCTGGGTCAAAGGATATGTGTATGTACAACCTTAGTAGATATTGCTAAACAGGGGTCATCCCTACATGTTCCACCAGTTCCCCCACCGGTTCCTGGGTACCCCACTTGTCCCGCTCACCATCTTCACCAACACTTAGTACCGTCAGTGTGTTTCATGTTGGTTTTTCTAATGAATATGTAAAGCTGTTGCATCGAGATTTTAATCTACATTTCTAAATATATGTCAACAGAAAGGGGATAACAAATTGTGATATATTTATAAGGTAGAAATATACACAGCAGTTAAAAAGAATGAACTACTGACTCCTGCAACCACATGGGTAAAGCTCAAAAAACATTATGTCGAGTGAAAGAAGCCAAATACAAAAGAGTACCTACTGTATGATTCCATTCAGATGAAATTCCAAAACAGTGGCCTATGGAGGCAGGGGATATTGACTAGGATGGAGATGAGGGAACCTTCTGGAGTGCTGGAAATGTTCAATACCTTAGCCAATACCTTAGGTAGTGGTTAAATAAGTGTATATGTAGGTAAAATTTTACCAAGCTTAATATCTTTGCATTTTTTTGTATCTAACATATACTTATATTGAAAATTAAAGCAAAATATTTACTGGGAAAAAAAAAAGAAAGAAAGAAACTGTATTGATTAACCTGGAATGACATTCAAAATATATTAAGTGTAAAAAGCAGGTTGCTTTTTCTATGGGCCTTTAGGGCTTCCCTTATCAACTTTTCCTTGGAGAGTCTAGTGAATCTCAGTTTAAGCTAACATAAAATGTCGGGGGGGGGGGGCGGTCATACAGAATAATAGTCTTTGAAAAGGATTCAAAGCACATAGGAACCACTGTATAGAGATAAGAAATAATAGTACATTGACGGAAACCAAATACAATTTTCAGCACCATATTTTGAAGGGCTGAAGAAATGCCCTGTGTCCAGAGGGCCATGATAAGGCAGAAAAGATCTGTAAATTATATGAAATGGAAATGGTTAAAGAAATCTGGGGTATTTCTTTCCCTCCCTTCCTCTCTTCCTCCCTTCCTTCCTTCCTTCCTTCCTCCCTCCCTTCCTCCCTTCCTTCCTCCCTTTCTCCCTCCCTTCCTTCCTTCCTCCCTCCTTCCCTCCCTTCCTTCTTTCTCCTCTTTCTCTTCCTCCTCTTCCTCCTCTTCCTCACCCCCTAGGCAGCTCCAGCAGGGAAACTTGTTTCTTGCTTACTTTTCTGGAGATGAGACTCTTGGCTGGAGGAAGAAGGATATAATTTAAACTCAGGCTGGGGTCCTGGTCCTGATGCTGCCACTTCTTGGAAGGGTGACCTTGGGACAGTCACTCGTCCTCTCTGAGTCACAGTTTCATCAACTGCAAAATGGGGACGATGGCACCTGCCATGCTAGGTTGCTGGCCGAATCAACGAAGCAAAGGATTGGAAACGAGTTGATAAACTGCCAAAGAACCCCGACACCTCTAAAGCAGGACTGCCCTTGCTGTGGTGGAGACACAGAACACCCTTTCATGTCACATGGCCCTGGATTCGAGTCCCAACTCCCACCCTTACTGTGTGGCCCCGGACGAGGGGTTTAACCTTTCTGAGCCCTGGTGAGTTTGTCTTTACAACAGTAGTGGAGATGGTGTAGGACATAAGGTGGCTGTGAAGATAAAAAGAGATCATGTTTATGAAGAAAGTAGTATAGCAGGTGCCTGGAGGGAGGAAAAGTGCTCAGAAAACAAAGCGGCAGCAAATAGAAACCCACAGACCTACTCCTAGATCCTTCTTATCATGTTATCATTCCCCACACAACAGCATTGAGTCCCCCAGGGTAGAAACTTGGAGCAGGTTGGACCCTCTCTGAGGACAGGAGCTCACGTCTCCCCTCTGGGGTGGGAACGAAGGAGCCCATTCTTGCCACTCTGCTTTTGCCGCCACATAGTCCTGGATCTGCAATGAGTCCTCCTGAGTTGCCAAGCCTCATCCTGGTGAGGCTGGGTCCCGACAGAGAGGACAGGACCCATCAACTACTTCATTAGGGTCAAGGCTCCTAAAGGGCCAGGAATGCCCAGAGAGTCTCTGGAACCCAAGGCTGGAGAGTCTGAACCAGGGTTTGGGGCTCTGAGGGGGGACTGGTCCAAGAGAGGGGCTCTGGAGTGGGCCCACCATCCCCGACTTGCCCCAGGGGAGTGCAACAGGGAGTGGTGAGATGGAGGTCCCCCAAGCAGAAAGCATCTCCAGATCAGTCCCCAGAAGGAAGTTCACTCAGCCACCTACTGCATACCCAGCACAGTGGTATTTAGGGTAGAGGACTGGACAAAATGACCGGATCTCACCTCAGGAAAATCTCAGCCTTGGACGAGGACAGAGAGACGTACGATGACAGGTGTTAAGGACAACAATGACGACTGCCAACATTAGCATGCCCTTTGCACATGCTGTCTCTCTGAATCATTGTCACAAGCCTCGGAGCCTGGTTCTCAGACAGGGGCATGCCCGCTGGAAGCATGGATGGGGCAGCTCAACCAGGCTGGGCTGTGAGGGGAGAGAGGGGAGGCTTGCCACAGGGAGTGGCCTCTTAGCCAGTAGAGGCAGGGCCTCCTGGGCTCCCTTCGAAGCTTGCTCTCCACAGCTACATTGCCACCCCCACCCCCTTACCCTGGCTCCATGCTGCCCGTCCTCCCCTCTGTCTGGGAAATCTTCAAGGGGCTGTCTGTGCCAGGCTCTGTGATTCCCAGACTCAACAGTCGTAGGGTTCCCCTCCCTAAGTTCCCATCCCTCACCCCCTTTTACATACCTCCAAAGCTGAAAGGACCTTGGAACTGCCTTTTGCGCATAGACTAGAAAGCTGAAAAGTCAAGGGACTGGTCCAAGGTCACCCAGCTGGTCCTGGCTGAACCAGGAGACCCAGACTTCTTGGGTCCCAATCCCACGTTTTCCCCACCACATGTCTTCTGGGGCTGCCCGTGAGGCTGACCGGGCTGAGCACTGGGCTGTGGGCTCCAGGGTCCTTCCAGTCCCCAGGCTGAGCCAGGATGGAAGCAACAGGGACCTGAGGCTTTTCCCACCAGTAAAGGCACGATTTTTCCTATTCTGCTTTTGGTTGTTCTTTTTTCTTCCTTCGTTGTCTACAATCATTCCAGCCTCTCCCACTGTTGGATTTGCCCAAACTCCTGGTGAGGTGGCCAGGAGTGCCATTGTGTGCTTTGTGACTGGGTGGGAGGGCCCGCATGAGTGTGTGATGAGAATGTGTGGTGGCACATCCGTCTGTGCAGGCATCTGTCTGTCTGGGTGTGATGTGACTCAAATGCTGAGGCTCACATGCCCTCCCTCTCCCTCCCCATCTCCCAGCAGCTGTATCCCGCCCCCAGGGAAAGAATGTCCCTGGCAGCCGCCATGCCCACCCCAGTCTGGAAGCAGCAGCACAGGTGGGGGCACTGTGTCCAACTGGCCCTGTGACAGGGCCTCCCAGGAGGGCCTCCCCTCCAGTGCCCCCCATTAGTACTGCCTGCAGCAGCTGTCGCCCTGAGGGACAGGAATGCCCTGAGAGGACGTGCCTGGAGAATAGGGAACCAGTCCACGGGAGCCCTCCCGTGTCTGGCCAGGCCCCGTCCAGGGGAGTGGGTTGGCCAGGAACCCCTGGAGGGCAGGGCTCTATCACCTATGCATCCCTTGTGCCCCCTCAACAGATATGTCCTCAGCACCCACAATGTGCCTGGAGCTGGGGCCTGGCCAAGGAGCTTTAGTGCTGCCAAGTGGAAGTTTCCACTGCGTTGGAAACCTGCGTTGTCTGGGAGTGGGGGGAGGGGGGCGGGGGGTTTCTCCTGGAGGAGAGTGCTGTGGGTGTGAGAAGTCCAAACTCTTCTGCACTAAGGGGATAAAACCCAGACACCTTCTACAACAGCAAACAGGGCCCCATCAGGGTTGTGAGAAAAGCCCAGAAACACAGTTTTGGTGATACAGAGCAAGGTACCTGTGTGCTTTGGGGAAGGCAGGGTGACACCAGTGACGGGGGTTCAAGGATGGGCAGGAGGCCAGGTGGGGGTAGGGTGGAAAGGGCAGTCTGGCAGAAGCACAACAATGGTAAAGGTGTGGCCATCAGAAGGGAGCACTTCTGGCCTGGTTGTGGGACCCCGTGAGAGGCCAGTACGTGCCAGCATGTGCACGGACATCTGTTTGTGCAGTGCGGTGATTCTGGGGAGAGACCCTCGGAGACACCTAGTGGGACAGAAGGCTTCAGGGAGGAGGGGAGAACTGAGATGGGGGAGAGAAGAGAAGACAACATCTCTGAACCCTGGAAGGCCCTCCACTCCCTGCCTTGATCCTGAAGGCCAGAGGCCCAGGGGTGCTGTAACGGAGAGAGCAGAGACCCTCAGCCTGTCCCGGTGAGGGTGGACAGGGCTTGGGCTTAGAGAAACAGGCTTGGTGCATGTAGGGAAACCCACGCCTGTCCCAACCTCCCTCTAGCCCCTCTTCTTCAGTCCCCAGGGAGTCCCTTGCCCCTGTACCAGCCACATCTGTGGAGCACGGAGCTGAGCAGAGAGCTCATTTTGCTATGAGTAGGGCTGTGTGACCTCACATGAGTCACTCTTCCTCTTTGGGACTCCATTTCCTCATCTATACACTGAGGGGCTTGGGCTCTATGGGATCTCAAATAGCTCCCACCTTACTCGCTAGCCTTGATTAATTAACCGGCAAGGAAGGCTATTGTGACACCAAGTCCAGGCTGGGAGGGACAGATGCCTAGATCCATTAGTAATGTCTGCTGTGGCATCCTGAAGCCGGTGGTGATCTTCACTCTTGTCTTTGCTCTCGGGACATACCATGTTCTAACGGGGGTAGAGGGCTGAGGGGCAGAACCAGCCTCCCATGAGAAGTGGTTCTCCCAGTATTTGTGACAAATCTTGTGTGCGTTCCCCCAGGGCAAACATCTAGATGGAAGACGTCTCCAAGCATCCAAGCATCTACCACTTGTCTGTGTATAGACAAAGGCAGAGACACAGTTTCATGAGAAAGAAGAGAGAGGATAAACACCCCCAAATCTGAGTTCTTGGTCCATTTGTTTTTCTGGCATTTTTTTTAAGTTTATTTATTTATTTTGAGAGAGAGAGAATTCTAAGCAGGCTCTGTGCTGTCAGCACAGAGCTCGATGTGGGGCTCAAACTCACAAACCGTGAGATCATGACCTGAGCCAAAATCAAGAGTTGGACGCTTAACTGACTGAGCCACCCAGGTGCCCCATTTTTCTGGCATTTTGATAAATTTGCACCCAGCTGCATTTATTTATAGCAAATAAGAAGCAAATTTTCATAGCTGTTGTTTCTTTGTTTTTGCTGAAACAGAAAAAAAAAAATCCACGATTATTGTCAAAAAAGAAAAGAACAGACCAGGAGAAGTTGGTGAGTTATATAATTGGGTTTAAATAGAAACTAAAATCTTGAGGGGTGCCTGGGTGGCTCAGTCGTTTAAGTGTCCAACTTCGGCTCAGTTCATGATCTCTCAGGCTGTGAGTTCAAGCCCTGCATCGGGTTCTGTGCTGACAGCTTAGAGCCTGGAGCCTGCTTCGGATTCTGTGTCTCCCTCTCTCTCTGCCCCTCCCCTGCTCGTGTTCTGTCTCTTTGTCTCTCAAAAATAAACATTAAAAAAAAATTTTTTTAATAAAAAAAGAAACTAAAATCTTGAGAACTTTAATCAGAAAGTAGACTATGTTGGTCAAATATGTGTGTAGGTTACTGTTTGTGTGTTTGTGAATGTGGTGTATGTAGATGGTGCATGTTGATGCACAAGGTGTGTGTTATGTTCATGTCGTATAAACGAGGCATGAATATATTTGTGTATTGCGTGTGTGTGTGTGTGTGTGTGTGCACTAGGTATGTCTGTAGAGCATAGAAGTGTATTTTTGTATTCTGTGTCCATGGTATATGGGGATATATGCGGTGCGCATATGAATATGGTAAAAATAAGAAGAAGTGTATATGTGGGATAGGGTGTGTGTACATCATATACGTGTGCGTGACCTGTGACATGTGCATTCCGGATAAGCACATGGCATTCTTGCCCCATGACGCACTGGCCTTGAGTGGGGCCTGGTGACGATGTGAAGTAACCTGAGAGTTTGAAATCGCTCCCTGTGGAGCCACAACCAAACCTGAGAGCCAAGAACCTTGAGTCTTTTTTGGTGCCTGCTCTTCCAAGAGGAAATCAGGAATTTCTGAGGCCTGTCTTACCTACTCTGAAATCCGGATAAACAGAAAAATGACTGGAGTCTAGGGGAAACCCAGATGCCGGTTCGTGAAGGCGGGATTAGAAAGCTTACAATGTGCAGTTTCCAAGAAAAATTGCTCACCAAACTTTTCAGACTTTTTTCACCCCTTTAGCAAAGATGAGAAAAAGTTCCCAATGGCCTTTAACTGAGAAATGGAGTAATTTCCATGATGGATTTGGGACAGTCTTCCCCCCTTCAAAAAAGTTGAACTGTGGTAGCAAAGGGAGGGTTGACAGACATCTAGAGCATTCTGCACAACTGTTGATAGTAAGGGTTGTGTCCCCCAGCACACTGGAGGCCACAAAAGGGGGCAAATGAATTTCTTTTGACTACCTTCAGGCAAACTGCCCAGAGGATTTCATTCCCCCAGGCCAGAGGGTAGACTGGGGAGTGAAAACCACTTTGCCCTGTGTCCTTGTAAAACTCACGGCACCCTCTTATCAAGAAGGGTTATGGATCGGAGTCCTTCCTGTTACATAGGCCTGTGGTGTGAACTCCGAAGCAATAGTTGTGAATGTTTTTGCAGAGTTGAAGGGATAGTCCCGAGGGACAAGGTCGTTCCTGGCACAGGGCCTGCTACCTAGTAGGTGTCCAGTAAATAGCTGTTGAATGAATGAGTGGCCCAGAAGGTGACCATCCAAGAGAAACAGACTGGTTTCCACCTACCGCCAAGCAGGGCTTCCAGGGCAGGGTTGGGGGCGGACGTGTCGGCCTGTCCAGCTGTTGGGTCTCCCCCCTCCTCTTTTCCGGTCCCTCTCCCATAATCTCAGCTGGTTCCCACGCCCTCACTCAGGGGCTGCTGCTGTCATTGTTCAGCTGTTATCAGGGCCCAGCCTCTGCCAGACTAGACCTTTCATTGGACCAGGAAAAGGGGAAGGAGAAGGCAGAGCAGGGAGGAAAAGCTTCAGGGACCAAGGAGGAAAAGACTCCTGTTTCTAATGGGCTGATCTGGTGCAGGCTCAGGTGAGAAGCCAAGGTTTAGGAAGAGACGAGGACATTCCCAAGTTTACACTGATGGTGATACAATAATAATGGTCATTGTAATCATGGTAATAGTAGTATCTACCATATATGGGGGGATGTGGGATAATATCTTGTGAACTATTAACTAGACTTTCCCCCAATATCTTCTTGCATTCCTTAGCTCTGCTCACTTTCTGTAGCTAGTTTGCTCTGAAGGACCCACGGAGAGCGTATTTGCATGGCCCCTGGGGTTACCGAGGGGACCTAGTGAGGCTTCAGCCTCAGGACTCCATCCCGGGCTTGACCAAGCAGCATTGGTTGCCTCAGGGAATAGTCTAGAATTCTTGGATTTTGAGTGTCAAAAGCCAGACTGTAGAACTTCCACAATAAAAAAAAGTATCGTTGAAATTTAAAACTCAGTGGGATAGAAAGGGCTGGAAAAGGCGATCTGAGAGTTTACCAAGAATGCAGCACAAAGATGTAAATAAGTGGAAAACAGGGACGAGGGAGAGGTGTGGAGGACAGAATGAGAAGGTCCAGCCTATGCCAAGGAGAATCGCAGGAAGAGAGATTGGGAAGAATGAGGGGCAATATGCAGAGAGACAATGGCTAAGAAATCTCTAGAACTGAAGACAGAAATGAGTTTTCATATAGCAGAATCACGCCAGGCTCTGGGACATATCATGGGGGCAATTTCAGCTCTCAAAGAGAAGGCTTTCTGAGCTCCGTGCTCCCCCAATCCTTCTCTTCTACCCTCTGACAGCCCCAACCACAGTACCTTTGCTTCTGCATTGGTACTGCCTCCATTTGCCATCCTTTGGTGGGCGGATTTTGCCTCTTCCATGAAAGTGGGAGTTTTCTGAGGGTAGGAGCCCTTCTCCTAACCCCAGTACTGTGGAAGGGTGGCAAGACACCTGGTCAGAGATCTAGTTAGAGTCCTGCGCCCATAGCTCAACTCCTCCTGTCTCAGTTTCTTCATCTGTAAAATGGAATTAAAATACCTGGACAGCACATCCTGAGATTTACACATGAGGAAATTTCCTCCCACACTGTGTTCCTGTTCTGTTTAATCTATTGTATTAAAAAGGTTTTTTTTAATGTTTATTTATTTTTGAGAGAGAGAGAGAGAGAGAGAGACAGAGTGCAAGCAGGGGAAGGGCAGAGAGAGAGGGAGACACAGAATCTGAAGCAGGCTTCAGGCTTTGAGCTGTCAGTACAGAGCCTGACAGGGGCAAGGGGAGGCGGTGGGAGGGCTTAAACTCATGACCGGAGCCGAAGTTGGAGGCTTAACCTACTGAGCCACCCGGGCACCCCAAATCGATTGCATTTTAATGTCACTATTTTTGTTTCTAGACACCCCCAACCCCAATTGGCCTCTGTTTTTCTTTTTCTTCATCTATTCATGAAGAGCCACAAAGTATTGGCTCTCAAACTTAGTTTTAGCAGCAGAGGCCCTTCATCAAATAAAAATATATTGTTGGAAACCCGATCCCGGCAGAATAAAGGAACTGCTGGTTGAATTGGGGTGGGTGGGGTGGGATGGAGACCCAGAGTCCAGCTGACTCATTTCCCCAGTCCCTCTCACACCACCCTTGTGGCACCATGGCTGGAACAACGTCAGAAAGCCACCCCTCAAAAGCTTTAACACAGCCTTCCCCCAAATGTGTTTCTGGCGTCCCATGCAAAAGGGGTTCTGTGGTTGGATACATTTGAGAAATGCTGGATTAACCTAAGTGAAATGAGTGTCTTCAGGATTTCTGTGAGAATTTAATATTTACATTGTGTGCCAGGAATCTCAAAGAGGGTAGCTGATGTGCTGAGTTCCGCAAACCTTCCTGTTTTATAAAGGATTTCGCCTGTAGGCTGGTGCTGCACAGAACACACTAAGAAAATGCTAGATGGGAGAATAATAATAATAATAATAATAAATATTTTTTCCTCTCTGTCCCCCTCAAGAGCTATAGGGTTAGACACGAAACGAGGAGGAGAGGCAATAATTACTCTGGATTGAAAATGAGCTTTAGTCTATTGTGACCCCCACATTTAAAAATGGCCTGTGGGAAGCCTAGCAGTTCCCAGGCCTTCCTTCTTCCCGTCTCTGTTCTGCAGCCACAAACAGCCTGGCTGGGCACAGACGTGGGAGCTTCAGTTCCATTGGTCAGTTCTTCTGACACCTCACACTCGGGCCCACTTTTGTCCCAGAGCCGAGCAGGCCCTTTGGCCCAGGCAGAAGGCCCCAGAGCTCCAGCTTGGCCCGTGAGAGCTCTGGGAAACCTGGTTCCCACTTGCCCACCCCCTTCCTGGCAGCCCAAGAGGCTGCCCGGGCTTTTCTTTCCTCTTCTTGCTGGCAGGAAGAATTTCTGGAAGTGCGGCTGGGCCAGTGACAATGAGGCAGGATGCCCGTCCCCCTTACCAGGCTGGCCTTGCGGGCAGAGCCTTCCCAGCGTCCCAGGGCTGGGGCTCACGGAGGTAACCCTCCCAGGCTGCCCTTCCCCACCTCAGGCTCCAGGAACAGGACAGGCCCCTGCACGGGGCTAGAAAGCAGGGGCGGGTGCCCTGGAGCTTCTCTCCAGAGGCCACATCCCAGGATGGGTCTGTTTGGTCTCTTGCCCACAGCTTTTCCCTCTTCTTTTCACACCTTGAACAGACAGCGAGGGGAGGGCCACCCCACTAGGTGCCCAGATGCAACAGTGAACAGGCAGATCTGTCTCTGGGGGTCTAGAGTGGGGTCAGGTGGTCCAACATGCAACTCAAGAATGTCAATAAAGCGTTTTAGGGCTTTGACAGACACGAACGCCTTCCCCAGGGGACACCATTTATTAAGCCGCTTTCCCAGCTTCAGAGCTGAGCATACACGAGGAGCTGAGACCCAGTCCTTGCCTTCGAGGACTTTCCTCTCCATGTCACTCTGCTTCTCTGGTCTTTCCCTCTGTGCCTTCTTTGCCTGGCTGGCACCACCTCCACCTTTCTGTCTTCAGCCCCAGCTCTCCCTGACTCCCTGCCTTGCTCTGTAGAACCGCCATTCCGAGGGAAAGTGAATAAAGGCCGGAGACTCAGCTGACCCCTCCTCACGGCACCCTGGCCTGGCCTCCCACCCCTGGGGGCCCAGCGACCTCAGGACACCTCTGCCAACTACCCACCTCTGAGGTCAGCTAGCTTACTTTGTTTCTCTCCTTAGTGCCTTTGTTACTATGGCCACAGCCACATCATTCAGCCATCCTTCCTTGGGGGAAGTTGGGCAGGAATTTTTGTACTTTAAAAAGTTGTTATTGTCTGAGGGGAAGTAGCCAAAAAAAGAGACGTGTTATCTGTGGACTGGACTTGGCTTTCCCTCATTAACTAATGGGCTTTTCCAAGGAAAGTATTCAAGGGGGGGGATCCAGAGGAGGCAGGAAGGGCCTGGATGTCTGTCTTTACCTTAGACGCAGAGTTCCCTGGTGCCAAAGCCATGTGCCTCAGCCTGGGTTCCTTGAGAGCAACAGCCCTGCCTCTACCGCCCGACTGGAGTGTGATGGTGCAGAGGTCTTGAGCAGGCCCTAGGAGCCCAAGGAATGTTGTAGGAACCGCCCAGGATGTTGTAGGGACCGTCGTTCCTCAGGGCTTGCTGGCAATCTCTTCCACCCTGTTATTCTCCGACTTCCTCCAACCCCGCATCCATACCGGTCTCCTTGCCACTGCCTCACCTTTGCTCGGGCCGTTCCCTGAATGGCTGTGGAAAGGGCACTCTTTCCATCTCTCCACTGAACCGTTCTCCCCATCCTTCCTGGCCTAGGACTGCTCCCACCTCCCAGCAGCCTGCCCTGACTGCCTCACCTCCGGCTGGTCTCTCCTCCCTCTTCCCTGCCCTGCCATCCCTCCACGGCCATGTGCCTATCACTTCATGGGGACGGACACCTCCACGCTCAGCCCCACACAGGCCCAGCAGCTGGGGGAGGAGGGCCAGGGCGGCAGGATGATGGATGGGGCTGTGGTGGCTCCCTTCCCTGCTGCGGCTGTGGTTAGGAGATCTCCCCTCGAAGAAGCCTGATATTTTCCAGGAATTTCCTGAGGGGAGGGGACCAAGTATTCCGGAATGAGAGCCAGCTGTGGAGTTGAGGCCTGGGGGTGAGGAGCAGGGCTCTGGGCTTCCTGGCTGAGTCAGCGACCATCCCCAGGTAATTTATGGGCTGAGTCAGGGCTGGGGGCCACAGAGCTGGGGAAGGATGGGGGGAAATGCCTCTAAGGCAATCTGTCAAGGGGAGGGCAGACCCACTGGCTGGAAGGGAGTCTGCCTGAGTCCGGCAGAGACCCCTCTCTCCCCAGCAGCCTTTGCTCCCTTGCCTGGAGTTTGCAAAAGCAGCAAGCAAGAGGGAGGACCTGGAGGATGGACACAAGGCAGCAGAAGGGGAGAAGCTTCTGGCAGGCTCTGAGGGCTCAGGAAGACAGAGGAGGCCTGGCTGGAAGCGAGTGGGCTTGGGCCAGCCTCAGGGCTGAGCTGGGGGTGAGGAGAGCTACTGGCTCTGGCTGGGAGCTCCCTGCTCCTCCTTCCTTCCTGGCCCTGCTCCCTTTCTCAGCTAAAAAACTTATCTGGCATCCATCTCCTTCTGCCACGGATCTGCTGGGTGACATGGGTTTGCCTCCTCCTTTCTGAGGCTCAAGTCCTCGCTTGGATAAGATGGCCTGGCTCCTCCAAGCCCTGACGTGGGCTGCTCAGCTGCAACCAGGGAGTCCGGTCCAACGGCGGTGGCCTAGAAAACAAGACTAAGCAAAAGCAGGTCTGGGAGAGCTGCCCCTTGAGGGCCACTGCAGGCCTTGGCCTTGAATGGAGTTGGGGCTGGGGTAGGAGAGTGGACGGGTGGAGTCTGCACCTGATTGCTGTCAGCTCCAGGCTGGAGGAGCCGTGGGGGAGGCGGGGCGAGGGGTGAAATCACACATGTATGCTGCACACATCCCACAGACCCTATTCTGTCTGTCTCAGCCAGCACTGAGCCTGGGGCCCCACAGAAAGATGAGTCCTGACCCAAGCTCCAAGGAGGAGCCCTCTCGTGCTGACAGAGAGAGACGGAAGTGTTCCCCACCCCCCGCCCCCGGGGGACGGGACTCAGCTTCCCCACATCATTCATGCACATCTGGTACATCATCACACCTGTGGTGGCATCATGCCACAGCGGATTCCAAGCAGGGCACTACAGTGTTAGGGCTCTGCTGGCCCCGGTCACAGCGTCTTGGAGGGGCCCCCAGATTGCTGAGTGTTTTGCCCTGGCTCACAGCTCCAAGTCCCAGTGCCTAAGAGGAGCCCCTATGAGGACAGTAGATGTCACAGACCCCAAATGAAGACACGGGATCTGAAGAGGAATTGGGGGTGGGGCGTTTATGATGCTGTGTTAATGAGATGCAAAAAAGAATTTCATTTTGTGTGTGACAGATGAACTGCTTTCCTTGGTAAGAATAGCCATGATGAAATCAAATCTGGACAGGAGGGCCCTGGACACAAATAGGGTCCGTGGCGTAGCTTGACCCTGGAGCAGCCCCTCCTGCATCAGTCCCGTCAGGCTCCCTTGGCTGTTCCGTGGAGCAGAGACCCGTAGAAGGCCAGAGATGATGGAACAGAAGTGGTGACAGGTGGTTGGGTTCTGGAATAAGTTGAAATCCAGCTGACAGGATTCTCTGATGGATGGGACACGGGGTCTAAGAGAAAGGACTCAAGAACAACTCCAAGGCGTTGGTCTGAGCAACTGAAGGGATGAAGTTACCACAGACTGAGATAGAGAATGAATTTTGTTGTACATTGAACAAATTGCTTTTATTGTGAAAAGTCCATAAACTAGGAATGGCCAGAACTGAGCAGGGCATCTGTGAGGTCACTGTCCACAGGGACCTCTGGGTCATGACACTACCCACCATAGTCCTAGGGGCTCCCCAGCGGCCCCAGTGCAAAAACAAGGAGACTTACCTTCTTGCCTCCAGTACGAGGGAGAGCCAGCAGTGGGAAGGGGTTTGACCCTCCTGAGTTCCTTGGGCTGGCACAGGAGACCCACACCCAGCATGTGTGGTCCTGTCTGCACAGACCCACCTCTGGCCCACAGAGGCCCTTTTCTCCTCAGACCTGCTCTGCTGTTGCCGCCAGCGCCTTCTAGAAGAAGTGTCCACAGGAGCCGAGGACTATACTTTAATTCTCTGGTCACAAACCCCTGCAGGCTGACTGGCCAGAGGCGTGCCTATGCATCCCAGCGAGCAAGCGCCTGGGGACGCACGGCCCGAGAGCCTGTGAGGATGGCTTTGTGCGGCTGCTCAGGTTGGCCTGGCCAAATCCCCCTGCCAGGAGAGGCCAGTTTGGCTGCCGAGACTCCTGAACTTAAGTTACCTGAGGAAGCAGCCTTGAAACCATCTGTTTCTTGTTGCTTTGCTTGCCATGGACCTGCTTGACCCAGAGGCCCCTGCTCTGTCTCCCGCATCAGCAGAGATGAGGGATAGGAAGACAGCTCTGTGGGAAGAGTCAGGAGGACCATCCTTTGTGAGAACATTGATTCCTGGGCATCTCTCCAGACCTGCAGAATCTGTGTCTCTGAGGAGAGACTCTGAATATTTACAGACCTGAATATTTACAGAGCTCCCTTGGCGATCTGATGGGGGTCAGGGATCGGGAGCCCTGGCATAAAGGACGCATGCTCTGCACGATCTCTGGAGAGACACCATACTTGAAGAGGGTCAAAAATGTGCCACACAGGACAGGGGGTGGGTGGGGTTAGGACGTATTGGTTGTCTGAGCACAAGAGAAGCCTGGATCTTTGAGGAGTCTCAAGGGGGAGCATTTGCAGAGTTTGAGCCGAAAGCAAGGATAAAGCCCCCAAGATGGAGAGAGCTGTATGTGCTCAGACAAACCAGAGGCCTGAGGTCTAGGCGTCAGCACCAGACAGGCCTTTCAGAGGTATCTAGAGCCCTGAAATGTGAGGCAGGGAGATTCTACCTCTCACGGAAGGAGAGATTTGGGTACATCACTAGGCACCCAGTTCCTTCTCTGAGGAGTGAAATCCTTGCCACCAGCCTTAGCTGTATAATGGGAAGTAGACACCTAAAACTTCCCGTGCCCTCTGGTTGAGAGGCAGGATTTGGGAGTTTGGAGCTGGGGCCAGGGTGAGCCTGAAGTGGGAAATGAGGCCTCCTCTGACCTGCAGAGGGTGAGCCCCGGAGCTGCTCTATACCTCGTGAGCTGCTCCTTCTCCCTGTAAACTCTTAACCCCGATCTGGACGTGATTCCCAAGGGTAGGGCTCACCTGCCCAGAAATACATTAAATAAAGAAATGTGCTCGGCCCAGATTTTATCTCATCAGGATTCCAGAGCACAAGACAAATGGCCTCATGTCCAGCAGGGAGGTATAATTCATTCTCCGGGGTGAGCCCCAAGCCTGGGAGTGGCGGGGGGGGGGGGAGGAGCGACGGATGTTTTGGCACATCTGGAACATGCAGACTTGGGGGCCAGCAGGCCCTGGAGTTCTGTGTGTAGGGCTCGGCTGTGAGACCTTCAGAATAATTCTGCCTTTCCGGGCTTGCAAGGGATGGAAACAAAACCTAACATCCTTTAATTCAGGGAGTCTGTTTCTGAGACTTATTCTAGGGGAACGCACAAAGATGTATAAAGATTTAGCTACAGGGCTGTACTTTGCCGTGTTATCTATGAGCCTAAAAAACTGGAAGCAACCTAAATGTTCAACAAGAGGGGATTGGTTAAATAAATTCTGAACCAGAAAGTAACATACAATGCAGTCTTTCAAAGATGAGTTTGTAGAACACTTAATGACATAGAAAGAAGTTTATAGCATAGAAGGCAGAAAAATAAAAAGCTAATAAAGACATAAAATAACCCAACTTTGAAAATACGTTGATTCAGTAAAAATGTTGGAAGATTATACACCAAAACACTGACTGGTTGTGAGATAAAAGGCAATTTTAGAGTTTTTATTTTCCCTTTGCTTTTCTTTTGGTCTTGCTTATCTGAATTTTTAACTTTTTCCAGAATAGTCATGCGCTTATGTGTACACAAATGATAAAAATGTTGAAAGTTAGTATTGTTGTTATTATTTTATAAACCAGAGCCCCAAGATATAGTTCAAGAAGGAGGATTTCCAGGCAGGAGGGACAGTTGGATCAAATAGGCTTGTCAGCTGCCCACCCCCCTTCCTTGGGCCGATGTCTTCATTCTCACTGCCTCCCCATGGCTGGTCCCCTGAGATGCCACTGTGCTTTCATTTCTTTGGACCAAGCACAGCTAGAAACCCAGGCTTTGGCTTCTTTTAGCAAAGCACAGCTAATGTACCAGACGGCATTACTAAACCCTGAGGGAAGACAACAAGAATAGAGACACAGTACCTGGAAGAACTATACAACCACCAGGCTTCCTCAGGCAAGGGTGTCCTGTCCCACCTCGGCCAGGATCCCTGCAAAGGTTCCCAGGTCTTGCCCATCCTCTGGGGAAGTCTCAGAGGGGACGGAGTCCCCATACCCAGAGTCCTCTATCCCATCTTACTCTTAGCACCTTCTTCCCAGGTCCACTTTCTACTTTGAAAGACCCACTTTCCCTCAGGCACCTGAACTTGAGAATGACCTCCCTCTCAGGTAGGACCCACCATGACACAGAGGGAGAGAACACTATTCTTGCGGCCAGACTCCTGATAAAAATACCCCACAGCACTCGTCTCAGAGGACTTACACAGCACTCGTCTCAGAGGACTTACACCTTACACATATAAGAGGTCCCCCAGGACCTAACAAGCTTCCAGACTTGAAGAGTAAACGCATTTACTTGGCATCCTCAAGCTTTTCTTTTCTTTTTAATGTTTATTTATCTACTTTGAGAGAGAGAGAGAGAAAACACCCTCGGATGCACACACAAGTGGAGGAGGGACAGAGAAAGAGGGAGAGAGAATCCCAAGCAGGCTCCTCAGTGTCAGTGCAGAGCCCTACGTGGGGCTTGGTCCCACAAACTGTGAGATCATGACCTGAGCCAAAATCAAGAGTCGGACACTTAACTGACTGAGTCACCCAGTCGCCCCTCCCCAAGCTTTTCTTAACATTACTCCACATACTTCTGCCCCAAATTAAGGCCTGATGGGAAATCAGTGAATAATTTTATCCCTCTAAAAACCAATAACATTTGAAATTGTAATATGAATACAGGTTCATCATAAAAACTATTTAAAAACCTAAAAAAAAAAAGAAAACATCTCATAATCATCACACTAAATGGAAGTAAACATTACTGATACCGATTTCAATAAAATTGGGGAAATATACACATACACACATAAAATTTTGATTTTATACATGAATTTAAAGTCATTTACACACACATAAACATAAAAGTCTGATTTTTTCCGTATAAATTGCATTAACAGAATTTTCCTGGATCATTAAAATAGTCTTTGAAAATGTAATTGCATGGTATCCCATTGCACGACACAATGATTATTAAACAAATGTCCAATCATTATTTAAGCTATTTCCAAACTGTTTGCTATTATACAGAATAATTTAATAAACATTGCACATACATCTTTGCATATATCTCTGGTAATTTCTTTAGGATAAACTTCTAGAAATAGAATTACCAAGTCTACAAAGTTCTTGGTGTCTCCAACCAATGCATGCTTGTTAAATTGTATTGATTTGAACCAAAGAAGTAAAAACCTCCAGAGCGGTGCTTTACCATGTTCACTGCATGCTCTGAGACCCAGAGAAGGTTCCAGGGGTCCAGGTGCTCTCCCTCCACCCACCCTGTGGAACTGCCCCTTGGAGCCCAGGCAGAGGCTGAAGTCAGCAGTCCTCGGTTCTCCCTGGCTGGGTCCAGCCCCTGCTGCTGCCACATAGTTGCTTCCCTCAGCTTCTCAGAAACGCCCCGAGTCCTGGAAGAGCAGTGGTAAGCCAAGCAGGGGGAGCTCAGGGAGGGGCCGCTGCTATCCTGGGCGTGGTGGTCAGCTCAAAACTCGTGCCGGCCCTACTGGGGGTTCCCCGTGTTTGGTGTGAGAGCATCAAGCCCACTCAGAAGCCCTTCTGTGAGGATTTCCTTCCAGCCCATTGTGGTGGTCGGTCCCCTGGGGAGTATACGGTAAGCATCACCCACCCCCTCTTCAGATGGGGCGTCCAGGGCACAGAGGCCAGCAGGATGTGAGAGATAGGACAGGACCAGGGATTCGGAGACACAGCTCTAGGTCTCTCTCCACCAGCCAGTGTTGCCAAACCACAGCAGGGTGCGTCCCGTGGGAAAGTGACCCAGCACAACCAGAGGCAGAGGCCCTGTGAGGAGGCTGGGCTCGTGCCACAGTCATTTTCAACGAATACTTATTGAGCATCTACCATGTACCAATCATTGAGAAACTAGCGATAACCCAAGAGGCAAAGCCCCTGCCCAGAAGAAACAGCATGCCAGTGGGGGAAACAGATAATAAACCCCCCAAAATCATGGCTGATGCAGTCAAGAGCTGAGAAGAAACCAAAGCAAGGTGAGGTGGACAGACAGTGACGCAGAGGGGTGGGTAACTTTTAGATGGGCTGATCCACAAAGGTCTCTCTGGGTTGATATTTGAGCAAAAGCTCGAATACATAGAGGGAACAGGCCCTGTGGGTTTCTGGAGGAAGCCCTTCAAGGCAGAGGGAGCAGATCCTGAGGCAGGAGTGAGATTGGTATGTTTGAGTAGACATCAGGAGCCAGTATGGCTGGAACAGGGTGAACAGGGGACAGCGTAGGGAATGAGGTCACAGAGCTAGTAGCATCCCCATTATATGAGGGAGCTCCCACTGGGCCACTGGCATCATGTGGCACACTTGTCATCTCTTGTCATGAACCTTGAAGGTTAGGGGACCCTCCGGTGTCAGAAGACAAGAGAATAATAGCAGAGGTTCTACTACCTGATCAGGTGTTCATATCAAGGTCCTGAGGAAGGAGGGTATGTTCTAGAGCTCCATCCCACTGTGCTGGGTGCCAAGTGCCCAAGGCTGACCAGGCCACAAGGCTGCTCCTAAAAGGCTCACAATCCCACGGGGTCAACAGATGGGCAGAGCCAATGAGCTGGCAAGGAAATCTTGTCGTTTGTGACAAGGCTCAATATGGAGGACAGTGTGCCGAGTCAAATAAGCGAAGCAGAGGAAGACAAGCATTGCATGACCTCACTTAGATGCGGAATCTAAACAAGTCCAACTCATAGAAGCAGAGAGTGGAACGGAGGTAGCCAAGGGCTGTGGTACGGGGGAAATGGGGAGATGTTGGTCAATGGGTACAGACTCTTAGCTATAAGATGAGAAGGTTCTGGAGATCTAACATACAACATGGTGATTATAGTGAATAAGTCTATATTGTGTACTTGAAATTTGCTAAGAGAGGAGATCTCAATTCTCAATTGTTTTCACACACACACACACACACACACACACACAAGAAGGTGACTGTGTGAAGTGATGGATATGTTAACTACCTTTGTTGTGGTAATCATTTCACAATGTATACACGTGACATGGCACACCCTAAATATATGCAACTTTTTAAATAATTGTCTTTAGTTTTTTTTTGAGAGAGAGAGAGAGCAGGGGAAGGGCAGAGCAAGGGAGAGAGAGAATCCCAAGCAGACTCTGCACTGTCAGCTTACAGCCCAATGCAGGGCTGGAACTCACGAACTGTGAGATCATGACCTGAACCGAAATCAAGAGTCGGAGGCTTAACCCGCTGAGCTGCCCTGGCGCCCCGTAAATACATGCAACTTTTATTTGTTCAATTATATCTCAGTAAAGCTGGAGAGAGAGAGAGAGAGAGAGAGAGAAAGGAAGGAAGGAAGGAAGGAAGAAGGAAGAAAGAAAGGGAGGAAGGAAGGAGAGGGGGAAGGGAGGGAGGAAGGAAGAAAGGAGGGAGGGAGGAAGGAAGAAAGGAGGAAGGGAGGGAGAGAGAGAGAGAGAGAAAGAAAGGAAGGAAGACAAGAAAACACATCCTTGCCTCACAGAGTTGTTGAGAAGAATAAATAAGATGTCAATAAAAGCTGGTCATACAATATCTTATGAAAAATCAGTGCTGCACAGGAACTTGCTGTGCTTTAAGCCTAATTTTGCTGTGAACCTAAAACTGCTCTAAAAAGTAAAGTCCATTCATTGAAAACAAAATAAAACTGTAAAAACCAAGCATATGGCATGGCAGACTCGGAAGACTTCCTGGAGGAGGTGCCATTTGAACCAGGCCTTGAAAAATAAACAAGTGAGCCAAATTTCGACAGGCAAGGAAAGTGAGAAATGCACTTCAGAGAGAAATACTGGTTTGCTGACAAGGGAGCAGGGGGACCCTCTGGTGGGATATTGGGGTGTAGAGCCCATGGCCTCCATTTGGGATTATCACTGGGACAAAAGTAGACAGTGAGAAGAGAAGAGAGTTGAGAAGAGAATGCTGGGGCACACAGCCACATTGAAGGTGGGGTAGGAGGGTGCTGGGGAGGGGCTGCAGAGGAGGGTCCAAGAGGCAAGAGAAGACCATGGGAGTGGACTGTCACAGGATTTAAGAAAGAGCAATGAGGAAAACATCAAACATAGCCAAGAGTTCAGTCAAGAGAGAGAAGTGCTGATAAAGCCATGGATTGGCAAGAGTTGAGTCCCTGGAGACCTGGGCGAGGGCCAGTTGGGAGGTGGACAGGGAAGGGGGGGAAGGGGTGTATGACTTTTCTTTTTTTTTTTTTTTTTTTTTAATTTTTTTTAACGTTTATTTTTGAGACAGGGAGAGACAGAGCATGAACAGGGGAGGGTCAGAGAGAGGGAGACACAGAATATGAAGCAGGCTCCAGGCTCTGAGCTGTCAGCACAGAGCCCGACGCGGGGCCAGAACTCACAGACCGCAAGATCATGACCTGAGCCGAAGTCGGCCGCCCAACTGACTGAGCCACCCAGGCGCCCCGGGTGTATGACTTTTCTATTGCTGTGTAACGAGTCACCACAAGCTGGGCGACTCAAACAATATGGATTTACTCCCTCACGGTTCTGTAGGTCCGAAGTCTAAAACTAGTCTCACTGAGCTACAGTCAAGGCTTTGCCAGGACTGGTTCCTTCTGGAGGCTCCAGGGTTTGTTTTTTTTTTTTTTTTTTGTTTTTTTTTTTTTAGCTCCAGTGGCTGTCTGTATTCCTTGGCTTGTGGCCCTTCCCTCCGTCTTCAAAGAGCATCATGCAATCCCTCTGACAACACCTCACCTTCTCCTCTTTGACCTCTGCTTCCTCTTAGAGGACCCCTGATTGCAGAAGACAGACCTGGACAACCCAACATAACCTCTCTGTCTTAAGATCCTTAACTTAATCACATGGGCAAAGTTCCATACAAGGTGACACTGACGGGTTCCGGGGATTAGGACATGAACATCTTGCGGGTGGGGGGAGGTGGCTTATTCAGCCTTCCACTGTTTGGGTGGCCAGGGGCCGATGGAGAAAGGAAAGAGGGGAGGAAAAAGAGAGGGTGACAGGAAACAACTCACTCAACAAACCTGAACTAGAAGGAAGGAGAGGACAGATGCATCTTGAGGAAGACCCACCCTGGCCGGAGACAAGTTGCTTTTAGGATTTTATTTTCGTCCCATCCTGTTGTGTCTCCTTCCCTCTGTTCTCCCCCAAGCCCAACGGGGAGATGAGAAACAATCCACGTTGTTGTCAATTTCATAAAGCATCGCTTCTTTCACCCCTGACACCCACCTGTCTGGGCACCTTCCAAGCTATGTGAGTGGAAATCCACATTTTTAAGAGTGGTTCTCATTGTAGGTGCTATGGCAGGTCCTCCTTTAATTTACAAAACAAAGATTATTATATGATTAATTGTTCAAGTTCAAATAGCGATGTCACGTTTAGAAAGGTAAAGATTTCATTCCCGGCCCCCTCTTCCCCTTCTGAAAAGTTTTCTTGTTGTACAACGGATTTTAGTTCTTCTACTGTTTTTACGTGTAACTTAATTTTTTCCCCAGCTTTAGGGAGAGATAATTGACAAGGGATCTACATTTTTAAACCACAAGGAAAAGAAACCCAGAGCTACCAAGAATAATATTTTATTGACTTGGAACCAGTTTTGGAATTTGTATTTTTAACCAACTACCCAGGTGATTTTGATGATCAGACAGTTTGAGGGTTTTTTTTTCCTCTTTCTCTTCCCTTCAGTAAACTGTTTTTCAACTTTGTTTTTCAGTGAAAACCATTTCCTCCTCACCATGGACTCCATCCAGAGGCTGCACCCATCTCTCCCACGTCAACAGTCTGTGTCCTTGGCAGAGGACAGTGCTCTCATTCTGGGCCTTTCCCTTCTTCCTCAGCCAAAGCCCTGCTCCTGCACCTCCCTGCAGCTAATAAAAAGGCTGAGTTCCCTGATGCAGGGAAGGCCCCCACCCGCTCTCCCTCGCAGGGATGAGTGAAATCTGCCGGGCCCACGGTCATCCCAATAGGCAGCTTTGCTGGCCTCCCGTGTTCCCAGAGCAACCAGCTCTGTCCTGGGCCTCAGGACATCCTCGGGCTGAGGGACCCGACCCCCTTCCGAAGCCAAATGGTTCCTAGTGGACCTGCAGAAATGCAAGAGCGGGGCGTTTCTGGACACCGAGTAAAGAGAGTCTCCCCATGGGAAGGCATGAATTGACCGGGGACAAAAGGCACTTGTGGGCCCAGGGAGGCAGGGTTTGGGGGAATCCTGTGCTAAGTGGAGGTGGGTGGGCATATTTCTCCTGTCTGGTGGGATTGGCCCCTCTGACCAGTAACCACCTGGCTCAGCTCTCGGAGACGTGGAGAATGAATTTCACAGTCATTTCCACTGGGCCATGGCACTGGAACAGCTGCAGAAGAGGACACAGCTGGTGCTGCCCCCACCCCCTTCCAGCAGAGCCTCTCTGGAGGAACGCCACCCCCACCATGGAGAGGAAGAAGGTCTTACTTGCTGTGGTTCCAGGGGCCATGGAAGGTGTCTCTAAGCTGAACCCCCATTTTCGAGGGCACAGTTTGGTCTTTATTAATTCCATCACTACTATTCATTCTAGAGGCTCCTAAACCCAGTTAAATGTCAGGATCACCTGGGATGTTCATTAAAAAGTAAAGATCAATAAAAATAGTAAGTGTGGGGACCCATCCCAGACCGAGTGAATCAGAATCTCTTTGGGGAGGACTAGGGCTACAATCAGCATGAATCAGTTTCATGAGACCGTGTCCTCTGTTCCAAAAGCCTGAGCCCACAGAATGGGAGCATGGAGAAGGAACGGTGGGGGCTCAGGTGACAGAGAATCATACTCAGAGTCACCAGGCATGCCAGCCAGTGCACTGAAGACTTCTCACACGTTATCTTACTTAGTGGTCCAAACACGTTCAAGGAGGATGCCCAGTTATTGCCCCCATTTTGCCGACGAGGAAATAGGAGCTCCAAAAGTCACACACATCATTCAGAGGCAGAGCCAGGACTTGGATCCAGATCTTTCTCTGCATGTCTCTGCCATGGAAGGAATCATGGGAGACCTGGGCACCCCTTTGGGAGTTAGGGCGGTGTGTGACCAAACTGACATGAATGCAATGTGCTTTCTGGGGTCTCCTCTCTGGTGGGCTCAGGTCCCCCATGATTGCTCCCCTCACATCAATTCACCAAGTGCTTATGGACAGGACATGGCCACCCTCAGGCCAGGACATGGCCACCCTCAGGACAGGATGTTTCCTGGAAAGGGCATTGGGCTAAAATCAGGAGAGTTGACTTCTGGTCCCAGCCCCACCACTGCTAAGCAATGAAAGCAGCCTTGGCACCCCCTCAGCAGAGAGGGGTATGGACTGGGTGAACTGGGGGGTGGGAGGGGCATCTACTCTTCAAAAGCAGGCTGAGGACCCCAGCTCCATGTCACTAGATGCTGTCCCTCTCCCACTCTAAGTCCCTCCAGGACAGTGGTCTTCTCTTGCCTGCAGGATAAAATCAGCCCCTCACCTAGATACCATGAGCTTCTCTGCAGGGTGCATCAAGGAGGGGATTTGGCCTCCCCAGACTTCAAGGAAGACTTCCTGGAGGAGGTGGCACCTGGGTCAGAACTATCCAGGAGAGGAGTGGAGAAATATCAAGCAATGGTAACAACATGAGCTAAATAAACCATGGCTGTCTCTCTCCACATGGTATATGCAGGTATATGCTGGATACTGGTCCCTGGAGGTCCCAAGAAGCCCTCCTGACACCTTAGACAGCCTCCTTTGGCTTCTACAGGGCTTTAGGGAACTCCAGGGACCAGTACCCAGCACACTGCTTGGGAGGGAGTATTTGCATGGCTGTCTTCCCACTGACTTTTCACAGGCAGGAGGACTGACCCTCTCTAGCTCTGATCCTGTGCCTGACATATGTCAGGGAAAGGAAGGAAGGAAGGAGGGAAGGAAGGTCTGGCCCAAAGAGGCACTTCACTCAAGAGACCTCTGAGGGCACCAACCTGACAAACTGGGTCCCACGGGACTGCCTGTGCTGGCTCAGCATTGTCCCTCTCTCACTCTCCCTCGTGAGGGACTTTTAAGTACTGATTGTGACTGGGGTGGCCTGAGACCTCTGGGAAGATGATCCAATGGGGGCGGCTGCAGGAGTGAGTTCCCACATCTCTCTGCCTCTCCCACTCAGACATTTTGGATTCCTACCCAGCATCCTTGAATTGGGTCCAGGATTCTTGTCCCCACACCACAGATGAGGCAGTCGAGGAGCCTGCTTTGGAGACAGGTACAATTCAGATCTTAAACTAAGTTGGGGTTGGACGAATTCTTCACAGGTCGAAGATGCTTCTCAGGTATAGACTGAGGATGCAGAGTAGACAGGGCTTCCCTTCTGATGAGGCAGAGGAGACAGTGTGAGTCCCAGAGACTCAACGATGAGCAGAGAGGTGGGCTGGACCCATCTCACCTGAGGTCCAATAAGGCAGAGACTCAGCCTCCTGGCATCAGCGCTAGAAGTGGCCTGTGGAGACTGACCCTCTGAAGCCACAGGTAAGGTCCAGAGAAGGTCACGTGCTATAGAAGGCTGAATAACGGCTCCCAGACATGGCCAGGTAATCCCCGGAACCTGAGAATGTTCTTACACAGCAAAAGTTGCTTTACAGGTGTGGTTAAATTAAGGCTCTGGAGATGGGGGTCCTTCAGGTGGGCCCAAAGTAATCACAAGCACAGGAGGATGCAGGAGGGTCCGAATAGAGGAGAAGGCAACGTGTTGACAGAGCAGAGACTGGAAGGAGGCCCTTGGAAGATGGAGGAAGGGGCCACAGCCAAAGAATGCAGGCAGCCACTGGCAGCTGAGAATGGCAAGGAGACGGGTTGTCTCCTGGAACTTCCAGAAGGAACCGGCCCTGCCAACAGCTTAACTTTAGCCCCGTCAGACTGATTTTGGACATCTAACCTATAGAATTGTGAGAGAATACATTTGTTTTGTTTTAAGCCACTTAGTGTGTGGAGATTTGTTACAGCAGTAACAGGAAGCCCCAACTTGCCTGGAGACACATGGCTGAGTCTGTTCTCCGATCCTGCGGGCCCAGCTCTGTGGAATGCTTGTCCTGTGCCGGATGCGACTGGGTGAGTGGTGCAGGTGAGGCCCTAAGGAGCCCCAAACACCACTCACCTGGTGAGATCCCAGGCCTCTGAGTCTGAGGGTGTGTGTGTGTGTGTGTGTGTGTGCTAGAAAGAAGAGAAGAACATGCCTTCTTCATGCATCGAGGGATTTTCTGGGCAGACGATCCTCCAAAGGCACGTCAACATTTTTCTCTCCAGGAAAAAATAATTCAATCCCTATCAAAAAAGTCACAGTTATGTACACGCACACACATGGATTTTCACAGGGCAGGGAGCAAAGCTGAGGAGGGCCGGGAACCATCTGCCAGAGGGCTGTGGACACACCGTGACATCTGGGATGGTACAGAGGACGTCCCTGTCCCTGAGAAATGTTGAGGTTACACAGCACATCCCCATCACTTATTTTCCTCTTTTCTCCCTACAAGCCCAAGCGTAAATACCGATACACAAATCACATGGGCATACACATACACATAGGCTCATGAGCAGCGCCAGCGTGTGCGAGGAAGAAATGAGCAAACGGACGTGCACAAGCCAACCACCTGACCCACTTATAAACAAGCAGTCCTGCACACGCACTGGCAGACATCTACAGGCCCACAAACCCAGATACATGCACTTTACACACTTACGTGCACCCACACTTGTGCAGATACAGCCGTGCCAGAGTAAAGACCACCCACACATATGGACACCTGGACACCTGTGAGCCGAGTGGAGGGCCCAGGACTTCCTGCGCCTCCTTTCAGGAAAGGAGGCCAGATTCCCTTCCCCACCCAACCCTCCTGAGCTCTGCTCTGGAGCCCTCTGCTGGGGAGTCCAGGAACAGGCTGCCAGGTCCTGGAGCTGTGCCAGCCTGGACTGGGGCGGGGGTTGGAGGGAAGGGAAAGGAGGAAAGAATGGGGGACGAACGGGGGGCCAGCTTCAGGGCACTCAGTATCCTGCCTCCACCGGGCCCGAATGACTTTCTGCAGCCTCCAATCCAGGGCTGAAGGGGAGATTTCTCCTGCAAAGATCCCCTTGGGCTCTAGCTCTTTTTGCCAAACCCAGGCTCACCCTGTCCTGTCAGTGGCTGTTGCTAGCGTGCCTGCATGCGAAGGAAGGGCCTTGGCTTGGCTGCATCGCACGCTCCCCCCAACCAAGCTTTCTTCACCCTCCCACACACTGGGAGCCCACACTGGCTCTGCTCACCCCACCCTGGACCATCTTGCAGTGCTGCTAGGCACCCAGCTTCCTTGCACCCACTGGGTCTCTGACAGCTTCTTACAACTCCCCGTTCAAACCTCCACCTCCTGTCTCTCAGAGGGCCCATCCTTCAGCTCTCAGTGGCTTTTTCTTTCCATTTGCTCCTGGGGGAGGGGGAGAAGTGAAGAAGAGTCGGGCTTTGGAATAACATGGGTGAGCCTGAATTCAGATCTTAGCTCCAAGGTAGGGCTTGCTCACAGCTGTGGGCCTCTCGGGCAGGTCACCGAACCTCCGTCAGCCTCAGTTTCCCCAGGTAGAATGGAGATCATGCTACTTATATGGCAGGGAGACGGCATTCTCAGTGCCCAGCACCAGGGCTGGTTTAAGGGGTCAGACAGCCAGGCAGCTGGCTAGGGTGCCATCTTTACAAGGCACCCAAACATCACTGCAGATGTAAGGAGATAAAGAAAATCATGGCTGGAACTCCTCTAAGGGACAGTTGTATACTCTGCTCTAATGATCTACCTGCAATGGGGTGGTGGGTAGACCCCCCAAAAAGAAGGGTAAAATAACAACAGTCTCTGAGCTGTTTTCTAAGGAGTTCGGGGGCGGGGTCTCTAAAAAGATTTTGTTTGTCTAATTGCAGCATGCAGGTTTGGGGTGAGAGCTGAACCACTCAGAGAAGATGGAGTGTTGGCAACAGGGATCCGCTTCTCTGTCCATGCCCCCCCACCCCCCGCCCTTCTTCTAGGCAGGGCCCAATTCCTGCCTAGAATGGGCCCTGCCTAGAATTGGGCCCTGCCTAGAATGTGGAAAGAAAATGTGGAAATGTGGAAAGAAAACTGCATTCAAGTTGAACTGATAGTAAAAGAATATCAGTTTGATGGGACATAAGATTATATTATTCTGTGCTTGGGACACCCACACGTTTCCCTGTTGGGTCCTTCCTGACAGGTAGAAGGTACTTAACAAATGGTGGTTGGGTTTGTCTCTCCAGATCTCAGTCCTAAAACTTCTCTCCAGCACCCCACGCTCAGCTTGGCCCTTCTCACATTCTGTCTACCTGGTCTTTGTGTCCACAGCACCACTGAATTCTTCACTCCATACCCCCTCCCCATAACCTTAGCCCACTGGCCCAGCCCATTCTGGAAGCCACAAGGCTTCTAGTGGGGCGGGGGGGTGTCCAGATTTCCATTTCTTGGGAAATCAGATAGTTCCCCTGCATCAGCCTGTCTAATACAACACCAACCAGCCACCAGCCTGCCCTGGAAAGTATCTCATTATCTTAAAGGTCTACCATCAGGCAGTCCCAGCTTACCAATGAGTTATATTTCAAAACTTTGTTTCTGTGAAATGACATGACATTCCAGACAATGAGCCAATAGAAAAGCGAGGACTCAGAGGCATGAAGGGGGGCTTCGTTTTCCAGGTCGGGTGGTAATGCCCATCACAAAGCTGGGTTGCCACACGCTTGCATGGGGAAAAAAAGAGAACCCTACTGTTGCAAGACCTGTAGGTAGAAATGGAAAAATAATAATGCTGATCTAGAAAAGTCTGTTTATTCTCTCGTGAAAGCTGGTGCTTGAGGGAAAGCAGGTTTCTTAACAGGAGTATAAAGAGATGGGTGGGACATTCTGAGGTGCT
The DNA here is from genome assembly GCF_023721935.1 of Panthera uncia. NCBI lineage: Eukaryota > Metazoa > Chordata > Mammalia > Carnivora > Felidae > Panthera > Panthera uncia. Next base: position 61,421,260 of record NW_026057578.1, on the reverse strand, counting down.
CTTCAAGGGCTTTAGAGGCTGAAAGCCTTTGTTCTTCGTCATTCTAATTAATCTTGCTGACATTCAGTCTGCTTTTTTCTTGACACAGGGAAGGCCTGGCTCCATCCTAACACTCAGTCAACCGGGATTGTTTAGGTAGACAGAGTAAACGGTGGGGAAAGGTCCTCCTGGGGTAACTGGGGCAGAGTTGTTAGGGAGGAGATGAAAAAAGCAGATACAAGGGTGTGTGATTTGGGTTTTCAAGATGGCCCAAGGAAGAATGAGCTGAACTGAAATGTGGAAATAAAAAAAACCCCAAGAAGCAAAGAACAAATACAGAGAGAAAATGGAGATTATGACACATATGTGACTCCATCCCCACAAAACCTGAAAAGAAAATAAAGGAAGTGGAGAAGTTGGGAGCCAGACAGTTCCGAGGCTGGCCACCAGGTGACACCACAGGCCCAAGACAGCTTGGTTGCTGTCTGTGGTGGGTGGGGGACTCAGGAGGCCCCAGGAAACTGGGGAGGGGTGGGGGGGTTCATAGGTTGGGAAGTACGGGACATTCTCAGATTCAGCCCTCATTCCGACTGAGTTGGAGCAAGTAGGCTCCTGCACATTCCCTTCCTCCCCCAGCCTCCACCCTGTCTCCCCTGCAGGGTTTATGCTGGTCTACAAGGTGAGGTGGGGATGGGAGGGTGCCCCGAGGGACCACGGCCGGAGACAGGGGGTGAGAGAAGGGACTAGGAAGAGGGGGGGCTCAGGAAGGTCTTGGACAGAACCCTGATAGCGTGAGGGGACAGAAGACAATGAACCTTTATTGGGAGTCCGCCCCCACTCACAGGTCCTGAGGCAGGAAGGCCCAGACAGGGAATCAGGCAGCTCCACCTACGGGGCTGCCCACAGATGCAGGTGAGTCAGAGTTTAGGTTTGGCTGATAACAGCCTGGACTAGCTGAGAAAGGGCCCTTTGTGAGGGCTGCCCCTCATCAGGCCCCCTCCTCACAGCTGGGCTGGCCCCTTGGCGGAGGGCTGCCTTTCAGGAAACAGGACAGACTAGAATATGGAAAGAAACCCGGCAGAGCGCCTTTACTGTGAGATGCCCTGTGGGAACTTTCAGATGCCTTAGGGCCAATGTGCAGGAGAAAGATACAGCTTGGCTGGGGCCCACATTCTTTCCTTCCAGGTTTTCAGTCTCAGCTGTGTCTATCTTCCACCCCCACCCCACTGATTCTCCTAGGGAGAGAATACATCACTTTCAGTACCGTGATAAGTCAGGACACTGGGTTGTAGATGGCCAAACCCACCTTTGAATCAGCTTGGCTAAAAGGTGGTATTGACTCTCTGGCTCAGTCAGGGCAAGGATGAAGCAGGCCCCAGGGAGGTCTAGAATGAGGCCTACTTACCCCGGTGGGATTCTCTCCTCCCTGTGTCTCTCAGAGGCTGGAGGCACCATTTCTTCAGCAGATAGGCTTTGCCTTGCTCTGGTAGGGAAAATGACCTTGGGCCGTTCAGATTTGCATTCTCAGAGTATGAATTTGCATTCTCATACCAGAAAGGAAATCCCACCGTCTGCTACCAGATTTGGTTAGGAAAAAGTCCTGAGGAAGAACTCTGATTGGCTCTGCTCGAGTCATGTGCCTAGTCCTGGACCAATGGTTGTGGCTGGGGGGATGCCTTACTGTGATTTTCTGAGACTGAGTCACTTGCCTAACCCTGTGGCCAGGAGGAATGAGGTCCAGGGAAGACAAACATAAGAACCTCCTTGACATGCACTTGGAGTTTCATGTGGCAGAACTACTAGTTGGCTCCCAAGAACAATTTTTTCCTTTTCTCCAATAAACAAGATGTTTACTGGATACATGGCTACCTGGAATAAAAACTACATTTCCCAGACTCCCTTACAGTGAAGGATAGCTGAGTATCTAAGAGTTCTGACCAATGGGGTATGAGCAAAACAAGGGGTGCACTTCCAGATGCTGTCCTTAAAAGGAGGGGAGCAGCCCCTCTTAACCCTTCACCCCAACTTCGTGCAGACTGGAAACTCTTGTGCTGGTGAACCACCCTGTATCCTATGGGTGAGAACAGAACCATACAGGTGGCATAGTAGCAAGTTAGTTAACAGAAGCCTGAGTCTTTAGTGCCATTTTGGCCCCAGATTGTTTCTGCCTGGACTGCTACACAAGAGGAAATGAACATTTATCTTGTTTGAGCCAGTCTTGTTTTGGATCCCTGTTAACATCTGTCAAGTCTATATTCTAAGTAATGCATCTTAGGACCTTTTCTTGGTACCCACTGATGCAGGCTGAAAACTCCATCTCTTGTAATCCAGCACTGAATTTGTTCCCTGACCCAGACACCTCCATCCAAACCCAGAAAAATGCTGTCTGTGACCAGCCCACACTTTGCTGAGAATGTGACAAGACGCACCACAGCACCAGATCTGCTCTCCCTTCCTGAAAAGTTATTTATCTTTCTGCCGACATCCTGACTCCATCTCAATGGGCATGTTCCAAAGTGTTTTGCATGTCGGTTAGACCAGACTTCGTTGGCTCAGAGGCTCCTATAGAGCGGAGGCCGTGGCTCTCTCATCAGACTGGGGGGCTCCTGAGAGCTAGAGCCATGGATAAATATAAAGTCATTGCCCCTTCCTGCCTCCATGATACAAATTGCACACCTCCCATTTGGGTGGGCAAACACAGCAGACAGCCCATCTTCTCCCGAGGCAGGGAACTGAGTGCACCGAGTTACTGAGAGCTGAACTATGGAGGGACAGGCCCATAACTGCCTCTTCTCCTGCCACCTGGGAGTGTTCCATCCCTGGGCTCCTACTCGGATCTTCATGACTCATGGTCCTGAGGGCAGGAAAAGAAAGCATCAGCCAGTGGCTGGTCATATTTGAGGTTAGTGTAGGAGATGAGGCACAGAAACTAATCGAAGGACTTTGTATCTGATGATCCCCCACCCCCATGCCAAGCATTTATACTCGAAGAAGGTTAATTGAGGTGAACCCATTTGGGAAATCCAGAAGGAAACATTGCTTTGGACCGTAAAAACACAGGCTGGGACTGGGCTGGGCTCTTTTCCTTTCTTCAGTACTGATTGTGTTTAAGAACAACAGCAGGCAGGCCCAAGTCTTTCTTACAGCTGTCCTTGATTCCAATCTGCTGACTTTACTCCTTTCCCCCCAAACTTCCTCCCCTAGAGAAGGCCTCCCTAAGAGCCAAGACGGAGTCTCTACCCTCATAGTAGGGTCAGAAAACTGCTCACAGGGCAAGTTGGACTAGCCTTGGGCCATGGGAAGTAGCAGGCCCTACCTGAACTGGCAGGAAGGTGACATTGGGTCTCTAGGCTGCATCTCTGGATCTCCTTAGAGATGGAGACAAGACCTATGGTCCCAGCTCAAACCCAGGCACTTCTTCACACTGTTTGCCTCTGGCACTAGCATTGGACCCAAGGAAAGAGTATTGACTTTTGGTCTTACTACCCGTGAGATACATCAAGACTGAGGGACAGAGGCGCCTGGATGGCTCAGTCGGTTAAGCGTCTGACTTTGGCTCAGGCCACGATCTCACAGTTTGTGAGTTCAAGCCCCATATCGGGCTCTGCACTGACAGCTCAGAGCCTAGAGCCGACTTTGGGTTCTCTGTCTCTTTGTCTCTCTCTGCCCCTCCCCGCTTGTACTGTCTCTCTCAAAAATAAATAAACATTAAAAAAAATAATAAAAAACTGAGGGACAAGCAGGACTGGTGACACAGTGACATGGAGGGCAAGATGCGAGCGATGACCCTGCTCCTAGCTTGTGAGGGATAGCCAAGGCTGGCCTTCCATGAAAGCTAGGGTCTCCCTTCCCTTCACAGCTTCCCTGCCTCACCTGAGTCCTGACCTGCCTGCTTGCCTCACCTGCTGTGCCCCTCCCTTCTTCTCTTGCACAATGCACTTGGGAGCTCTTGCAACAGTCAGCACACTCCCCTATGTCTTCAACCTCTTCTTGGAATGTCTCCTCCTCTGCTGGTCCGGAGCCACCACCTCCCCACAGCTCTCTCAAGGGAGGCTGTTTATCCTCACATACTCTGCACCTTAGGACTAAAAGGTGGGGTTTTTCTTTATTATTCCTATTGTCATTTCCAGCCCATACTCCCATCCTCTTGTAAAGCTCCACACCATTGACACTGCTGCTGCCTGCGCTACCTTCCTGGCTCTTTGTCTCTGTCTTCTCTCAGCCTCCCAGGTGTGCTCCCCCGTCCCCCCCACCCAACTCAAGACCCCGGCTCCAGCCCCTTCATCTTTTCCTCTACACCCTACCCCCACCTGCCACTATCCTAAACAAACATATCCACGCCTTGACCTCTCGCTTCCTTCACCTTGATCTCCAATAATCCCAGCCTTAGCTCTCCATCACCACATTTATTCCTGAAGACTTTATGGTCACCCAAAGCCTCACTGCTTCTGAAATGAGAAGTCCCATCTCCCACTCCCCATCCACCACCTGTGAGCCTTTGTGCTCCTCAGCCCAAGTGCCCCAAAAGAGTTCTCTGGTCTCAGACAACTCTCCAGCCTGATGATTCCTTCACTTTCTCTCTATCTGCCAGCCCCCTCCTGCTTTCACTTCTCTTCTTTCCCAGATTCTCCGGTTTGGGGGTGAATAAACTGTGGTGTATTCACACAATGGAGTATCATACAGCAGGTTAAACAAAGAACCACAGCAACAGAAAACAAATGTATAAATCTTAGCAATATATAATTAAGTGAAAAACATGAATTCCCAAAGATTACATAGAGAATGATACTCTTTTAATGAGGTTAAAGATGGTTAATATAAAAATGTATATATATAATATTTGGAGATACCCAAAGGCACAATAAAACTATATAAAAAGGAAAGAAAGGGAATGTGACACACAGGATTCAGAATGATAGTCACTGTGGGTGGGGGAGACAGGGGGCTTGGATAGGGAGGAGGATCCATATGTAAGTTGTGGGTTATTGTCAAGGCTTTTGTTTGAGTGGTGATTTTGCAGATGCCTATGACATCATTACAAATAACTAATTAAATAAAAATTAGCCATGCATGGATCAATGGTGAATGTGTCAGGGAACCAGTGCTGTGTGGAGGAACCCAATAAAATCAAGATTGCATGGGTTATCATGACATGACTTTCTTGCACGTATATTGAACCTCTCTCAGCCTCCCACCGCTGAATCCACAAATCTCTCTGCACCTGCACCAATTTTTCTTATTTTTCCTATCACAATGGGAGAAGACTCCCAGTTTCTTCCACCCAAGAAGAATCCCATCCCCTGGTCCCTGGATCCCATCCCTTCTCATATCCTCAAGGACTTTGCTCTTTAGTTATCCCCTCGCTCTCTACTCATCAATCTCTCTATCTCTAATTGGTTTTTTCCATGAGTACAAACATGCTCTAGTTTCTCCCATCTTAAAAAACAACAAACTTTTGTGTTAGTTAGGTTAAGAGTTAGGCTGCTATAGCATGGAAGTCCCCAAAGACTGTGTATCAGCTAAGCAGAAGTTTAACTCCTGCATGAGAAGGCTAGGAAGGCAGTACAGGGGTGATGTGGTCACCTCTTCCATCTGTTGCCCTGCCATCCTTAATTCACAGTTCCCCTCAAAGTTGGCTGCTCCTGCCCTTGCCAGCTCTCCAACCTCCCAGCCAGAAGGAAAGAGAAAAGGGGAAGGAGAAGATATTCCTGTTTCCACTGAAGAACATGGCCTGAAAGTGGCACGCATCATGTCCATTCACGCTGCATTGCCCTCAGACCGGATCAAGACACACACCCAGTTGCAAAGGAAATTAAGGAATACAGTCTTTTGGTGGGTAGCATTGTGTCCGCTTAAACATTCTGCCACTGTTGAAGAAGAGGAGAGTTGTTAGCAAAGAAAAGCTATTGTTTTTTGACATGGCCTGCACCTCTGGCCACCCAAATAAACATGCCCTCTTCTCCCACACATGGAACACGTTAATCTGCTGCCCACAACCCACATCCACAAGGTCTCATTCATTATTGCAACCAGCTCAAAGCCTGGACCCTCTTGGTGACTGTCAGATCTTTGCATGAAGCTCAGATATCAGTCCAGTGACATATAAACTAAAAAGCAAGTTATCTATTTGCCACTTCCACCAGCAATACACATATACAAGAAGAGATAAGAACAGGATAACAATTAAAACTGCCTTTGGAGGGGTGCCTGGGTGGCTCAGTCGGTTGAGCGTCCGACTTCGGCTCAGGACATATCTCCTGGTTTGTGAGTTCGAGCCCCGTATCAGGCTTTCTGCTGACAGCTCAGAGCCTGGAGGCTGCTTCTGATTCTGTGTCCCCCTCTCTCTCTGCCCTTCCCCCGCTCACACTCCGTCTCTCTCTGCCTCTCAAAAATAAAGAAACATAATTAAAAAAAATTTTTTTAACTGCCATTTGTAAAGGAAAAATTAGAAAACACATAGCAAGAACATAGCAATTAGCAGATCCCCCTAAGCAAGAATTCCAAAGGTTCCCTGCCTCTCAAAGGAGTATGTTCCTTGGTACTGATTACCCACAAACATCTCCTTTATCTATTATTCCCTGTGGCCCCTGGCTTTGCCTTCTGGGAGTTCCATCCTTGTCTGTTGTCCTCTAGGGCCACATCTGAAGAGGGCATTGGAGAATATGCCCTTCCCGGGAAAGTGAGGGTACAGCTTTCACAGCCTGTTTCCTGGTGGTGCAGCTTTGGGAGCTCATAGTTTGCTTCAGGAGTCGAGCAATCCCACAGTTGCACAGGACAGGCTTGTAAGCTTTGGTCAATTAATTTCCCTCAAAAACTTATTGTAACACTACAAAAATTAAATATAGAAACTTATTGTAACACTACAAAAATTAAATATAGAAAATAATTTCGTTGGGGCGCCTGGGTGGCTCAGTTGGTTAAGCGGCCGACTTCGGCTCAGGTCATGATCTCGCGGTCTGTGAGTTCGAGCCCCGCGTCGGGCTCTGTGCTGACAGCTCAGAGCCTGGAGCCTGTTTCGGATTCTGTGTCTCCCCCTCTCTGACCCTCCTGCGTTCATGCTCTGTCTCTCTCTGTCTCAAAAATAAATAAACGTTAAAAAAAAAAAAGAAAATAATTTTGTTTACAATCATATAGAAGAGTATAAAATAAGAGTATGTTTAACAAAAGAAGTCCCAGGCGTGTACATTGAAAACTACAAAACATCATTAAAAGAAATTAAAGAAGACCTAAATAAATGGAAAGTCACCTTGTGTCCATGGATCGAAAGACTTAATATTGTTAAGATGGCAATACTCCTTCGAATGATCTACAGATTTAATGCAGTCCCTATTAAAACCCTACCTGCCCTTTCTGCAGAAGTTGCAAACTGGTCTTAAAATTCACATAGAATTGCAAAGGATCCATAGCAGCCAATTCAATCTTGAAAAAGAACAAAGTTGAAAGACTTACACCAACTTTACCATTTCAGAACTTACTGCAAAACTACAGTAATCAAGACAGTGTGGCACTGACATAGGAATAGAATTGAGAGTCTAGAAACAAACCCACAAGACGGAAGAATAGTCCTTTCAAAAATGGTGTAGGAGCAGCTGGATATCCATATTTGAATGAATGTAGTTGGGTCCCTACCTCACATCATGTATAAAAATTAACTCAAAATGGGTCATGGACCTCAATGTAAGAAATGAAACTCTGGGACACCTGGGTGGCTCAGTCGGTTAAGTGTCTGACTTTGGCTCAGGTCATGGTCTCACAGTTCATGGGTTCCAGCCTTGCATCAGACTCTGCACTGACAGTGTGGAGCCTGCTTGGGATTCTCTGTCCCTCTCTCTCCGTCTCTCCCCAGCTTGTGCTCTCCCCCCACCTCTCTCTCTCAAAAATATATAAACTTAATTTTTTTTTAATGAAACTGTAAAACTTAGTGATCCTGGATTAAACATTGTTTTTTTTCTTTTCCTTTTTGTTTGTTTGTTTTAGATATGACACCAAGACCACAAGAGGAAAGAAAGAAAGAAAGAAAGAAAGAAAGAAAGAAAGAAAGAAAGAA
>NW_026057578.1:61387622-61413224 GCF_023721935.1 Panthera uncia | reverse complement strand
GAAAGAAAGAAAGAAAGAAAGAAAGAAAGAAAGAAAGAAAGAAAGAAAGGAGGGAGGGAGGGAGGAAAGAAGGAGAAAGGTGTCAGTTTTCATCAAAATTAAAAACCTTTGTGTTTCTTTTTTTTAATCTTTATTTATTTTTGAGAGAGAGACAGAGACAGAGAGAGTGAGAAGGGGAGGGGCAGAGAGATAAGGAGAGAGAGAATCCCAAGCAAGATTCAAGTCCCGATGTGGGGCTTGAACTCATAAACTGTGAGATCATGACCTGAGCTGGAACCAAAGTCGATGCTTAACCAACTGAGCCACTCAGGTGCCCCAAAAACCTTTGTGTTTCAAAGAACACTCTCAAGCAAGTGACAAGACAACCCACAGAATGGGAGAAAATATTGGCAAATACTAAATTTGATAAGGGACTTGAATTCAGAACACTTAATAATTCAACAATAAGAAGAACAAATAATCCAATTTAAAAGTGGACAAAGAATTTGAATAGATGTTTCCTCAAAGAAGATACACAAACGGCCAATAAACACATGAAAAAGAGCCCAACATCATTAGCTGATGAGGACATTCAAATAAAAACCAGTGAGATACTGTGGTTGGAAAACAGTCTGGCAGTTTCTCAGAAAGTTAAATACAGGATTACCTATGACCCTGCAATTTCACTGCTAGGTGTGTATCAAAGAGAACAGAAAATATACATCTACATGAAAATTTGTACACGGATGTTTATAGCAAGATTATCTGTAATAGCCCAAAAGAAGAAACAACCTGAAAGTCTATCAGCTGATGAATGGTTAAACAAAATGTGATATATCTATACAATGGAATAAAAAAGGAATATAACACTGGTGCATGCTACTATATGGATGAACCTAGAAAATATGTTAAACGAAAGAAGTCAGACACAAAAGGCCACATCTTGTATGATTTCCATTTACATGAAATGTTCAGAATAGTCAAATCCATGGAGACAGAAAGTGTTTGTCCGGGGTGGGGAGGGGGTGTGTTCGGGGGGAAGAGAGGATTGGGGAATGACTGCCAGTGGTTCAGGGTTTCTTTTGGGAGTGATGGAAATGTTCTAGAACCGGCTAGTGGTGATGGTTGCACAATTCTGTGAATATGCTAAAAACCACTGAATTGTACATTTTAAAAAGGTGAAATTTATCATATGTGAATTGTATCTCAATAAAATGGTTTTAAGAAAATGAGTTTGGGACGCCTGGGTGGCTCAGTCAGTTGTGCATCGACTCTTGATTTTGGCTCAACTCATGATCCCAGAGTCGTGAGATCAGTCCCTACATCTGGCTCTGTGCTGACAGTGCAGAGCCTGCTTGGGATTCTCTCTCTCTCCCTCTCTCTCTGCCCCTCTCAGACTTGCATGTATGCATGCTTGCTCTCTCTCTCTCTCAAATAAAAAAAAAAGTAAAAAAAAAAAAAGATTCTTTCTCTCTCCCTCTGCCCCTCTCCCCTGCTTGTGTTCTCTTTCTTAAAAAAAAAAAAAAAAAATTAGTTTACTCGTAGTCTGTTCCATGAGCATGTAACCCCACCAAAAAAGCTGGTCTAGATACAGTTCTTAAGCCTGAAGACACATTTATACATATTTACTTACCAGCCTGTATACCAGGTCCATCCTACCCTCTCGTAAATTAATGATCATTCATGAGGTTACTTAATGTAGTATACTGGCCTGAGTGGAAAAGCAACACCTTTCATTCGATCTGGACTGCGGGACTGACTCTCGTTGTCTGGCCGGGCATTCTTAACTGAGGCTAATTGGGGAAGTGTTCAGACCACAGTCTTATCTCCTGGGAAAGCGGCCTCTTCAGGGCCCCTTCACATCATCGCGTCAGTTTGGGGTACAAAAGCCGTTGGCTTTCTCAGCGTGTGGAGGCTCCAAATACTGGATTCTCAGTCAACTTAGATTACCAGCCACAGGCAGGAAGAGTCTCCACTAACAGAGCTCCATTCGCCTTCACCTCTGCTTGCAAACTGCTGTCTCTATCCCAAGTCTGTGTCTCATCAGGACCTTGCTAAATGGGTGAAGAAGACTATACCCACCAACATTTGTACCTTTTCAAACCACTTTCTCTAGACCTAAAGGCTCAGTAGGCTCATGAACTGTCTTCCAAAGTACCGTAGGAGGTAGTGTTACCAAATGTGTCGCATGACGTGAGTCCCCAGCTTTCCAACCTGAAATATCTGCCCACTGTCTGACAAGAGCACAATGCCTCACGTTTACAATTTTGCTGCATCAACATTCTACTTCTTGATATCAAATTCTAGGTTAATCAGAACGGGTTTGGACTGCTATAACCAAGAGACCTCAAACTACATTGGAAGTTTGTTTTCCTATCCCATAAGTTGATGGTCCGGGGCTAATAGAGGGGCTTAATGGATTTGGATGACTCAGACCTCTTGTATTTTTAACTTCACTATCGTCCGTATGATGCTTGCATCACGGTGTGAGACGGCTTCTGTCATAAACTCTGAGGCAGAGATGTGCAGACAGGTGTTTTATTGGGGGTGTACTTGGGATAAACCCTCGTGGAAGGGAGAATGGAAGCAAGAGTGGGCAAAGGTGATGTAGCCACAGCAGAGGACTGAGCCAGCCTCTCAGGAGCACTGGGGCTGAGGTTATCTCACCCATCATTGGATGCAGACCCCCATTCGATACCCCCAGGGAAGAGGCATAACTTCGGGCAAAGTGGTTTCTGGGGAAAGACAGCAGAACTGCGTGCGAGCAGACAGTACTCTTGGCGGTTGGGGGAAGGAGTGCCTTGGTTTTGAAGCGGGTATTGGGCAGCATCCACCAGTATCCACTGCCCCAGTGTGCACTGGAGCTCCTGGGTTTACCCATCCAGTGGGAAATGGAAAAGCCTCCATGGTACTTACACTCATCTCTTCGGCCAGACCTCATGGTCACAGTTACCTGGAAGGGCCATGTGCTCAGCCAAAAACTCAAGAAAGAAAGCAAAATGACTGATTGGATCATTTGGGATTTCCTGCCCTTGTCCTTGATTCCATGCCCCTCTCCAGTCATTGTCCCATTTGGCTGTCCCTCCTTAGCACCTGGCATCCTTCACTTTTGCATCTATCTTAGCTCCTGTAGACTGACATCTCCTCTTGGAGGCTGTGTGGGTCTTACTGCCTTTAGTTGCAGGCAGAAGTATTCAAAGTAGCTTCCAGAGAAATAGAAAGATTTTATTAGTTTACATAATGGATCAAAAAGCAGATCTAGGGGTGCCTGGGTGGCTCAGTTGGTTAAGCGTCCAACTTTGGCTCAGATCATGATCTCACCACTTGTGAGTTCCAGCCCTGCGTCGGGCTCTGTGCTGACAGCTCAGAGCCTGGAGCCTGCTTCAGATTCTGTGTCTCCCTCTCTTTCTGCCCCTCCCCTACTCATGCTCTGTCTCTCCCTCAAAAGTAAATAAGCATTAAAAATTAGAAAATAAAAAAAAGCTGGTGTAACTTTAGACATGTATTGATGCAGAGGTTCCAATGATGTTATCAGAACTCAACCTCTGTCCACTTCTTGACTCTGTTGTCCTGTGTTGGTTTCATTCTCCAGCTGCCTCATTCCATGTGGTGGCAGAGATCCATCTACCTCTCCAGGCTTCCATGTCCTTATGGCTCCCAGACTCCAAGAAAAGCGCAACCGTCTCTTCTTCAGTGGCCTTAGGTGGCTGTAAGTCTACCAACTCCAAGACCAATCTCTGTGTCCAGGAGCTGGGTGCCCTGACTGTCCCACCTGAGGTCATGCCCTGCTGGGCACTGGGGGCGTCGAGCCATGTAAGTGATAACCCAAGCAGAGACACTTTGCAGCGGGGGGTCCGGTTTTGTGACTAAAATGGGGAAGGGGCACAGATGCTGGGTTACCTCCTGGGTACTGCTAATTCAATATGCTTCAGCTGAACTCTTGGTTCCCTTCCTGGCCCGAAATATTTGCTGTCTCCACTCCTCCCATATGGGAATGGCACCTCCATCTACCAGTTGCTCAGTCCAGAAACCTGGGAATCATCCTTACACCTCCTCCCTCTCCCCCCAGCCTCCCTACCCTCACCTACAGAGTCTATCAACCAGATAGCCTTGAATCAGTCCCTTTCCATCTTCTCCACTGCCAGCATGTCGCCCATCCCCATCACCTCTTTCTATGCTGTTCCGATGGTGCCCCCACCCTCAACCCCTGGCTCCACACGTTTACACTCCCTCCTCTTGCTGCTTTTCTCACGGCCACCAGAGGCATCCCCTCACCAGGCAAATGAGGCAGCATATAACACAATGACTGGAGGTGAGCATGGAACAAATGGGCCCCAGGGCACTGTATCCAATTCTCACTTCCACCGGGCAAGTCTCAAATCAGAACTCACCTGCCACCTGCCACAGCACTGGCCACCTGAAGACTCGTTCAGTACCTGTGTTGGCCCCTAACCTGGAAGTCCTGGGAGGCCAGTCGCATATCCCAGCATGTCCTAGCCGCTGTCTGGAGCACACAGCCTTGGGGTGGGGGGTGAAGCCAGGAGGGTGTTCTCGGGACAGGTGGGAGGGGGCTTGGAGCCGGCTGCTCCCCCTACTGCATTCTAGATCTCCCAGAGAGGTCAAGTGCTGGGGTGGAAAGAAGACAGCAGAGACTTCGTCTGCGTTTCCCACATGGGAAAAGACCCAGGGAGAGAGAGGAAGATGGGAAGAGAAGCTGGACTAAGGAGGAAGGGAGCCTGAGAGAGAAGGAGTGGGGGAAGACCTTCCTTTCTGAATGGACCCGGGGCTCCCACAACGCACTCCCTCAGAGGTGTGAGAAGCACCCGCCTTGTGCTGTAGCTTTCTCAGTCAGCCTAGGACCACTAGGAGGAGAAGTGTGGACATCCAGGCACCACCCCCCCCCAATCAGGAGCCCCCACAGTCTGTGGTGACTGCCCCAACATCCTAAATCAACGTTTAATAGTGGCCGGAGCCAGGAATGCTCTATCAGGACACGCGATTACAGGGGTTGGGTTGCAGCCTCATTATTGGCAAGGGCTCGGTGGCAGGAGATAAGAAAATGGCACCAGGAAGGGTTGTGTGTGTGCTAAACTGTGAGCTCCCGGCATATCCCTGGGGCCAGCTCACAAGGCCTCCATTGTTGGGGTCTGGCTCCCAGCCCACTGCCAGCCAGATAGGAGCTGCTGTTCTGACAAGGCAAGAGAAGCACACCCCGAGTTCGTCCAGATGCTGTTACCCCGTCCTTATCAGGCAGAGGGAAGGGAGCTAGCAAAGCTAATGTTGTTCTGAGCAAAAAAGGAAAGGAACATTAACAAACACGGCAAAAGTCAGTTTGGGCAGCAGGGGTGAGGGTCAGGGGTCCTGATGTGGCTCAGCTGGGCTTTTTATAACAAGGAGCTGGAAGCGAGGGGTAGGCCAGTCAGGAGTGTCCCGGTGGGTCTGGAGGAGGTCCCACGGCGTGCCCAGCCCCCTGCTGGGTGCTATGGTGTAGGGGCAGAAGCCAGGCATGAATATTCTGCTTCCTAGTTGGGAAAAAAGAGTTTCATTCCTTCACCCAATATATTTGAGAGCCCACCATGTGCTGGCTGTTTGTAGGTGCTGGGGATGCCCCGGGATGATGTCCTAGTGGATGATGCAGGATGAAAATAAAGAGTCCAGAGGACCAGCTGCCAGGGGAGGAAAGGATAGGCCAGCCAGAGCAAAGGGGGCAGTGGCTCTGGGATGACAGGCCAGGAGAGGCACAGAGGGCTGGGTGCCGGCAGAGGTTGAAGGACTGATGCAGATTCTTATTGGGAGGCCTGGTGTGAATCCACCTCCCTCCCCTGCTGTCTGATTCTAGGCGAGGAACTTTTTCTCAGGGAGCCACAGTTTCCACATCTGTAAGTTGGGGATGATGAGAGAAACTACCCAAAGAACTTAACATTGAGGATGGAAAGAGAGCAGGGAGGGTAAGCACCCAGCACAGTGCCCAGCGTGTTGGCACAGAGCGGGCCCCCCGTAAAGCCATGTCACAAAGGTGAGTGAGGCGCAGTTACCACCTGCAGGCTGCTGGCCGTCTAACTAACATGGGAGGTGATGCGTGGGAAAGGCGCGTTGGCCACAAGCCGGGGTGGGGGACAAGGGCTGGGTCAGCTGGTGAGAAGAGGGTGGGGAGGGCAGCTCTGAGAGGGAGAGCACGAGCAAAGGAACGGTGGCCCAGAGGACACAGCCCAGGGTGGGGTCATTCCCACCGCCACCCAACCCCGGGAACACAGAGCGAGCACCATTTAAAATTCTGCGGGGCTGTCTGCGCACGCTTTAAAATATAGATTTGGAAGAAAAGAGCACTTTGAGGATGAAAAGTCCCTAGAAAATGTCAGTCTGTAGAATCCGCTGCCCTCAAAGTAGTGAGTAAAGAAGCCCATTCAATGAAGATCAGATGTTGATTAAGAGGATGGCAGGGGGAGGCTGGTTGCCAGGGAAACCCACTGATTAGAAAGGGCCGTGGGGTGAACTCATGTCCTGTGCACGTGTGTCAAGCACGGGCACAGGCCTGAGACAAAGCTGCCACAGGCGGACAAGGCCTGGGAGAAACATAGCAGCCTATTAGTCCCCTTGGACTGTCATAACAGACTGGGGTGCTCAAACAACAGACATTTATTTCTGCCAGTTCTGGAAGCTGGAAGTCCAAGATCAAGGTGCCAGCTGATTTGGTTCCTGATGAGGGCTTTCTTCATGGCCTGTAGACCACTGCCTCCTTACCATGCGCTCGCATGGTCTTTCCTCCGTGCAGGTGCAGCACGAGAGAAACCGATCCTTCGTGTCTCTTCCTCTTCTTATAAGGACATCAGTCCTATTGGATGAGGGTCCCACCCTTATGACCTCATTGAACCCTAATTGCTTCGAGGGCCTATCTCCAAATACAGCCACACGGTTGTATGGCGGTTGTAAGGCGGTTAGGGCTTCGTTTTATGAACTGTGGGGGGGGGGGGGCACACAAACTTTCAGTCCATAACAGAGGCCTTCTTTAGCGTGAGAAGAAGAGGCAAGAGAATGCGGTGCAGGGAATGTGCAGGGAAATAAGGTTTTCCCTGGCATCGGCAGATCTGACTCACAGATTCAGTTCTCCTTTTGGGGCAACTGATGTGGCCGGCACAAGAAGAGATGCAGACGGCTCACCGCTTCCTGGGAGTTCTGACAACAGTTTCCAGAGAAATGCTTAAATCCCAATAAGGAAAGGAGCTTCTGTGGC
This sequence comes from Panthera uncia, assembly GCF_023721935.1. Lineage (NCBI taxonomy): Eukaryota > Metazoa > Chordata > Mammalia > Carnivora > Felidae > Panthera > Panthera uncia. Next base: position 61,406,014 of record NW_026057578.1, on the reverse strand, counting down.
CATTGATTATGGGGAGGACCTTAATTTTGGAAACACCTGACTGTGCCCAGATATTTGTATTTCTTTACTTTTCAAATCAGTTAATTAATTATCTAATTTTATTTGTATTTCTTTAAATCTTAACCAGTAATGAGTAACAAGCCTTAATGCTTCCTAGTTTAGGAAAAATTGCAATTACAGGAAAAACTCACGGGGATAGAAAAAAAAGAGTGCTATGTTCCATCTTTTAATTAGGAATAGTTTAGGAAATCGTCACTGAAAAAACAAAAGAAACTCTTTTTTTTTAACGTTTATTTATTTTTGAGAGAGAGAGACAGAGAGACAGCGTGAGCAGGGGAAGGGCAGAGAGAGAGGGAGACACAGAATCTGAAGCAGGCTCCAGGCTCTGAGCTGTCAGCACGGAGCCCAATGTGGGGTTCAAACCCACGAAACGAGAGATCAGATGCTTAACTGACTGAGCCACCCAGGTGCCCCAGAACAAAAGAAAATCTTCACTGGTTGGTTTACGTTATATAAATGTTGTTGTGGTTGTTATTCATGTGGTGACTGCCACGTGAACAGCAAGTGTGGTCTTTGGAGCAGAGGAAAATTAAACCTTTATGGAGCCTATTATGTGTCTGTTATTTTATATACATCATGTCATTTAATCTTCCTACGAACCTTGCAAAATTAGCCTCGTCCCATTAATTCATTGGCTTGTTTTGTTTTAAGGTAAGATTAGATGGAATTTTCTCCATTTTATAAGGAAGGAAGCTGAGGCTCAGAGAGGTTAAGGAACTCAGTGGAGATTATATAGCTAAGTAAGTGATAAGAGTCAGGATTCAAACTCAGGTGTTTCTAAAGCTGATGCCCTAGTCCTGCAAACCCAAACGAGACCGACGCGATAACAAGCGTCATGCACACTGGCGCCTGCCCACTTCTCGCAGCTATACGTGCTCACACGTATGTACGCTCAGGTCTGTGCTTGACTATAGCGTATTTCCTCACATCGAGCCACCGGTTGGCTACCTCAGTCCCAGCTGGGGGACCATCTGGTGGAAGGGAGGATGTCCCTGACATAAGGTCAAAGTGACACATACCCTTTCTCCCGAGCACCAAGCACTCAATCTGTAGTCATGGGTCTTCCTTTGCCTCAGCCTTTTATAGAAAGCAAAGGCTCCACACACTTGCATGCTGGCCTTGACTGTGGCCCCTCCAAACACCTTCAGTCCTTCCTTAGTTGACCACACCCAGTAGGCAGCCATGTAAAGGTGGGGCTTCCTGCACCAGTGCACAGAATTGTACCTCATTTCTCATTTCAGTGCTCACTGTGGCTTCCTCCCCAGTTAATTTTTAAGACTTGTCATGGCTTAAATGTTTGTGTCCCTCCAAAATTCATATGTTGGAATTCTAACTGCCAATGTGGTGGTATTAGGAGGTGGGGACTTTGAGGGTGACTAGGTCATAGTGGTAGAGCCCTCACCAAAGGGATAGTACCCATTTACAATGAAAGAGACTCCAGAGAGCTCCCTCACCCCTGCCACCATGTGAGGGCACAGCAAGAAGATGGCCATCTACGAACTAGGAGGTGGGCTCTCACCAGACACAGAATCTGCTGGTGCTTTGTCCTTGGACTTCCCACCTCCAGAACTGTGAGGAGTAAATTTCCGTTGTGTATAAGCTACCCAGTCTATAGTCTCCTGTTATAGCACTTGAACAGACAAAGACAGACTTAACTCAAGTGCTCTTCCTCCAGGAAGCCTTCTTGGACCTCCCAAGGCCGGGTTGGTATCCCCTTCCCTGAGCACTCATGGTACCCTGAAATTTCCCTAGAACAGCTCCACCCTTCCTTGTGGTAGGAATGTGTTACTTGCTGGTCTTCCCTATTAGACTGGGAGCTCCTCAAGGACAGATACCGGATCTGTCATTACTGTACCCCCCAAGCATTGCTCACAGTTGGTGCTCCATTAGCGTCCCAAATTTAGCAAATAAAAATTCAGAATGCCCAGTTAGATTTGAATTTCAGATAAACAATGAATACTAATAATAATGAATAAAACTCCTGCATTATTTAGTCTGTAACCCTATGCTCAAGAAGTACTGGTTGCATTCAATAATATGTGAATGAGCAAAAAGCACAGAGAAAGGAAAAGGCATTGTATTTGGAAGAAAGCAAGAAAAATCAGTTTTCCTGGAACATAAGACCTGTGCAAATACATCACAGAGAATAAAACAAGAGAAGCCCTATGCTCCAGGGCTCAGAGTCTTGCACCTAGTAAGTACTCCATCAGCAGTGAGGGCCTGAATGAATGAACACCTGTTGGTTGGGGGTGAGGGAGGTAGTAAATGCCAGAAAAAGTAGTGAAGATGTCAAAACAAAAACAGAGAGTGTGGTGACGACAGTGTGACAGTGGCTTTGGTCATGGGGGCATGGGGGGGGGGTCAAGTGGCCTTCAGGCTGCAGCCTCCACAACCCCAAAACTCAGACTCACAGAGTGACCATGTCTCGATCTGATGAGCTATAAAACTCTCCTCCAGACACTGCAAGGGTCTGTGTCCACCTGGGCAAGACGAGTACAAACCCTGAATCTCCCTTCCCTGCTCTTTGGGTCCCCGAGGGCAGGAGTCACATCTCTTCCCCCAGCCTGGTGTTCCCCAAGAACTCCTCATGAAGAACATGGCCTCTGGGGACTTTCCCTAGCCCTCTGAACAGGCGGCCGGGCTCCCAGGCCCCAGTCTGCCAGGAGGTGTTGTGGGGAGCTGGAGGACACAGGTCCTCATTGTCCCCCTGTGCCTGGCAGCACAATGGGAGCCTGTGTCGTGCCAGCAGCTGTATGTGGCTCTGACTGTGGTGGACACCAGCCTTGGAGAAGCACGCGGCCTGGGGGACCCCGTCTGTTGCACGTCCCTCCAAGTGGGACCCGCGGGCTGGCTCTCTGTGCCTGAGGGACAGCACGTGTCTGGGGGTCACTGGCTATTTCTGGAGGTACCCATACGTGTGTTCACACCAGTGGGTCTGACGGAGTGCAGACAGGCTTGTGTGCTCGTGTGTCTACATGTGGCAGCACACGTGTGCCTGGGGCCGGCTGGGTGAGTCTGCAAGTACGTGCACATGCAGGCATGTGTGTGAGTGCACTGAGGACGGAAATGCTTCTGAGCACGTGGAAACACATGTGCCTAGGTCTTCTCCATTGCCAAAATAGGGCGCATTCCCCAGGCACCAGGCCAAGCAGGGCAGAACTGGCTGTGAAGCTTCCTTGGGAGGAAAGTACTAGAAGATCGGGACCAAGACTCTGTCCAGTTGAAACTCAGCCTCTGCACATGTGCACACACACTCCCTGGGGCCTGGGCATGGCTGTCCCCTTTACATGACCCCTCTCTGTCCCTCCTGGCCTCTACCTCTTGCTGTTCCCTGCATCCAAGATCACCTGGGACCCTCATCTGGGCTGGGGACCCTCAGATAAGAAGCAGCAGGTGAAAGGACAGGAATGGCTGAAGCTCTCCCAGGTGCAGGACAGCCCCCCAGGGCTGAGCTGCCCAATGGGCCTTGCATCCATCCCACCCCAACCCCCCGCCATGAATCAGAGCCCAGCCCACCCAGCTTGCACTTCCAACCTTGCTGGAATCAGGAAATGAGATTTCAACTCCATTCAAGCAAATCGGACAAATATTTACAGAGGATCTTCCAAGTGCAAGGCTCTGTAAAGCTAGCAGCGGTGGAGAGAAGCCCTTTGCCAGTCCCGCCTCCTGGGATGACTCCAGGTTCGGTGTGATGAGGCCCCACATTAGGGCTTTGCTCCCAACCGACACCCAGAGCTGTTGCCGGCTGCTCAGTCCCCACTCCTCAACCTGCCATTGAAGGAGGCCCCTCCTGATGAGGGGTACATCCGGGAGCCTCCCAGAGAAAATGCCCCACCACACTGGTAGCCCCTTCCCACCTCCGGTGCCCTCTCCTCACCTTCCAAGGCTCAAAGGACCCCTCTGAGGGGCAGCCAGAAGGGGAGGGAGCAGAGGACAAGGTGGTCTCTGCTCCTATTAGATGGTATCCGTTGCTGAGAACCTTGGGGGCTTCTAAGCTTTCCTTCTGATTCAAAAGAAAAGCTATTACTCCCCCAAAGGGGGCCCTCCTGCCTTCACCATCCAACCCGTCCAATCCCTAGGCAGGCATCTTTCAGCTTATACCGCAGAAACTCCCTTCCTATACCTCGGTCTCCAAAGCAAAGGTGCAACATGATCCTTTGGGTGAGGCATATAAATATTGAGCCAGTTTTTTTTTTAATCTAGAAATTTAAGACCAATCAAATATTTAATAAACAGATCGACACTATGCCCTCGCTCAGCCCTTCCCCAAGTCCCAGAAGTTTCTCTAGGAATCCTGAAGAGGAAGGCCAGCTCCTCTGTGTGGGGTGGTTTGGGGGTACCTTCCCACTTTAGCCCACGTTCAGCGAATGGTTTCATTTATTACCGTGTAAGTGCCCCCGTGTGTTATTACCACAGTTGGTTTTATAAAAACCATGGCTTAAACAAGAAGATACTCATACTTTGTAAATGAGAGGGGTATATCAGGAAACTCTTCCTTAGCCCACACATCTTCTGAGAATCAAACTTAAGGATGATTTGTGCACTTTTCATTTACAGAAATATGAGCAGTTTCTAGCATCTCCGACCTTTTCTATGACAAGTGGCTATCATAGTGTGTGACCCCAGTGGATATTTCAGACAAAATCAATCCATCCTATCAGGCTGTAGGGAACATTTAAACAATAAGTAAGAGAGGAACAGCTTTTCAAATAAAATGTATGCTAAGGAGAGAGCATTTTGAAAATAATGATTTGGAAATGTTTCCAACATAAGGTTTCCATCGTAAGTTTTCCTGAAAACTATGTAAATATGTCACCTATTAAAAAGTCTATCTACACAGTTAAAGAAAGAAGCCTGGAAAATTTTTCAAATAAGGAGTTCAAGAGAATTTTGAATCAGTTTGTTAAAAATGGAAACACACACACAAATAAAATAAAAATTTAAAAAGGGGTGCCTGGGTGGTTCAGTTGGTTAAGTGTCCAACTCTCGATTTTGGCTCAGGTTCTCACCGTTCGTGAGACAGAGCTCTGCACCAGGTGTGGAGCCTGCTTGCGATTCTCTCTCCCTCTCCTTCTGCTCCTCCCCCCTCAAAAAAATCAATAAAAAAATATGAAAACACAAACCTTCCAATTATTTGGCAGGAGTAACTGTTTAATATCAGGAAAGGTGTAAATTTACCAACTAAATGTCAATTAAATTGCACAATGGATGGGAGTGAAATATAAATGTCACGATTTAATGGGCACGACAAATGATGTCTGCCCATCATTTGTTAGGTTTCTATTCTAGCTATGGCCATTATGAATACCAAGACTCAAAATGAATCTAATCAGACATTCAAATTGCTGTATCACAAAGTATTAAAAAAGATTTAAGATGTAATGCATTCAATCGAACAGAATAGTGAGCATTTTAATGGAAAGAACCTTGCTAGCATCCCTGAGCCTGCGGACCAACCCAGCAAGAGTCTGTCCTAGTTCCTGGACTCCCCGTTCTATGAGATAAGAAGCATCCTTACTCTTTGAGCCAGCTTGAGTAAGAATTTCTCTCACTAGCAGCCGAAGGCTTCCTGAACTAGGATTGTCTCCAGCCTAAGAGCTTCACTGGCACTGGGTTGGGGTCAAAGAGGGGTTCCCAGGGCAGTTTGTGAGATTGGGTAGCAGTAGTGTTAGCAACATTCAGGTGGTTTGGAGTCACCCTCTTCACTAGCTCTGCGAGAAAACAGGAATATCTTCTAAGACTGCTCTAGTTTGTGACCTAAGAAGAATAACATAATGTAGCTAGTATTTCTTGAGCATTTACTATTTGCTAGGCTCTGTTCTGCATGCTTTGCATGTGTCATTTCCACTTATCATAATCTGATAATCTTCTAATAAACTGCTGTTATCCCTGTTTCCGTGTGAAGGCACTGAGGTATTGAGAAGTTGTCCAAAGTTAGAGAGCTTGTGAGTATCAGAGCCGGCTTTTGGACCCAGATAGTCTTGTCACAGGGCCCTCACTCTTGTGCTCCTCAGTCTTAGCCACCTGGCCCCTGATCCCTGTGTTCGTGCTTCATAATAGAGAGACAATCTCGAATTTACAGTGATTCTCTGCTTAGAGAAATTTCCAGTTATCCATCTCTACTTATAGCAACCCACAGAATTCATTCCATTGGGCAGTGACAACCGTAATGACATCATCCACCCATATTTGAATACAGAGTCCCAACCTTGGAAGCTGGCATCCTGACTCCAGTGTGAGTGCTCCTGTACCTTATGAATCATTGCAAGATCAACGCAAGAAAAAGATGTGTGCATAGAGAGGCAGCATAACCTCACAGCAAAAGCAAAGATGTGAAAGCACAGGCAGCTCCATATCTAGGATCAATCCGGCTGGCTAATTTCCTCTCCCTCCCCTCCCTCTCCCCCTCCCCCTCCCTCTTCCCCTCCCCGTCTTCTTCTTTAATGTTTATTTATTTGAGAGAGAAACAGAAAGTGAGGGAGGGGGGCAGAAAGAGAGGGAGACACAGAATCTGAAGCAGGCTCCAGGCTCTGAACTGTCAGCACAGAGCCCGATGTGGGGCTCAAACCCACAGTGAGATCATGACCTGAGCCAAAGTCGGCTGCTTAACCAGCTGAGCCACCTAGGCGCCCCCCGTTATTAAACCTTCTTGTGGCAGTTTTCTCAACTGTAAGTGAAGGAAAAGAATAGTACCAGCATCATCTGGGTGTTAAGAAGATTAAATTAGTCAACATTTGCAAAGCAAATATTAAAGCGGTACTTAAAACAATACGTGGTAAGGTATATAGAGAACTTTTACAACTCCATAGCAAGAAGATAAATAACCCAATTTAAAAATGGGTCAAAAATGTGAACACTTCATCAAAGAGGATACATGGATAAAAAGTTAACTCATAAAAGATGCTCAACCTCATTAGTTACTAGGGAAATGCAAATGAAAACCCCAAAAAAGTCACCACTATGTACCAGCTAGGATGATTGCAACTTAAAAAAAGGTCAACACCAAGAGCTAAGGAAGATGGAAAGCCACTGGAACTTTCATACTTTGCCGGTGGGGAATATAGAATGGTACAGCCACCCAGGAAAACTTGTTGGCAGTTTCTTAAGAAGTTAAACATACACCTATTGTGTGATTCAGCGGTTCCGCCCATAGGTATTTACCCAGAGGAATGAAAGCATATGTCCATACAAAGACTTATTCATGAATGCACATAGCAGCTTTATTTGTAATAGTCAAATACTGGAAACAGCCCAAATGTCCATCACCAGGTGATGGATAGACTGTGGTATATCTATACAATGGAATATGACTCAGCATTAAGAAGGAATTACTTGTTGATATATACTGTAACATGGATGAGTCTCAAAAATAATTATGCTCAGAGAAAGGAGAGAGACAAAAAAAGAAAAAGTACATATTGTTTGATTTCATTTATATAAAATTATAGAAAATTCAAACTGATCAGTAGTGACAGAAAGCAGATAGGTGATTGCCTGGGGGTGAAGGAGATAGGGAAGGGGGGAGGAAGGAATTAGATAGGAGGAAACTTTTAGAGTGAGGGAGATGTTTGTTTTCTTGACTGTGGCAACGATTTCAAGGGAAGTATAAACATGTCAAGATGTATCGCATTGTACATTTTAAAAATGTGCAGTTTATTATAGGTCAATTACACCTCAATAAAGTTATTAAAATATAAACAGAGATTGCTTCTGCAATACAAAAATTTCTTAAAAGGCAGAAGTATGAGACTAAGGATGTTGTATTATATTATACATACACAACTATGTGGTCCGTTACTGTGTGGCCCTATTTAATTATTCATATGCTATTCAGAAACTTTGTAATGTATAGATTATGGGTACACCACTATAGCTACTTGAGTTTGCTTTTGTAGTCAGTTCTATAAAAATTTGTATTATCAGTCCCTTGGCCAGGAACATAATCCCCTATTATAATACCGTTTCTGTGGGAAAATCAGAGTTGACTTATATTATATTTACAAAGTTCCTTCCCTCTGTCCCCAGGACTCTCTCTTTTAAATCCATCTTACATACTGTTGCCCGATTTATCTTTTTTGAAAGCAAAACAAAAATTAGATCATGTTACTTCCCCGTTAAGCTCCTCAGTGGTTCCAAATGGCAAAGTCTAAACTCCATGTCAGGACATTCAAGGTCCTTCACCATTAGCCCCATCTACCTCACTAGGCCCATCTCCCTGGGCCTCCCCTCCCTTCCGAACCATTTGTCAGATGCATTCACTACTTTGAGCCTTTGCTCAAACTGTTCAACTATCAGGTATGTCCTTTCCCTTCACCTTACTTGTGCATCTGGAAAAATCTGTCATCCTTCAAGACTCATTTCAAGAATCCCTTCTTGAGAGTCTCCCCAGATTTCCCAGAATGAACCAGTGTTTCCACTGCACTGCCATAGCACCTTTCACATCCCTCCACTAGATCACATATTCCTTTGTACTGCAGTGATTGAATGCATCTATAGTAGCTTAGAGGCTCTGCTGCTCTAACAAAAACAAACAGAAACAAAACAAAAAACCCCAAATACCAGTGGCTTGAGTCAGTTTATTTCTTTCTCACATAAAAGTCCTAAGTGGCATGCTGGCTCAGCTCTGTAGTGTTGGGATCCAAGCCTCTTCTGTCTTGTTCCACCCTCCTTAAAGTTTAGTCCTCTGTGCACAGACCAACATGACTGTCTAACATCTCTGCTTTCCAGCCATTGGGACAGATGAAAGGGAAGGGAGAGTATCTTCTGCCTCTTACTGTATGATCCAGAACTTGTACCAGCACTTTATTCACATCCCATTGGCCAAGACTTAGTTACTCAGTCACATATAACTTCAAATGAGACTGGGAAACACTGTTTTATCCTGGGTGGCAAAGTGCATCCCTGAAAGTCTGGTGTTGTATGATCGTGAGAGGGAAGGAGAAAATAGGTCTTGAGCTAAATTAGCAGCCCCTGCCACAGTCCACCCCTTTAGCAACCCAACCATCTATGATCACCCTCTCTTTCACACATAAAACTCAAAGCCCACCTTTCAAGGCAAATGAGCCCAAGTACCATGCTGTCCTGCACCCAACACCTCAGTCAGGTCTAGATGTGGTTACTTGCAGCCTGGAGACCTATACACTAGAAGATAAGTTCCCTGCCCTCCCACCTCCTCCAATACACAAGGATGACACAAGACCCACATACGACAATGAAAAAACAACAACTCTTAACTCGGAAAAGAAAACAATGGAAAGTATGCAAATGGCCCCAGTCCAGAGCAGTTCCCAAATGATGCCAGTTAGAAGTTATAAAGACTTCTCACCCTTATGTTTTTTAGAAGTGACCCCTTTGGCCACTGTCCTCCTGGCCCCTCTGGGAGGTTCTTACTTGTGTCATTATCTCCCATAACCACATCTGAATTGGGCATTAAAGAATATGCCTCTCTCAGGCTTCCAGGCTATTTGCTTCTATTCGGTTCCATGCACAGGTAACTCCAGCCAAAGGTCTTGTCCCGACAGTTTGTCAGGCTGAAAATTCTGGCTGTATTTTAACTGGCTTCTACGCTCTGCCCAGACCCCTCTCTCAGCTTAATGGTTGCTATCTTCAGGCCATCTGAGACAATAGGCTTGGGTGGAAGGGAACACCCTTAATCTGATTTTGGCTGCTGGGGTGGCTCCCGATGCCTGGCAGAGGGCAAGTTCTTAACTGTGAAAGCTTGGGAAAGGCTCAGGGCCATAGTCTTAACTCCTACTAAGACTGTCTTTTCAAAGCCAACTTAGGTCACCACTTCCTTTTGGAGTAAAGAAGCAAATGGCTTTCAGAACTCTTCAAGGCTCCAAATTACCAAACTCCTGGTCAACCTAGGTTGCAGGCAGCAGGCAGAGGTGCCCCCTTAGCAGCACAGTATTGCCTTCCATCTCCACTTGCAAAGTGACTAAGCCACCCTGAGCTCACCTCTCTTTCCTGGGAATCTGCTGAACGAAGCAAGAAGCAGTCAGTACATGGCAATTTTTAAGTCCTCTCAGAGTTAGAAGCTCAGAGGGCATGTGGTCTTCCTATCACGGTGTCACTCATAGATGACAGTTTTACCAGATCCTCTGCCAGAGCATAACAAGGGGCACCAGTGTTCCAGTCTGCATATCTGTGTCCACACCACCTGACTGAAGCTGACGCCACACACGTAATATTTTCTGTCACGGTACTCTACTTCCTGGTAGTCTAAATTAATTAAGGAGTATGTTTTGCAGCTGTACTGGGGAGACCAAACATAACAGCAGCTTCACCAAGATGGAAGTACATTTTTCTCTCACGAGAGAGGCCCAGACGGGCATGACGGCTCTGCTCTGTGAAGTCATTGGGGCGCTGGCCTTCTTTTGTCTTGTTCACCATCCTGGGAGGGTGTCCCCATCTGCACGGTCCAGCATGGATCATTCCAGTGACCAGGAAGAGGGAACAGTCTGGGGCAGTGTACAATCTAGAAGTCTGTTTGCCTCTCTGTCGTCACGTGGCTATGCCTAGCTGCAAGGAGGCTGAGAAATGCCGTCTTTATTCTGGGCTTCCACGTGCTCCACTAAAACCTTGGGAGTTCTAGCACAGTGAGAGACAAGAGGAGGACGTGATAGAGGGGGATAATTAGTCACCTCTACCACAGGCTGTCTGCATTTGAGAGAACTCTTTGACAGGCAAGCACCTTGTCTTTCCACCTTCATCATCCACAGGCCCAGCCAAGCCCCAGATCAGTGATTATATATGTTCAGCTTGACTCTCCCAGACCATAAACCTGTGCCATCCTAAGGGACATTTGTGGCATGTTTCAAAGTCACCTTCACCAGTATAACCCAGGTGTGCCTAGGTGCATGTCTTCAACTTCTCCAGCCTTGTGGGATCACCTCCTGTGCCCGATATTCCTGAGGGATTTCCAAGTGGGCAATTTGTTGCTCCCGACCGAGTGTGCTTCTCCAAGGTCTTTTTGCCTCTCATGGTAGCCCTCAGCCCTGTGCCTATCGTCCCCTCTCAGGAGTGCCCCTTGCTGAGCGCGTCTCCTCCTTCATCCCTCCCAGTGTACCAAGAACCAAGGCTCAGGTGTATGGCAGGTGTTATTCAAGTTCAGGAGTAATGGACAGTGATGACAGCACAGGGTGGAAAATGGCTTCAAATTCAAGGTCACACAGTACCTCCTCAGCATGTGTTTGCCATTCCCCACCACAAGGAATGTCTCCTCAGAGGTGTGTTCCTCTATCGTTCCTATCTGCCCCACATGGTGTTTTCCACCTCTCGGCCTTCTGTCAGCTGCCAGCTGTCTCTCTGTTCTTGCCTGGGTCCCAGGGGTACTCAGATGTCCTGTGCCTCAGAAACCTGTTCCCCTCACTTTTTCACTGGCCAGTTCAGTCTTGATTCTTCTCAGTTTGCCCTTCAGCCTATGTTCAGGGGCACCCAGTGACCCTAAAGGCCCATTAAGAGGGACCCTTTAAGCAAAAGGGCCATCACACCCAGAGGTGATTTACTCCCTTGAGCAAACATAAAAGACAGAGAAGACTACAATCCACTTGAATCATCAATAGTCACTTTATTTTTCTCTCCACTCTAAGTGCAAGACCTCATCTGATCCTTGAGGAGGAGAGGTGAGGCACCTGAGGCACAGAGGTGTTACGCCACCATCCAAGGCCACACAGCAGGTGACTCAGGGTTGGCCTACATGCTGGGGAGCAGCTGGCATCATCTCGGGTCATCTCTATGTGCTCTGCAACATGAGTCTTATATCCTCTGTGTACAGCCCCCAAGGGACAGTGCTCGCTTCCTCTCACAAGACCAGACCTGTCAGGGCCCAATGGCAGTCCTGTTCAGATGCCACTTGTCCCACTTACAGATTGAAATGGTCATGAAAACCACAGGTCAAACTGCTTCAAGGATGCTCTCCTTGGATGCTTTCTACTTAACAGTGTCCCCCAAACTCAGACTCCAGCCTCAGATTCCCCAGAGCCCTGTCCCCACCCACTGGCTGGGCCAGGTCAGTCCCCACAGCTGGGGAATGGGTGGGAGATGGTGAAGGGGGAAGAGGAAGGGGGAGGAGGGAAGGGGCCAGGTTGAAAGGATTGAATTGAATAGGTGCTTTCTTCTCAGAGAGGAAAGGTGCTTCCCCCACCCCCAGTGGTCACTGATTAACCCTCCAGACCAGATAACCCCTCCATGGGAGGAAAAACTGTGTGTTTATCCTGGGTCATAAAACATCAATATTGACTTCTCACAGGTGAAGCCAAAGGGGAAGGGGGGGTGGGGTTGAGGACAGGGGTGGGGGGGGGCAAGGCTGGTAGCCCCTTCCTTTCAAGGCCTGAGGCACACTTGCCTGACACCCCGGGGCCAGTGCACCAGGCCTCCTTCCCGGGGAGAAAAGCTGGATGAGCCAGGGGCCCAGGCCCCGGAGGCTGTTCTCCTCTCTCACTCCTCCTGGGGGCCTCTCCCCTCCCTGCCCCAAGCAGATAAGGCGACTGCACCAGTCATGGGTCTGGAATCAGACCGCCTCTGCTCTGCGTCAACTCTGGGACTTGGGCAGGTGACCACCTTGAGCCTCAGTTTCCTCATCTATCAAGAGGGAATAGTAATAGGGCCCAGCTCTCAGGGCTGTTTAGGGTGATCAACTGGGGTCACTCACACCTCTAAGAAGCACCAGGAGTGGGCGGTCCCATTAACAGCATGGCTCTTGCTCTCCCCTCTCCTCTCCTCCTTTACCTCCTGTCTTGATGTGCACATCACTTTATGCACCTTCCTCCCTGCTCCTGGTGAGGGCGCCTGAGGTGGCTTTGGGGTATTCCATGCCAGAATTACTCCGGAACTAGGAGCCAGGGGTGGTAGGGCCAGGGCTGGGGTCCTTTTTCTCTTTAGCCCAGAATGAATCGGCCTCCACTCTGTCGGGCTGGTGTTTTCCATCAGAGGTTCTGTGGTCGTGTGCTGCTCCGGGTGGGACCACTGGGAGTCCAGCCACGTCCTCCTCAGAGAACCTCACACCTTCACCCTCTGTCCATCCTCTATCTCCTTCCTTTTAGGGGAAAAGTGTTTCTCTTGCCCCTTTCTGTTCTTCTGGAGGGTCAAAACAGGGAAGTTCCCCAAAACAGCATTTTCAGCCTCTCTGCACCAGGCCCTTTCTGCACCTCACTTAATACTGGGCTTGGGAGCAGTGGGGGAAACATTCCACCTTCCTTGATCCTCACCCAAGGCCGGGATCCTCTCCTCCCCTGGACCCAGGTGAGCCCCACCTGATGTTGTGGGAGGCCAAGGCCCCAGGCCTGAGTGCCCTCCATCCAGCTGGCCAGAGGGGCACTGTCCCTGGGTACCTGGTCAATAATTAACACTGAGCAAACTCGGGCTGGCCGGGCCTCTCAGCAGGGTCAGGACCAGACAAAGGGCCTGCTGTCTTGCTAAGCTGCCATCTTGGTAGGGGGTTACTGGCAGGTCAGTCACCCTGGGGTGACAAACACCTCCGTCTCCAGCGGGACACTAGAGTTGCTGCTACTCAACAAGAAATGAAGTGGCGATTGGCCCAGGAGGAGGAGACCCAGGGTGCGGCTGGGCCACACGCCTGTTCTTAAGCCTCAGCTTCATGTTCTGAGCAAGCCCAGGAGCGTTGCTGCCCAGACGAGGGTCTGCTGTAGGGTACTCTCCAAGTAGGGGGCTTCTGCAGCCGTCGGCCACAGGGCTGATGGGGGTGGGTGACCTGCCTCTGAGAGCAGCTCTCAGCCCCTCCATTCTCCCTCCTTCCCTGCAACCTACCTTCCATTCCTCCTTTAGAAAATCTGCTGAGTGTCACTGTATGCCAGATCCTTCTTCAGTGTCCCCTCATCTCTCCCCATCCTCCCAAACTTCCACGCCTTCTCAGTGCCTTTGTTTGTATAGTTACATACTCAGGAACCCTTCCCCTCTCCCCATCTGAATCTCCTTCCTCCTCCAAGAAGTCCTCCTTGAGCCCGCCCTGATCTCTACCTCCCGGTCCCTCCTACACTGACACTCCTCTGTTCCTTCTTATCTCACCAGCTGCACTGTAAGCTCCTTGGGGGCCGGGAGCCAGGACTTGCCCCCGCTCCTACTGTGGGCAATGAGCAAAATTTGTAGGATTATCAGCCATACCAACCTCAGCCACAATTCGAGTAAGAAGTTACTTTCTTGCAGAGCAACAAGGCAGGAGACAACTTCTACATCACTCAGAAAGTTCCAGACACATGGCTGAATTCCCAAAGTTGGCCCTGCCAGCCCAGACCTCCCCCAGCCGCTGCCCATAGTGTCTGAGAAGCCCGTCATTACCCCCTTCCTCCCCCGTTTCCAGCCCAGTAAGTGTGCACCCTGGTTCTGGAGCAGATGAGGACACTTCTGGCTGACCCGTGTGGCTGCCCGCCTGATGTCAGCCTCTAGTGCAGTCTCCACTGCCTCCTGGCTCTTTCCTCCCTGCGGCAGCCCCACGCTCACTGCCATGTGCCGTGTGCCTCCTTTCCCAGGCAGTGACAGTGCAGCTGTCAGCGGCCTCCTCTTGCCTGGCCGTTCTTGTCCTCCCTCTCTGATACCCCCTCATCCCTCTATTCACACCTCCTCCCTCCCAGCCTCCTCGGCACCGACCCACCTGTCCCTGTCCAGGTGCGCTTGGAAACTAGAGTCCACACGTAACACACAGACACGCCACTGTCTACGCTACACCAACGGCCTAAAAGTTCAAGATGAACCAGAAGTGATTAGAGAGGGCACCCCATCCTTGGGAAGACCGAAGAAGGCAAGCTGGCTTTTTGTTTTTTTGAGGCTTAAATAGAACCAGACATAGGGAACCCCAGCTGCGGTAAGGACATGGGTGATGGCGGGGGGATAGGTGTGTCCTAGCTGAGCTCAGGGAGTGGAGCAAGCACCTCTTGCTACCATGCAGCTCTTCCTTAAAATATCCTGCCCCGTTGTCTCCCATAGGAATCTAGGCTGAGGGAGTGGCAGGTTGGGGGCTGTGCAGGGCAGCCGGTCCCCGGGGGCCTCCTTCTTCCTGCTCTTTTCCCAAGAGGCCCTTGTGCCCCTATGCCCTCAGCCTAGGGATTCTGGGTCCCTTTGGAAGTTTCACTGGGGGACTCACCTGCCCTTACCCGCTCCTTCAGAAGGGAGTCCTGCTCCTGGGTCCCACTGCCCTCCTGAGCCCACCTGACTCTGTATACCGTCTGGGCCTGCTCTGCCATTGTTAGGGTCCACTGACACCCACCCTGCCATGAGTGGGCTGCCTGTCCCAAGGACAGGAAAGGAAGAAGTGAGGGGAGAAGAGGCTCCTGTTTTTTTCTGGTTGACCAAAGTCCTCAGATTAGGAGCTCCCACCCTGGGAGCTACTGTAATTTCTGTTGTCATTCATTCATCCAGAGCAAATACTCCCTCTGCTCTGCCCCTCCTGCCACTAGCAAATGCTCCTGGGAGCCCACACAGAACTCCTGCCCCTAACAGGGGCAGGGAACACCTCCTGAGGGTCTATGAGGTGGGCAGGCCTTTGGGAGATACTCAGGCTGGGCCCCCCACAGTGACAGTCCCATTGCCAAACACACCTCCCTGGCCTGGGCCTGGAGTTTCCTTATCCTGTGATGATGCCTCAGAGTGGACCCGAGCTGAAAGCAGGAATGGAGGGGAGAGGGGCACCGAGGGGAGCAGGGACAGAGGGGAGAGGCAAGAAGAGCCTGGGATGAGGCTGACCAGTGGGGAGGAGGGAATGGAACAGGTAGGCATGAGAGAGAGGCCCAGGGCCCTCTGGAATGTAGAACTGAGGTGCCCCCACCCCCAGCAGCTTCCGGTGCAGGCTCCTGGCCTCTCCTATTCCCAGGCTGGGGATCTGGAGACTGTCACCAATCCTAGCACGATGGCGCCACCTGCTGTGGGGAGAGAGCAGCACACTTAGCTGCCCTGAGGGGTTTGAGAATTTCGGGGGCGCAGGCGGGGGTGGGGGTAACTCTCACTCAAGGATCACAGGCTATGTTTGAGGCCTAGGACGTAGACTTCAGTATGGGGCTATCTCCCTCATTCCCAGGCACCTTGCAGGTGGTCAGATTCTCTCTTTTTACTCATTTCCCAGGTGCCCACACTGCTAGGCAGGCCCACCCACAGGGGGCATGAACCCTGGCCACGTCTCTGGTCTTTGGCTGGAACTCTCCAACGCTACCTCCATCCCTGTGCCTCCTTTCCTCAGGCTGCCATGTGGTCATAGCCCCCTGGATGGCCTCCCCACCGCCTGCCAGTTTTGCCCAGCACTTCCCAATTCACAGGCCTACATGGGGTCCTCACTACCTTCAGGTAAAGGCCGGCTTCTTATCACACTGAATATTCCTCTAGGATGAGGGCAGCAGACTGGGGCAGGGGTTGGCTGGGTCCGTGCAGGGCCAGCCTGTTGGGGCCAAGAGGTCTTTCAAAGCAGGGGGCTGGGCTCAAAGTAAGGCCTGAAGTCGTCACTTTGCCTGAGATGGGCTGTGGCAAATCATCCTGTGGTCCGGGCTGTCGCTGAGTCTCCAGGCATAAGTGGGGACTGCTAGGCCTTCTACAGACTTCTCAGGCTGGTTCTCTCCTTTCCATTCCTGCTTCCACTCATGCATGCATAGCCCGGGTTAGTGCCCTCTTCTCCCGGACTCTCCCTGTCTACAGCATCCTCCCTACAGCCTGGATGATCTTTCTCAATTGCCAAGCTTATCCCTCCATGCCTCTGCTTAAGTTGCACATAATCTCCCTGTTTCGTTCCAGAGGAAACCCAAACCACCCCAACCAGACAGCAGGGCCACACCTCTCCTGGGCCCTCTACTCTCCCAGACGTCCCCACCACAGCCAGGGACACCTCGTGCTCTACCACACCTGGGCCTGTGTATTCCCTGGTTTCCCGGCCTAGAATGTCCCCCCTTGCTTGGCTTATTTTTCCTCCCCTTCAAGCAGCAGCTCAGACCTCACCTGCTGTGAGAAGCCTTTTGTGACCATTCCCCAGCACTCTCCTGGGAAGGCGTGCTTCTCATGCACACATGGCCCCTAAACTGCCAACTCGCTGAGGACAGGGACCTGACCTTTGTAGCAGGAAGGCCTGCAAGCAGAAATGAATGAATGAAGGAATGAGTCAATCAACCAATCCGTGGCCAGGGATGACAGCCAGGAAGAGGACCATGTGGCCTGGCCCTGAGGCTCCTGCCCTCTCCCCCACCTCTGCCCCTCACTTGACCACCCCCTTCCTTGCCTCACCTCTTAAGTCCTTCAGGGGCCCTAGCCTGCCTGCCCTGCGGGAGTTCCTTAGCAGCCTCTTCCCAGTCTCAGTGCCCCCTCCACATAGCCCTGGTTGTGCAGTGGGCAGGACTCAGCCCCCTCACTTGGCTGGGCCTCTGAAGACTTCCCCATCTGACCAGTCCGCAGGAAGGAGCCACTCGGGGCAGGGGTTATTCCACCCATTCACAGGAATCCTCCTGCTGCCAGACTAGGCCACTTACTCTGTCCTCAGAAAGCCGGTATCATTTTGCTTAAACATTGTGTTTTGGGATAGGGACATTTCGTCTACCCTGTGATACCATACCCTTTTTGAGAGCAGGAACCACTCAGGAAAGTGTGATTTCTGAGACTGGGTCATCATAAAAACATTGCTGTTTCAGATGACTTACTCTGGAGGAAGCCCCCATGGTGTGATGAGGACATGCAAGTGGTAGAGAGATCCATGAAGTGATGAACGGGGAGGCCTCCTGCCAATAGCCGGCACCAACCTGGCAGGCATGTCTTGGGATCAGAGCCACCAGCCCCAGTCGAGCCTTCAGATGCCTGCAGCCCCGCCTGGCATCTTGACCTTATGAGACATCCAGAGCCAGAACCCCCTCCCCACACACACACACTGCTAAGCTGTTTCTAAATTTTTGACCCTCAGAAGGAGTATGAAATAATATGTGTTTTCAGCTGCTAAGTTGTGGAGTAATTTATTATGTAGCAATAGATAATTAATACAGGTTTGATGATTTTTTGATTCTCAACTCCTGGCCAAAGTGAAATACACAGTGAGGCTCAAAGCAAAGGTCTGATAGCTGGAATTGAAAGTACACAGCTGCCCAGGCAAACCTGTACAGACACAAATGTGCCGGGGTTGAAAATCACACCTACAACTCAGATGGATGAGACAGGCATCTTTCTGAATTGTTTTTGTATTGTTCTCATCTGGATCCAATGAGACTGTTCCTAGTGTTAGCAGAGAGAAAGAAAAAGAAAGAAGAAAGAAAGAAAGAAAGAAAGAAAGAAAGAAAGAAAGAAAAAGAAAGATGGAAGGAAAGAGGGATGGAGGGAAGGAGGAAGGAAGGAAGGAGGAAA
This sequence comes from Panthera uncia, assembly GCF_023721935.1. Lineage (NCBI taxonomy): Eukaryota > Metazoa > Chordata > Mammalia > Carnivora > Felidae > Panthera > Panthera uncia. The sequence goes on along the minus strand of NW_026057578.1, from coordinate 61,387,639 downwards.
AAGGAAGGAAGGAAGGA
>NW_026057578.1:61356079-61387522 GCF_023721935.1 Panthera uncia | reverse complement strand
GAAGGAGGGAAGGATGGAAGGAGAAAGAAAGAAAGAAAGAAAGAAAGAAAGAAAGAAAGAAAGAAAAAGAAAGAAAGAAAAAGAAAGAAAGAAAGAAAGAAAAAGAAAGAAAGAAAGAAAGAAAGAAAGAAAAAAGAGAGAAAGAAAAAAGAAAAGACAAACAGAAATCTTTAACTTGCCCATTAGAGATATCTCCATTTCTTTATGTTCAACTTAGTCTCCCTAGAGCAAAATGCTTAGTTTTCCCGGGTCTTCTCACCCTCTGCCCCTCCTCCTAGTCAAGATAATCTCCTGGTGCGGAGAAACATGCATGTGACCTGGTGGTAGTGGGAAGAGGGGGTCTAAGGTTTGTGTGGAAGTCCCTGCATTCTTCCACACACGTGGCTGGGACAGGGCTGGTCTGGCCTGGCCCCTGAGGCTTGCTGGAATGGGGGTGGTGGGTGCCGCTGAAGTTTGTGGTTCTCACACAAGGCTGCTGGTACAGATCTTAACCCCTGTGTCCCCTGGGCCCTGGGACCACCCAGCCACATTCTCCCCAGACACCCCAGCAGCGGCAGGGTTCCATGAAGCCACTTCCAGACCCCCTTCTTCAGTCATATCAAACTACTCCCGGCCGGCACCTTATTGCATGGGGACCGCCCTGAATCCCTGCTTTGCTGTGGGGATTCGCTAAAATTTCCCAGAGCTGCAGTCTGAGAGTCAAGCCCCCCTTGCCCCATCGCTGTGAGATTTTCCCTCAGACATGACTGGGGCTTCCCACACACGGCCAGCCCAGGCTCTCCTCTGAGTAGAGGATGGCGCTGCCTTTTTGGTTCTTGTCTTCCCTCTTCCTCGAGTCCCCCATTCCGGCCTCTTCCTTGAGTCCCCCGTTCTGGCCCTACTGCAATAGCAGCAGGTTCTCTGCACCACATCCTGCTTCCATCCCTACTTGATGCCCTGCTTCCTCTCCAGTTCACTGGGCCATAAGCTGCACCTCAGACTTTACTGGGAGAAGAAAATACCTCACTATACACGTGCTTGCGTGAAGCAGGCATCCTTGTGCAAAAACACACAGTCTGACACCGAGACCCCTGCATATCCAGGCACTCACCACAGACACCCTGGGGGAGGACCGAGACAGGCTCAGGGAGCACTGGTCTGTGATTTCCCAGCATTTGCCAGGGGTACCCACCCCTGCTGGTTCCTCCCGCTTCCCTCTCAAGGCTATTTTTCTAACCCTGTCCCTCAAAGGCCTTGGGAAGGAGGCAAAGCACAGGGAGCTGTGCCTCCCCTCAGGTCTTCCCAAGGATAGAAATCTGGAGATGCGCCTTGGTTGGTGGATTTCCACACTTGAAACTGCCTCCTGCCCCTTGAGGGCTCTCAGATGGGTGTCTGGACGCAGTTCCCTCCAAACCCTCCATTAGCCGCTCTGGGGCTTCTCTATGTGATTTCCCACCCTACCTCAGTGCAGGCGGCCCCAGACTGACTCTTCCTCCTCCCAAAGGCCTGCTCCCCGTTCCCAACACCGTCATCCAATCTCCCTAAACATTTCTCATCCCTCCACCTCTCCCATGGTAACAGGGCACCAGCCTTCACTTCCCACCTGGGCCTCCTCTCCCCACCTCTCTCCAACCCCTCTTGGTCACCATAGGACCTCTCTTAACTGGAAATTGGGCCTTATGAATTCCCAGCCCTGGCTGAAAAGCCTTCAGAGCCCCCCCAGTGCCCACAGGGTGACACCCTTTGGCAGAGTGACAAGCTCCTTCCTGATCTGGCCTGGCCCACCTGGCCATCCTGGCCCTTCTGCTCCGCAGTTACCAGCTACTTCACAGCTCCCCAGACAGCCTGGATCGCTCACTTGGCCCCCGTCACACACAGTGATGGAATACTCCAACTCTCCAGTGCCTACTGAACTGCTCATTTGTTCAAGATCCTGCTTGAGTCACCTCCCCTGGGAAAAGGCATCCTTAGTCAGAGTTAATCACTCCCTTCTCCGCATCACCATGGTTCCTTATTCAGGTTTCTTCCTGGGCGTTTCTCCCATCTTCCACCGCCACTGCCTGGCTGCAGCACCATGGCCCCTCACCTAGACAGAGGTATGTGTCCCCTGACGGTCCCCCCGCCCTTGCCCTTGCCCCTTCCAGGCCACTGTGGACACAATGGCCCAGTGGTCATCTGAAAATGCTGGTCATAACACATCTGTCTGCTCAAAACCCTCCAGCACTTCCATCTCACTCACAGGAAAAGCTACACACCTACAGAGGTCTCTGTGACCTTCCCGGCCTGGCCCCTTGCCTTTGGCCCCCCACTCCCACTCTGCCCCAGCCCCATAGGTCTCCTTGCTGAGGAACTTGAACAACCTGGCTGCGCCCCGCCTCTGGGCCTCTTCATGCCCCCCAGACCCCATTCTCATCTCCCTCACCACCTTCAAGTCTCTCCTCCAGTCTCACCTCCTCAGGGAAGCCCCCCTACCTTGCCCTGGGATGACAGTGGGTGGGCAAGAACCATTGACAAATGAATGAATGAATGAAGAAATGAATGAATGGGGTCCTGCCCCTTTGGCTGAGGTAAAAAATCAGGGACCCGAACAGATCAGAAACCCCCACACACAATCACTACCACGTTCAAATTGTTCCTGGACTCCTTGTCTGTGCCTGGACCTCACTCCCTCCAGTGGCAGTCTGTTTGGAAGGAATTGATCAATGACTCTCCACTCAGGTGAGGCTGTCTGAATACTGGATGAGAACTGATGCTTTCCAAGAAAAGTGCCTTGCGACCAGGGGCCAATCCCCTAACGAAAAGGACTGAAGCAAAGTGATGAAAATCAGGTGTGGTGTGAGGCTGAAAAAGGTATTTGCGGGCCTGGACAGAGGCATCAAGCCAGCCCTGGGCCAAAGTCTGCCGCAGCCTCTAGAAAGGGTACCTTGCCCTGCCTGGGCGTCCTCCTAAGGGCAGGGCTCTGAGCTGAGAGCAGAAACTAAATTCCACACACCTCTTGTGCGAGAGGGAAGGCACAGCAGCCAGGGACCTGCTCTTCCCCAGCTCCTCCCCGCTCACCCTGTCCCTTCCAGAATCTCAGGGCCCTCCTAAGGAGGTAAGGGGTGGGGAGGAGCTTAGCTCCCCAGACCTGGGCTGGACCCCTGATGCAGGCCTTAGGGGTTTCAGGCTGTTTTTGTAACCACAGTCACGTGTTCCTTCATGTAACCTGAGCCCCCTCACACTGCATGAGTCTGCACCCCAGCTCCCGAACCACATCTGCTTCTCATTTCCGGCCCAGGAAAATGGCCCAATTTCCATGAGCTGCTGGCCCAAGCCAAGCCTGGAGCCTCTCAGTGGCCAGCCCCACCCAGCCGGGTTCCATTACTGGGGTGGCGGTGGGGGCTGAGAGAGCATTAGAGGCGACAGAGTATGTTGTGGAGCTGGATGGGGGCCAGGAGGCCTGCGTGCTTGGGCTGGCCCTGGTCAAGACCTTGCTGTGTGACCTTGGGGGAGTCCCTAACCTCTCTGAGCCTCAGCTTGCTTTCTTTCTTTCTTTCTTTCTTTCTTTCTTTCTTTCTTTGCCTTAGCTTTCTCATGAGTAACACATTACTCTATTAATGGAGGTATTGTTAGGATTTGGGGACTAAGGTGGCTTTGGGGGACAAAAACAACAGAATTTTCCTAAAAACCGAACTGAGAAGGAATTGGCCTATGTCAGGAAGCTGGTGAGAGCTCAGAGCCACTTTTCTCCCCAAGCAATGGGTGGAACCCTCCTCTCTTTAGTTTGGTAGAATTTGGGCCTCAGACCTCATGCTGGTATGTCTTAGCCCCGTTCTCAGTCCTTCATCTCCAAGCATTTATGAAGGACCTAGTGTGTGTCAGGACCCAGCAGGAGACAAAAGTGATGAACACGATTTAAACTCCTTATCCCACAGATAAATAAATAAATACAGTCTTGTCCAGCAGAGTGGAGGGGGGTATAGACAGAGTGAAGCCAGAGGCTAGAAGTAACACATTCTATTTCTAGTCTTTTAGCAGAGACCCTTGATTTTTTAGGCATTCTTGATACTTATTTTCTAACGAAATCTATAGCAAACTCCATCTTCTTTCCAACACAGGAAAGGACCTTAGCACACGCCCTCTAGACACTCTCTCCCATTTTCCACATTTCTAAGTCCCCAGCCAGTTCCCCCTGTGGGAGCTCTTCAGTGACTCCACAGAGGCATGTCTACACCTCCCATGCCACTCCAAACCCCTGGTGCTTCCCTGCCACCTTCACCTCTCACATGCTTTGTGTCTTGCTCAAGAATAAGCCAAGTAGGTCTGAAACCTCACCTTCCTGAGCCATGACCCCTGCATCAGCGTGGCACTACTCTTGAGTCCCTCAGTGAAAAAATTCTAGTTCTGTCACTTACTAGGAATGTGACCTTGGGCAAGTTCTCAAAGACTCTGCGCCTCAGTTTTTAAAATAGGTTGTTTTTTTTTTAATTTTGCTGAGGGATAATTTACATGCAATAAATGCACAGGCGAAGTGCTAAACTGATGAATTTGGGTAAAAGGGAACATGCATGTAGCAAGCACACAATCAAGATGAAAGAACATTCCTTCACTGCAGAAAGTTCCTGGTTCTGTGCTTGGTTTTACCACCTATGCAGAGAGGAAAACAAGAATTCCTGCCTCCTGGTGTGTTAGGAAAATTGAATGAGATACCAGCAAGATACTCAGCAAGGCACCTGGCAAGAAGTAAGCACTTGATAAAGAGGAGAAAATGCGTTGCTTTCACGACCTCCTGCAGCATCTTGCCTTCCTGTCCCCTCTTGAGGGCTGAGGATGGATCAGGACAAGTGCTGGTCAGGAGATGGTCTCTCTGAAGCCTGAGGACATCAGCCTGCCTAAGAGGAAACTTCAGAAAATGTGACACTGTCCTGGAAGAGGCTCAAAATCCTCTGTCTGCTTCCAGAAGCCCTGACAAGGCTGGGGACAGAGGAATGGGTCAGCTTTTGCCCTAATCCTGGCCCAGAGATAGGTCCCCTGTTCTTTTGAGAACTTTACAGGTCTGTCCCAGGCACTGGTGGCAGGGCCAGCTTCATGAGTTTGCAACCTGCGCAGTCACTCGAGGCCCCGTACTCAGAAAGGCCTTTACTTGGTTTAATGCTCTGATGTCACCTCTTGCAGTCCTTAATACTTTTTGAACAGGTCCCCCTGCATTTTCATTTGGCACAGGGCCCTGCAAATTATACAGCCAGGGGTGATGATGGGGAAGGTAGTGGGCTCCTCCCTAGAAAGGTTGGTACCACCACCCCCACCCCCACTCACTACACACAGTCATACATACTTCACACTTATTCACTACCTCCATTGTTCCCTCTTGGTCCCTGCCCATAATGGGACATCCAGGATGGTGTGGGTCCAAAAGAGCCCCCTCAACCACCAGGATGCACCAACAGAATCTGGAAGCCTGCTTGGCCTGGAAACCCCCTTGGGGACAACTCCTGCTCACAGGGCCTGCTGGCTGGGCCACTCAAATTCCCATCCTCTGACAATCCTCTCCAGCCGCCTCCGCCCAACTGAGCAGCTCAAGTGTGAAACCACAGCTGGGTGCCCGCCAAGGGGGCTTAGGCTTCATCACATTCAACCTCCCACACCTCGGCCAGAGGCCAGGGTCCGATGGGGCCGCTGGCCAAAGGCTTGGGCTGGAAGGCAGACTAGGGATGGATTCCAGTCCCCCCTAGCTTCTTATGCACCCCAGAGTACCCGCGCTCTCTCGGGCCTCAGTTTCCCCTCTGTGTAGTGGGACAGGATTCTGTAGGGCTGGCACAGATGACAAGGTGCAGGGGAGGTAGCTCTCAGAGACGAAATCATTGAAAGAGATTCTAGAATTTCATTGACCAGTACAGTAGCCATGAGCCATGTGTGGCTCTTTAAATCTAAATTAATTTAAGAAAGAAAATAAAAATTTTAGATCCTTAGCTGCTCTAGCCACGTCTCGCGTGCTCAATAACAACACGTGGCTTGTGGCTGCCATATTGGACGGCACCAATATAGAACATTTTCATCAACATAGCAAGGTCTGTTGAGATATGCCTGCCAGTTGGGAAAGCCACAGTTCTGGGAACACTGGTAACTTTATTGACCCCAGGTAGGGAGGTGGGGGAGAGGGTCATGAACGAGGAACTTTTAAGAAACACTCTCAGTCCTCTTCAGACCTCATGAGTAAGGTGGGCCCGCCACAAAGGGGAGTCAGGAACTAACCTCCACTGAGCAAGGAACCCTCCTGGAGTGGAGCACAGGCTCTGGTCCCCAGAGAGGGAGGCAGTGGTCAACACGGGTGCCCTTCCTAGCAAAGGGCTCCTGGAGCCAAATGGGAAATATCATACCTCCCTCCTGCCTCACATCCATGGTTGGGGAGCACTTGTATGCTCTAGAAGAGTGGTTCTTAAACTAGCCTGCCTCAGAATCACCTGGAAGCTTGCTAAAGCACAGCTAAGTGAAAACTCTAAACATGCACATGTTCACTTTGTTTATAGGTCAGGTTGAAATATAGGTATTTGGGTTCTGTTCACCTTAGGGTTCATCATCATTTGGGTCTGTCTGGGTCAAATCATTGACAGATACTAGGTTGATTTAACGTGGGCACATGAGAAAGGGATACAGCAGAAGGGAGACAAGGCAAACCTCAGGAAAGAGTAGATGGGGGATGGAGAGGAGGGAAAGGAGTGGGAGGGGAAGGAGGGAGGAGAGGGAATTGGAGGAGAGAGAGGCCAAGGGAGCACTTTTTGGGGCTTCTACTATTGAAATCGTTCTTTCTATGATTATCTCATCTACTCCTCACAACGCCCTTATAACCTGGTAAATGCGCGGCTCCAAGAGGTTACACAACACCACAGCAGACACAGGGTCACTAAAGAATCAGGCTGGACTCCGTTTCTCTTTCCTTCCCTCTCTCCAACTCTGAATATTTTCAAATGAAATAAGCCTGGGAAGTGGGGAAAGCTCAGAGCTGTGAATACATTTTTTTGTTTTCTGGGCTCACTTGGCTTTGACAGGAAGCTTGGCTGAGCGCAGGAGGCTGTGCTCTGGCTTTCAATGGTGCTTTTTAGGCATGCCTTTACGCGGAATGTAAAGAGTCGCAGTTATAAATATTGGCAGGCCTTGGTGGGCCTCTCAGTCCCTGAGCCCCACACCCAGCCGGGACAACGTGGGACTTCCCATCTCCCCCCACCCCCAGCCAGTACCATCCTCCCTCATCTGGGAAGGGTGGGGAAATATGGACCCTGAGTTGGGAAACTAAGGATCAGTGAAACCCAAAACCTGGCCTCTCCTATTTTCAGGAGAAGGACTGTTTTCAGCATCGGGAAACCATAATCACATAGCCAGCTGTGAAGATTCTAGAATGACCCTCATTCTACAGATGAGGGAATAGAGGCCCCCGGTGGAAAATTTTCGAAAGTCCTCTTCCCACACCCTCCCCCAGCTGGGAACAAAAGTCCCGCCTCCTACTTTATCAACCCAGGACTCCACTCCCCCGAGTAAGGGAGTAAGCCGAGTAAGCCTCTGCGACATAATGGCCCTTTTGATGGCTGCTTATATTTGGGTAGCATCTCAGACTCTTCTCCACCCCCTCTTCCGCAAGTGCCTTGTGAAGAAAAGCAAAGCAAGACTTGCCCCCATTTCACAGATGGCCAAAGAGACGAAGTGACCACACAACTCATCCCTGTCTGCTGATGGCCAGCCTCTGCCACCACACCTCACACGGGCGGGTTCTGGAGACTGCCACCCGCAATCCTTCCCATACACACCTCCTGTCTCCTCACCAAGGCCCAGGAGCACAGTTGATTTAGGATTTCCTGCCCTTCTGACAATCTGTGTGCACAAAACGGGCTTTATTTAAACCACTTCGGAGGGCATCTCCTCTACCCCTTCCTCTGGTTTCATTAATTTGAAGCAGGATAAATCTTCGGCATTTAACTACCTGATTACAAACATGTTCCTGGTTCCTGTCCCTGCCCTGATGGGAAACCCATTTCTCGAAGGGTTAATTAACAGCCTTCACACAGGCTGCATTTAGCAACAAGTACAAAGCCGCACACATAAATAACGTCTCCAGCGGAAGAAGAGGGTGCAGATGGTTTGTGACTTTGCCGTCCAGAGTTTTTTAAACCAGTGTGAACCACGTCCTGTCGGGACCCAGGACTATGAGTCAGGGTCAGGCTTCGAGGTGGGCCAGGCCAGAGACACTGGTGGCCAACTCTGCGCTCTGTTGAAAGAAAGTCTCAAAGGAAAACAGAGTGCTGAGCCAAGATGGGGGGAGAAAGGAGGGCTGGGGAGGGGGATGGGCCTGCTGACTGACCAGGATTGAGAGGAGCCCGGGAGACCCAGAGAAACAAACTGGGAAGAACCAAACTAGAGACCCGAGGCCCAGCTCCCTGAGCAGGGGTGCTGAATGTACCCAGAAGGTCAGAGCCTGAGGCCCAGGGTCCCGCTCAGGCTCTGCAGTATGTGATGCCAAGAAGGCTGAGGCTAGGACGGGTGTTGTGGGGCTAGACAAAGGGTGGAGCAAAAGACAGCCCTGAGGAAGCCGGGAAAGTTCTGGAAATGGTACAAAGGCACTGGCAGTCTTCTGCCTGCCTCCTTCGAGGGTAAGCTCTGTTCCTCTACAAAGCCTTCACCTCCCATCCAGGGCTCGCAGCCCACCTTCCCCTGGCCATGGGGACACAGCTGCAGTTTTATAATGGATGACAGTGGCAGCCCAGGAGTCACTTCACAGCAACCAACACTGTTGCAAGGTACCTGAAGCCAAAAAGGAGGAAAACAAAAGCCAAGAAACAGAGAGGGCAATGTAGATACGCACTGGACCTCAGTGAAAATGCAGAACAGAAAGGGGAGAGAGGAGAAAGATTAGAAAGCAAGCTTTTGGGCATTCAACCTTTCACCATTATCCCTGTTCCTCTGGTTCCTTCATGGCCACCCCCTCAGCACTCAGCTTGAAAAGCCCCCCCACCATCCTCATGCAGGCCCTGTCCCCAGGGGAGCAAGAGGGTGGGGGGGCGGGGCACCAAGGGCATTTCCACCTGGAGATGAACACGCCCCCTGGTGGCAGAGAGGGGCCCTGTCTCCACAGCAACCCAAGCTGCCCCTCCTGACCCAGGACTGAACCCGCAGGACACTCAGGCCAGGGGCTGGCTCTCCAGGCCAGGCTCAGCGCCCTGGGGGTGAGAGAGCAAAGAAAGAGATGGGGGCTGGAAGACACAGGCCTAACAGCAGAGCTCTGTGTCCAAGAGTGGCAGTTTCTCCCCGTGTAATTTTCCACAGTTTTCCTTTCCCTCTGCACACAGTCGTGCTCACAGAGTTCATATGGTGGCTGCCGTCCCCCAGAGGGTTATTCTGGGCCAGTCACCTGCTCAGTGACCCTACCTGCTTTGACTTCTGCCCTCTTTGCTTCTCAAAACCTCTGCACCCCTCTCCGGGATAAGGCCCCTTGGGACGGACCCCTGAGGCCCCCATCCCACCCCGTCAAGGCCTAGCTCTGGGTACTTGTGGTAAATCCCAAAGTACCCTTGTTGCTGGGCCGGGCCAACATTTCTGTTTTCTCAGAAGGATCAAAGCCCCATCCCAACCCTGCCAGGAGGAAGCAGTTTTGACTCGTGCAAATATCTGCAGTCCATTTGGGATTTTACTTTGGTGAGAAATAAGTACACAGCCATCTGCAGATGATGGAAATATGACTTAAGTAACTTTTTGGTCGAGGCTCTTGGGCCGGAGCCCAGATGGAAATAAGACCTTGTATCTCAGTCTCCCCTGCACACTTCTGAAAAAAAGCAAAAGCGGAGGGGGAAAAAAAAAATTGGTGGAAACCAAAGTTCAAAATGGAGTGTGCTCTATTACTTGGCCTGGGAAAGGAAAAATAAACACCAAACAGCTACTCCATTCAAGTGTGCGTTATCTTGCTCATCCCCGCCAAGAACTGCCTCTCCTCCCTTCTCTGACCGGGAATTACCTCCCGGACAAACAGCCCCCACGCCCACCCCTAACCCAGGGCAGGCAGACAATGGGCCTCTCCCCGCAGCCCCCAGAGGCCGTAAGATTGGGAAACACAAGGCTATTTTTAATGTCTTATTTGTCTACCAACTGCAGCTCCATGAGCCTGAGAAATGGTATCGTTTGTGGGAGGTGGCATTGATTTTTTTTTTTTTAACTTGCTCAGACAAAGCCACATATTTTAAACTTTCAGAAAAACCAAAAAAGCAACACTCTCCAAGGGTGAACTCTTGCTTGGCTTGCCCTTCTGCCCTACGGGGAATGCTCTCTCAGGTGTGTCTGGGAAAGCAGCCCCCCACTGCTCTGTGCTGGTTAAGAGCAGGCACATGCCCCCGGGGTCCAGGGCCCAGAGGAGTGGAATTAAGCCCAGAGAGCCCAAAGGAGAGCCTTTGAAACAGAATGGAGCAGGGGAGGGAGAGGCAAGAAGGGAGATGTAGGGTCAGGGGGCGGTAGGGTTCCTCACTGGTGAGGGGGGCACGAAGACTGCCCTTGGGGGCCAGTGTGATGGGGCGATGGGGCCCCTGCCCTGGGCAGTCCCTAATGCAAATGGGTGAAAAGTCACACACAGAACAGGCTTCCCAATAGCCATGTGGCTCTCTAAATCCATGGGCTGGGAAGCGTGCAATGAATGGATGTGACCAGGGGCTAGGAGGAGCCCCCAGGTGGGTCTGCCCAGGCTGGGGCAGATTTTGGACTCTGGGATGAAAGAATCTAACTGTAAAAACAGGAGCTTTTCTGTTCTTGGGGCTTCTGAGGGCTTTTGGCTGTGAGGATATGGCTACACCTGGGCTTCAGAGGCCTCCCCCACCTCCTGCCAGGACAGAGATAGAGAAAGATGGCTGGCTGGCTGGCTGGCTGGCTAGATGGATGGATGGATGGAGAGATAGATCTGAGGGAGACAGAGATGAAGGAAAACAAAGCATAAAGATGCAGAAAGATGAAAACACAAAATGAAAAGGCAAAGGAAGAGGACTGAGAAGGTGTTGATCCGACCCCAGCCCACATCTCTCAGGATAGAAGAAGGAAGGGTGACTGCTCAAGAGGACCAGAATGGAGGGACACCAACAGCGGGCCGCTCCCTTTCTCCATCAGCCTATGGCCCAGGGCCTGGAGGCAGGGGAGAGAGCACGGAGGTCATCCAGCTGCCCGAACACCAGCCCCAGCAACCCCTCTCTTTTCTGTACACCTGAGGCTCCCAGCTCAGTCCACACCCTGAGGTCCGGCCTCGAGCCACACAGACCTTGCCTGCACTTGCTGGGCTGGCCCAGTGACTTTGGACAGGTTTCTTCCTCTGTTCTCTCATCTAAATAAAATGGAAGGGTGCCTGGCTGGCTCAGTTGGTGGAGTGTGAGACTCTTGATCTTGGGGTCGTGAGTTTGAGCCCCATGTTGGGTATAGAGATTACTTAAAAAAAATAAAATATTTATAAATAAATAAATAAATAAATGGTCATAATCATACCTTCCTTGCTTGAGTATTGTGAGGATTCATTGACTGTGTTGTAAAATTCTGTGCACATGGTAAGGGCTTGATAAATGGCAGCTCTAATGCATGTGGCATGTGGTCAAGCAGCAGAGGCTGTTGTTGCTAATATTGCAGGGTGAAGTGCTATTGGGAAAGCTGGGAAGGAGAGCAGAGGGGCAGTCAGGAGGGGGAGGCAGAAGAGACTCGCAAGAAGTAGCCAGAGGAAGGCAATGCAGAGTTCACAGAACCATAGACCCACAGCGTGTTGGGCCTTGAGACCCTGGCCCATCAGTGGCACCCCGTGGTATAAATCTGACCAAGGACACCGTGAAGGGCCTGCAAGGGGGGCTGCCGATGGCTACGTTTCCCTGGTTCCAGGGCTCCCCCTGTGAGATTGGCCTCCCACCAAACCCTAACCTCCCTGCCCTGGGATGTCTTTCCTTGGCTGGGACATTTTGGAAAGCCCAGGGCCCAGTGGAGCAGAAGCACCCAGATAGGCCAACAAGCTGGGACTCGAGACTTAGCATGCACCCACCCCCAACACATTTATGGGGCAAGCAGGAAACCAAGGAGAGTCTGTCATCCTGGGGGCCTCAGAGAAGCCAGTTCCTCATGAGAACTGTTCTCCACAGCCATGTTAGCTGCCTCCAGCACCGCTGGACGGGGCTTGCCCTTCTGTCCCTGGAGTCTCAGGTTGGACAGAGGGGACAGGGTTTCATCCCTTTCACCAGCCTTCAAGAAGCATCTCCTTCCCATCCTCTAGGCTGACCTACTGCTCTTTCTCCACAGCTGCCATTTTGGGGACTAGGTGCAGCCCCCACCTCCCTCCCAGAGAGGGGCCCTGGACCTTACGGGCTGCTGGGAGGAAGTCCAGAGACCTGAGCCATAATCCTGGTTTTGATCCCTTTACAAAAGTCAGCCTCAAACTCAGGGCATCATTTTCCTCATCCAGAAGATGTTAAACCTAATTTGTACCTGTGGGGGTTCAGCAAGACAATGGTACATATATGACCGCTTAGAAGACATTCAGCTCTATGCTCTTCGTAGGTGGGAAAAGAGCACAACTGAGTGTGTGTCTGTTGGCAGTCTAGCCTGTGGTTTTCAGCAGAACTGGTGAGTGTTTGCATTCAAACTACTCACCAGGGGTGGGGAGGGTGGGGGGTGGTGGATAAAATCAAGAAGCTTCTAGAAGCCCTTCTAGTGTGAGCACAGTGAATGAGAAGGCTGTTTCCAGAACCAGATGGACTAGGTTAACTCTCCACACCCTCATTTTCTCATCTGTAACAGGGGATGATAAAAGTGCACCAGGCATTTAGTTTGGTGTGAGGATTAAATTAAGTAATCCATGCTGATCCTTTAGCACAACGCCTGGCTACAGCAAATGCTCGGTGCGAGTGCTGAGCAATGGGGCCAGCGTCCCGGGACCAAGGGGAAGAAATTGCCAAGATCCATGTTGCGTGTAACAACATGTGTCGCATGCTACCATCTGGGCAGGGAGTGGAGAAGTCAGACTAGGTGCCCTATTTGCTTGGATTGACATAAGGATATTCTGGAAGGATACCTAAGAAACTGGTAAAAGGGGTTACCTTGTAGGGGGAAGGTGAGAGGGGATAGGGTGGGGCAGGGCTTTTGACTATACACATTCCTTACAATTTTGATTTATCAACCATGTGAGTGAACTATCTATTCCAAAAAATGATTAATTAACATAAGAAATGTGAGCTACTAATATTATCATTCTGTCTGAGCTTCAGTTTCTTCCCTAAATGAGAAATGGGGTCCATGTTCCACCTGCCTAACTGGGGTTTGTAGGGATTCAGAGAGTAATTGAATGTGCAAATGTCTTGGGACAGAAAGAGGATGGGATGAGGAGGAGGAAGAAGAAACAGAGGAAAGGCGGGAGATGGATGGGGGTGTGCCCAGTGGGGAAATGGAGAGCCATTGTCCCAGGAGCTGAGCCTCAGTAAAGTCGAGCACACCAACTGGACAGTTTGCTCTGACCTCAGCCCGGGTCTCTCCTCACACACCCATGGTGCAAAGGAGGCTCCTCAGCCTGCCAAGGATTCCAGGGGAGATGGCTACAAATGGGTGGAGCCCACAGGGACCTGTGTGTGACCCCTGACACCTGGCCAGAGCTACTGGGAGCAAGAAGAGGCCCTGGGAACACAGACCTGTGAGATGGATGAGGTGGGACAGAGGAAAAGGAGAGATTCTGCCCTGCAAAGGTAGGGGGTGGCTGGGCCACGCCAAGGGTATAGCAAATGTGACCTTGCCTCAGGCTCTGTGAAAGGAAAGAGGGAGAGTTATCTCATTTATTCCCCCGACAGTAACTCCATGACATAGATTCAATTACCATCCAGATGAGGAAACTGAGGCCCAGGGAGTTTGGAATAATTCTCTGGCCAGCTGCTGAGTGGCCAGGATCTAGACCCAGGCAGTGTGGCTTCAAGTACAGTTCCATCATAGCTTATCACCTGACGTCAGGGCTGGCCACCTAGCACTGGATCCTGTTCATTAGCAGAACAAAAATGGCCATAGTTTAGCTCACAAAGCTCAGCAGCAGCATTGTATGCTGGCGAAGAAGGTTTCCATGCTAATTAGATGCCCAGAGCCTGTGGGCAAAGCCTTCGAAGGGCCAGGCTTGGGACTCCCCCAGGACCCCATGCCCCCGAAACTTGAAGGGCACGAGGCTGGAAGAATGAAAGCGCTTTTCATGGAATTCCAACAGGAAACCCATGAGAGCATTCCTGCTCCAAGGATTCCAACAGGAAAACCACGAGAACATTCCCACTCCACGGATTCCAACAGGAAAACCAAAAGAACATTTCTGCTTGTGGGGTTCCAGCTGGGAGCCAGAGTCCATATTCTCTGCTCAGGAGGCTGGCAGTGGGTAAAGGGGTGGAGTAGAGGGCTTGTCCCGCCCTCATGAACCATCTCTAGTCCCCCAAATGGATTTAGACACTCCTCTGGCCTTTCCAGGACAGGGATGGGCCATTTGGAAACTGACCTGCCCAGCATCCAGCTCTCTGCCTTCGTTCACAGGGGTTTTCCTGCCAGCCAGCCTCCACAGATAAGTCTCAGCCCCCTAACCCTTCAAAGGTCTTTGTAATCAGATAGGACTCGCAAACATGTAAAAAACCTTTCTCTTAAACTTAATGGCCTCTGGAGACACATCAGTCAACAGCCGGGTGTGCCTGAAGAAACATGAGGCACACACCTCATTCTGCCCGCTATCCTCCTCTGAGTATCCATTGTGCCCCAGCCACAAGACCTGCCTAAATTTCCATGTTGGGAGGGACCCCAAGGAACAGAACAGGTTTCTGGCCTTAACAAATTTCCAGTCTAGTAGAGGAGCTGAGAGACACCCCAACAGAAGTGCTTTTAAAACGCTACCAGAGAAATGGTCACAGAAGTCATCAAAACAACCCATTTTATGGGTACCTGCTACACGCCAGGCACTGTGTGAGGCTCCAAGGCAGATTGACACAGTTCCTTCTCCCCCCAAAACCACTGCCTAATGGAATTGACCAGCAAGTAAAGGACTGTATCACAGTGAGAGGAGAGTTATAATCCAAGTTTGGTAGGGATGCCGAACAATAGACAGCCAGCTCTGAGAGAAGGGGAGAGAAGATCAGGGAAGGCTTCCTAGAGGAAGTGATTCTCGAGCATGCTGAGGAGCTCAGCTGGAAGTACAGTGAGACTTCAGGGGTGAGAGGATAGGTGGTGGGCCTTGGCCTAGACTGGGTAGTGGTGGTGAGGGTCGCATCGTGGAATGGTGATAAGATGTTAATAAAAGGCAGAGGGAGAGGGCATGGAGGAGTAGGTTTTAGGCACAGATCAGCAGACACCAGATGGCCAGATCTTCAGGATCCAGGGGGATGGTTCAAAGGACAGAGCTGGAGGAGTCGTGGGTGACCTTGGGACGTGTGGTTTTGCTCCATGAAGGAGAGAAAATGAATGCAGGTAGGGGAACAGGTTGCATTTAGAAGGACAGGAGGGAATCCAGGCTTTGAGGGAGTCTCTGAGCTCTGTGAGGGAAAAGCATGACATCTGGAAAATGTAAGAAATTGAGTGAGCTTCCAGGGTCTTTTCATCAGCCACCATCCAGACGCCCACTTCCAACTCATGGGGTCGATCATTATCCCCTGTATGAGGCCACAGGGCCAATCCAGGCAGTCCAGCAATGACAGGAGGAGCCATGGCTGAGGCAGGAGGGAATGGGTCCCACAGCAAGCCACCCAGCAAGTTACCGAAGGGGGCCAGGGGCAGGAATTTGGGGTCAGGATTAGAAGAAAGTAGAGGTGGAAAACGAGAGGTGAGGTCAGGGATGCACACATGGGTGGCATCAAGTTGGGGGTCAAGAGCTGGTGTCAGGACAGGACAGGGACCAGTCTGCCACCAGAAAGAGGGGCCTGAGGGCCTAAACCAAGTAGGTTGATGGGGAGCAGGGGTGGGGGGCTGTGGCAAAATCAGCCACAATGGAAGCATTCACACCTGGAAACCAGCAAATGCTACTGTTCTTTCCCCTCCCAGAGAGACGGCTGAGACCAGGGCCTCTGAGACTAGGGTTCTAGACTTTACTCCACAAATGACTTTGCGCCCTGGTTGCCTCACCTGTAAATGAAGTGTTCTCACCCCTGCCTACCACCAAGGACTGTTGGGGGGTCAATAAGAAGCTGTCACTGGAGGTGCCTCTGTAGGGCCATGTTGCAGAGTGAGAGAGAATCTCGAGTGGATTTCTTAGCATCCCCCTGCATGTCTGATCTAAATTTAGGTTCTTTTAGTCTACGTTGAATCCCAGCCACTGCCTTTCCTTCCTTCCTGCAGGCTGTCTGGAGACACCACAAGGAAGGCCCTGCTGGAAGGCAAGCTGCCCCCTTTGTTGTTTCACCTGTGAGTCTGCATGCGTGCTTTCTGGCCAAAGCACCCCCAACCTGCCCTGTGCCTCCTCTGCCTACCCCCTCCCTCAAGCTTCCTGCTTCTATCCTGGTGTTCCAGATGCCCTGCCCCCACCCCAGGTCATCACCCTCAGTCTCACCCACAGCCATGTTCAGCTACCCCCAGAAAGCATACCTTCCCACATCAGGATGCCTCGAGCAAATCTCTAACCTCTCAGGGTCTCATCTATACTCTAAGGATGATGCCTGCGCCCTTACCCTCACAGGGCCTATAAGAGCCTTTGTGTTTTTCTGCAAGAAACAGAAACTCTGACTAATAAGAACTTAAAACATAAGAAGTATTGCTTACTAAGAAGTCTAGAGGTGAACAGTTATCTAACTGGCTTTGCAACTCCAAGATGCTGGGGCTCTGGGTCAGTGTCCAAATTCTTTCTGTTTTCCCCTTTATGACTGCAAGATGGCTGCCATAGCACCAGCTAGCACATCTTCTTAAGATTCCTTCCAAAGTCAGGATGTAGGGTGAAGGTCGAAGTGGAAGGAGCTCTCTTTGTGTGCTTTTCTTATTTGATCAGAGATGGAAAAAAAAACCTTTCTCAGAAGCTTTCCCTGCTCCCCAAAACCCCCACAGTCCCCATAACTCCTGGCAAACTTTTCTTGTATATAAAACTGAGTTATAAGGATATTTTGAGTCACCAAGGAGGCTGGGAAAGTATAACTTTTTCAGCCTCTATGATCAGAAGAGGGCAAGAGAGAAGGGAGCTGAGGATGGCCATTGAGTGGTAAATGAACATGGTGCTTTAGAGGGTAGTTGAAGATCAGACAAGATGGCCATGTACTTTTTCTCTGTAGTTACAAGAGCTTACTATCTCCCAGACCCTTGTTCTGTCCTCTGACTGTTCACCCTGGTGTTGTGGGGGTGTCCCTCTTCCCTGGGGTCTGCTCATCCCCCTCTGGAATGACAAAGCTATCCCCATGCTGGATGGTAAATGAAAAGACTCAGTCTCTTCAACTAAGCAGTCTCAAGGTTGATTGTCTCAGAGATTCCAGGATGAGGAGAAGAGCTGAGCCTTGCCACAGACAATCAGCAAGTTTTACTGGTCTCTCTCTGTGCCCAGCCCTGGGGGAAGTAGGAGCCTGCCCCTTGTGAGCTAATCATCTGGGTAACTCTGGCTGCAAATTAGAATCTCCTGGAAAAAGCTTTCAACATACCCCTGCTCAAAAAACTTAACCCCCCATCTAATCTTGAGAGAAAATTGTATTCAACAAATTCCCTAGAGGGACATCCAGTAATATACCTGACCAACTGAGCAGGGGAAGCAAGGAAAGTTGGAGAAACTGTCATGTCTCTTCAGAGACACAATGACCAAATGTAATGTGGTACATCCTGGATGGATTCCTGGGACAGAGAGAGAATTTAGGTAAAAACAAAGAGATGCTGAATAAAGCATGGACTTTAGTTAGTCATGATCTATCAATTTTGGTTTATTAATTGTAACTAATGTGCCATACTAATGCACATTGCTAATGATAGTGGGACTATATAGAGGCAATAAGGGATGTATGGAAACTCTTTGTACTATATCCTCAATTTTAATGTAAATCTGAAGCTGCTCTAAAAACTAAAAACTAGCATCTCAGAGACTCTTGGGTTGTCTGTTAGTCCAATGGCTGTCCTACCTTCCACTCTTCTCCAGCTGACAGCATTACAACAAGCTGTGTGGTTCCCAGCTCCTTCCTTCCATAGCACACTGGTGACAGACCTCGGGTCCCAACTGGATCTTTTCTCCAAGGGTTTCCGGCAGGAATCTGGCTCCTGGGAGGGGATCATGGTGAGAGGCAGAGACTGGTTGGAGGAGAACAGGAGAGAAACGCAGCTTACACTCAGGTGAGGTTTGCTGGCTGCTCCTGGGGGCAAGTCCCTTCTTTTTTGCTTAACTTCATTTGATGGCAATGAGGGGAAACGTGGCTACACAGGAATTATATGAAAGCTGAGGGAGAAAGCTGTGTCCCTTGGAGATTAAAACTCACAGAGGGTGGGGTCTCTGGGTGGCCCAGTTGGTTGAGCGTCTGACTCTTGATTTCAGCTCAGGTCATGATGCCATGGTTTGTGAGTTTAAGCCCCACGCTGGGCTCCGCACTGACAGTGCAGAGCCTATCTGGGATTCTCTCTCTCTCTCTGTGTCTCTCTCTCAAAATAAATAAATAAACTTTAAAAAAAATACCCACAGAGGCTATAAGGACAGGAGAACTGTAAACTTTGCTAATCATACCTCCCAAAGAATGGCAGCAATACACCAATATAATGGTTATAAACACAAGCTTTGGGGTCTGACACATTTTGGTTCAAATTCTAGCTCTGCTACTTAGTAGTTGAGTGATGTTTGCAGTATCAGGATAGGTTAAGTTATGCTTCAGGAACAGACAGCCCCCAAATCTCAGTGCCTTAAAGCAACAAAGGTGTACTCACTCACACAAAGCTTTGTTACGTGCCTAAGTGACTCTGTGCAGCTGCCCTCCTTGTGAAGACCCTGTGGTGTGCCTCCATATCGGCACAGCCTTCCCTAGTCACTGTGGAGAGGGGCGCAAACTTGAGGTCAAATGTCAGTAATTAAATGCTTCCACTGAGTAGTGACCTATATCATGTCCATTCACATTTCATTGGCCATCGAAAGTCACACGACCTTATCTAACTTCAAGAGGGCTGGAAAGTACCATCTACCCATATCCCCAGAAAGAAAGGGGAATGAAATTTTGGTGAACAATAATACTGTCCTCCACAACTTTGGACAAGCAAATTAACCCATTTCTGTATCAGGTTGCTCATCTGTAAAGAGGGGATTATGGTATTCACTTTAAAAAGTTGTTGTAGGGATTAAACAGGCTGGCTGATCCAAGTACACAATTCTCTTAGTCAACTGATTGGTTCAGAGATGGATACACAAGCTGATGATACCAATCAGAATTTTGCTTAAGATTTGGTTTATGAAGCCTCTCTTCCTCTAAAATATTGAGCAGTGGGGATCAAGAGAGCCTGAAGCTCTTGCACATAATAAGTGATCATTATTTGTCTTGATAAAAAGTAAATTCCAGGAACTGTGAGAGTCCCCAGTTCCATCTGGCCTAAGACTAAACTGTATCTAAAGAGGTTTTCTAGAACAAGTTCCCCAATGAGCAAAAAAACAATATCATTTATCCCCACTGAATTGATCAGATTCCCTATTATATGGATCCACGGAGCTCAGTAATTTCCCTTCATGGCTTGTAACACTTTGTAATTAAATATATACAGATACTAATTAGTCCACAAAATTTAGGATTCAAGACACGTTGCATTTTAAAATTTCCCAAATTAAATTACATCTAGCTAAAACTGCATTTGTCAGGATTATAGAAAGTTGGTGAAGAAGGTTATAGAAGGACCCTAGGATTTGCCCCACCCATGAAAATAGATAGTAGGGTCTTAATTGTCAATCCATGGTTGACCTCGGTGCTGCCCATGTGGTGCATGCTGAGGGAGAACCTCTACTCCCTCTACCTGGCCTGGAGACCTTCCTCAAGGTTCCTGAGCCTTGGCACTTGGGATTCTCACAGGCACAGAGCTGTCCCTGCCCTGTCCAGGGCTGCACCACCTCAGCAATTCTATGGGGGCCAACCACTGGTGTTCATGCCTGTGGTCCCCCAGAATCTCCCAACACTTCTCCTCTTTGGTCCAAAGCATCCTGCGATCCCTAAAGGCCATGCTCTTCTCCTGGCCCTCCTGACAGACACCCCCTTTAACCACCAGATGGGTACAGGCCCTCCAAATCTCAGGGCAGCCCACCCCTGTCTGGCAGCTTCTCCATTTGGCCGGAAACACAGACCAAAGACTGTTAACTTCCCTCACAGTGATAAGGAAAGTTCAAACCTCAAGAACTCAAAACCCAGCTTTTCCAGAACGGTAAAGGAAAAAGTGTATATTTCCTCTTTTATCCTGATAAGCCAGCAACCTAAAAATGAGGAAAAATGAGACCCTACTTGTCAACAGGTTCTTCTACTTCACATCGGCATCAAGCCCTGCCACATATATCTGTACATGGAAACAGGAGGTCCCAGTGGCTGGTGTCTAATTTGCTTGCCATGTGATCCCTGTCTGTAGCTCAGAACATGAGCAGTGAGTCTCAATACATCCTAGTTCTATAATTACTTATTAATCAGAACTCTTTCAGTGCTAAGTGACAGAAATCCAAACGGGATCAATTTTTTTTTAAAAAAGGTAATTGGCTCCTGTAACCAGGAAAACCGAAGACTGGCAGGATTTCAGGAAGATTGGAATGATGTGGTAGAGTCAGATTTTCTCTCTGACTCTTTGGCCTACTTTCCTCTCTGTGTTGGTTTCAGTCTTCCATTGGCTTCTTTCTTGTGTCCCTTGGGCAATGGCTCCAGCAGCATCAGGTTCTCTTGGTCCTCATCACTCAGTATCTTAGAGGAGGAGAGACTCTCTTTCCAGCATTCATAGCCTAAATCTCAAGCAAGACTCTTATCATATTATGTATCTGCCCCTGAACCAATCACTTGGCCAAGAGGATTTTGTACTTGGAATGGCCACTTGTGTCACATGTTGCCCTCTGGATGGTGGTAGGGAGGCCCCATCAGAAACAGCTTCACCAAGGGGCACCTGGGTGGCTCAGTTGGTTAAGTGTCCAACTTCAGCTCAGGTCATGATCTCACAGTTTGTGAGTTTGAGTCCCAAGTCGGGCTCTGTCTTGATAGCTCAAAGCCTGTAGCCTGCTTTGAATTCTGTCTCTCTCTCTCTCTCTCTGCCCCTACCCCTATCATTCTGTCTCTCTCTGTCTCTCAAAGCTCAAAAAAAGAAAAAGAAAAAGAAAAAGAAAAAAAAAGAAAGAAAGAAACAGCTTCACCAAGAAGAGGGATGACTTCTTTAATAAAAAGGGAAACTATGACCAAGCAAAGAGAAAAAGGCAGACAGAAACAGCAAGGTGTCCCCTGTAGACAATGTAGGGAGCTAATGCTGGTGGACATATATTCAGTTAGGTTCAGTCATGAGGGTGCAATTGTTAGGGTAAGTCAGCTGCGGTAACAAACAACCTCCAAATCTCAACGGCTTAATTGTTAATCCATGGTTGTCCCTGGTGCTGTCCACATGGGACTCACTCATGTCACAGTCTAAAACAGCGTCATCCAGCCATGGCTTCATAGAGTCATCCAGGGACCCAGTCTCCCTCCTTTTAGTGACTTCCTCATCCTCCAAGGCTCTGGAGTCCTGTGCTTCCATGTGCACATGGAAGGTCATGCAAGAAGTCTGTAGGAATTGGTATATATCACTCCTGCCCAACATCCATTGACCAGAACTTGGTAACTGCAAGGTAGGCTGGAAAATGTTCCCAGGAAGAAAAGCAAACAGCGTTTGGTGAGTTCATGAGTTCATGGTCTCTGTCAGATTGAGGGCAGGCCCTCATAGGACCAAGATGAGTTTTGAGAGGAGGTGGGGGAGGCAGGGAAGGGTGCAGCAGGGCCTGGAACTCAAGGCTGCCAGCCTCTGCCCTCCAGATTGTTCACCTTGGGAAGGGCACTGTCCCTCTCTGAGCCTCAGTTCTACCCATCTGTCAAATATAACATAACCCCCACTAATGCCTCTTCCTATGCAAACATTTTCTGCTCCTGTGCTCCCCCCATTGCCTAAAGGCTCCATAGTCTTTCCCAGCTATCAGTTTCTATGCTCCATCATCTCTGACCTCTCCTTTAACTTCACAACGTCCCCCCATCCAAGCCCTCCTTTCCCCTTCTCTACTTTGTCTTTCTTCATAACACCTATGATATAACAATACGTTTCTCACTTATTCATCCTCTCCCTATAAAGGAATATAAGCGCCAAGAGGTTGCAGCTTTTTGTGTTTAGTTCACTGCTGTATCCCCAGTACCTAGAAAGTACTTAGCATATTGTAAGCACTCAGTAAATATTTGTCAAATGAGTGACTGAATGAATGAATGAATGAATGAAATTTAAAACCTTTCTCAGAATAGCAAGGTTAATAAATAAATAGCAAGGTTAATAAAATTCATAACAGAACAACACTGCCATCTGGTGCCAGACACTTGAATTGCAAGCACAAAGTATGGTTGGGAGGGGGTATTTCTGGAGAGAAGTCTTGTCAAATCAGCCCTACTTCATGGCTTAGAGCACCATGATCTGACTTTGGCAGTTTGGATGTCTCAATAGCCCTGTGGGTCTGACTTTCTGTTCCATGTGTGCTCCCCTCCAGATCACTAGATGAGACCTGACCAACCATTTATAATGTCCTTAAGTGCCCTGGCATTCAAAGCTTGCTCTGATGCTGCTGAAATCAATAAATACATGGAGAATTCTATCTCTTCAGAAGATGAAGTATCAGAAAAAAGATCCCAGTCCTGAGATAGGATGAAAGAGAGAATATATGAGGTGAGACAAGTAAAAAGGACCAAGGGAAGAAGGAAAAGCATCTGGGGAGGAGCCAGGAGACTAGACCCCACCTCCAATCTGACCTCGAGTTCACTTTGGTTTCCTTATCTACAAGATGATGGCATTGACTAGATGGACTCTAGCCCATAAATTTAGCCTAGCCCTAAAGTCCTTATGAAGGAACAGAAACGTCATAGTTACTATATTTCCAACATCTAGAGTTAAAGCCTAGGAAGAGAGGTAAGTGGCTCATTCACTGGTCAGAAGCCGGTGTCCTCACTTGGGGGTCTCCTCTTTAATAGGCAGCTGTTCTAATGCACTGCAGGCCTCTCCTAGAGGACTTGGTTGCTTACCGCAATTTCCCTCACTGAGCCTTATCCTTGCTTGGCCCAGCCTTGGTGGGTGTGGCCTAGTGCCCTTAGTGTCATGGCAACCATGCCCCAGCCCCAACACCTACAGGTTTTGTTTGCTTTACTCCTTTCCATAGCCTGAGGGTTGATTCCAGTTGATCTCTGATTTCCTTCAGCCAAATTTGCTCCTCCAATTCCCTCATTGGATTGGCTGTCCTGGGATGAAGGGAGGTGGCTGTCAATGGACTTTTGTCCCTTCTTCCAGACCCTTGCCCATTGGTGACAGGAGCAGCTCTGGTGGTTCTGGTGATGCCAGAGTTCTTCCCTGCTGGCCTCTGCCCCATCTCAGTCCAGCCCAGGTGTGTGGAGCACATTCCAGAATTATGGGGATATAAAAGATAGGGTGAGCCTCTCTTTGTCCCCAAAGGGCTACATGGAGGGACATAGCACATGCAGCACAGCAAACAAGCCATGACAGTGTATGTATGAGCAAGCATCAAAATAAGGGGTTCAGGCTGAAGGGATTGTTGACTGGGAAGCCTTCCTGGAGGGAGTGGGATTCCTATGGCCTCTGAGTTCATAGAGTATCTGAGGGGAGAGCACCTTGTCCCAAAAAATCTTAGCACCTAGAGTCAGTGAGAGAGACAGCTATGAGCACCCTCCCATGTGATGTCATTGACTTATAACCCTGGCCACCTTGTGACACTGGAGCATCTGGATGCCCAGAACACTTTAGCAACCTCACAGAGACTCACTGTTCTCCTCCTTCATTATCCTTCTCTGCTTCCCCTACCACTACCAGAGACTCCTCTAGGCCTAGCCAGGGTCCCTGCTGTGCTTACTGCCTTCCCTCCCTGTGTTTGCTCCTCCTACCTGGCAACTCCTCCCATCCAATGGAATAATGAGCCAGATTACTTTTGTCAGTTCAGTACCACCACCATCCTTTTCTACATTCTCCTCTGTGGCACCAAGAGAGGCTGGGAATTACAATTCCCAGAATTCCCTTGGTTGGATGGTTCTGTCTTGAAACTGCCAAGAAGAGGCTCTGGTTCCATATTTGGCAGATGGAAGAGAAGGCGAGGTCATCATTAAATCTAAATAAATCTAAATCTAAAGAGCTTTCCATGAAAATTTAGCAGCTAAATTAACATGTACTACAAGTGTAAAATACATACTAGATTTTGGAGACTGTACCAGAAAAAGGTAAAATATCTCATTAATGAGTTTTTAATATTGGTTACACTTATTTTTGACAAACTGGGTTAAATGAAATACATTATTAAAACTGATTTTGCCTGGGGGCGCCTGGGTGGCTCAGTCGGTTGAGCGGCCGACTTCGGCTCAGGTCATGATCTCGCGGTCCGTGAGTTTGAGCCCCGCATCGGGCTCTGTGCGGACAGCTCAGAGCCTGGAGCCTGTTTCAGATTCTGTATCTCCCTCTCTCTGACCCTCCCCCGTTCATGCTCTCTCTCTCTGTCTCAAAAATAAATAAACGTTAAAAAAATTAAAAAAAAAAACTGATTTTGCCTGTTTCTTTGTACTTTTTTAATGTGATTAGTGGAAAATTTTAAATTATATATGTAGCTCACATTAAATTTCCGTTGGACAGAGCTGGTTTAAAGTGTGCAGAAAACGGTTGGAAAATTAACACATAAAACACTTCGTGGCCACAGGAGACAATAAACAATGTCACAATGTTCGATGCCACTCAAGAGTCCTGCAAATGTCAAGAGGTAAGAGCTCAAAGGAAAAAAGAGCTCCCTGAGGGCTCCAGAGTGGGAAGAAAGGTGGTGAAGGCAGAGCTGCATCACATGGGGAGTCTGTAGATGGGGTGAGGGAACTGAGGTCATTCCAGGAGCGGGTGCAGTGTCCTAAGGGAGGAATAAGTCAGGCTTGGCAAAGGTCTGGGGGTCTCCAGTGGATGGGAAGGAAAATCTCGTTGTTTCCACTTGTGCCTTCAGTCATGACTGTATTCACTCTACCCTGTGGCCCATTG
This sequence comes from Panthera uncia, assembly GCF_023721935.1. Lineage (NCBI taxonomy): Eukaryota > Metazoa > Chordata > Mammalia > Carnivora > Felidae > Panthera > Panthera uncia. The sequence continues at coordinate 61,362,382 of NW_026057578.1, read as the reverse complement.
TTGTGGGAGGGAAGAAGGCACTGAGTAGGATGCTGGGAGCGTGGGTGCCATTTCCAAGGATGCTAGAGGGCCTTTGAACACCAGGTCACAGTGCAAACTCAAACCCAGGCCCGAACACCTCCTCTGGCTTCGTCTAGAACAGGCTCGTTGTGGGGCCACATTTTCCAGGGGGGCTGGAGTCAGGGGTCCAGGCTCCAGAAGGCAGGACACGTCCTCCTTTAGCCCCATTCCAAGCAAGTTCCTAGAGGCTGTAGATCTGAGTCCTGAGGAAAGTCACAGGGGGAAACATGTGTTTCTGTCTGAGATGAACTCCCTCCATCTGGGCATCATGAAGTGTGGCAGAACGAGGCCATAGGGACAGGAAACACGAAGCCATGGCTTGAAAGTGCATGTGCTTGCATTTTCCCAAATTTCTGGCATGGCTCTCTCTGATTGGCAGTGGGTTCTTTCTGAGAAAACCTGGGACCTCCAAGGGTCCTGGCCTGGTCCTCTGGGACTGACTGCCTGGAGCTGGCAGGGAGGGAGCTGGAGGTGAGTCCAAGTTGGATGCTGAGTCATTTCAGAAAGAGCCAGCTGTGGTTTCCAGCCCAGAGACTGGACCAGAGGGGTGTCGGTCCAGGCCACAGGGGGCACCAGAGCACCCACTGGAGCACAACCAAGAGCAAGTAGTGGTGGTCGCAAAAAAGCCCCGATTCCCCAAACTCTGAAAGCGTGTTGCCTCCTTGTTGGGAGATCTTTAAAAACAGGAGAGCTTTTCCACCATTGCTCAATGGCCCTTCATGTTTGCTTCCAGAAAGAGGAAGACTTAGCTCAATAAATCCTTCCTAAATACCTGTTACCCAACAGTGAACCAGGCACGTGGTGGGAAATGCAAGGAAGAGTAGGGAATCTTTAAAACTCAGGGCAGGAAGAAATTGAAGAGGTCACAGAGGCCAAAAAAGATTTCCCAAAGTAGAAATTCTTGCAACAACATCCCTGACAATTTGATGTGGACTTGGTCCTCTGAGAGCAAACAGTACAACAAAACTCAAAGACATAAGCAACCCTTGGAACACTGCCCCAGTGCATGAAGAGGTGCTGAAGTGTGCAGCATACTGTAAGTGCCAGGGGAACCCTGAGCCAGGGATGAACAGTGGGCACGGGAACAAACAGACAGGTCCTCCTAGACAAGGGGACTGAAAGTGGGCCATGAAAGACATGGGGGCTGTGGGGCCAGGAAAAAGAGAGGGGGATGTGAAGTGGTCAGAATGAGGAGGAGGAGAGGAGGGAAGAGGAAGATGAGGAAGGGGAAGAAGAGGAAGAAGGAAGAGTAGGAGAAGAGAAAGGAGAAGAAGGAGTGATTCAAGATGGAGCAGGAAATTCTCTAACCCCAAAATTTCTGTTGCCTAAAAGGTCGCCATGAAGTTTTCATTGGCAGTGGGGGGGAGAGGGGTTTGGAGGGGGGAGGGCAATCTTTCATTCTTCATTTTCATCTTTCAAGATGAAGCTTTTCTTGCTGAGATAACATATGAGGGCACTACGAGGACATAAGATGCTGAAAGTCAAGTAACAGGAGTTGCCAAAGATTAGCTGCTGGTCGTGTCCACAAAAATGTGACGCCAGTACAGGGGAGAGAGGGGTAAGCCTCGTGCAGGGCGTCAGAATCTGTGGATCTTCACCCCCACTGACCTCAGGAAAACCCTGACATTTTCTTTTCAGTCTCCCTGAAGCTCATCCCTTCAGAAAAACCTCCAAAGTAGAAAGCGAAGCAAGGGCTTCCCTGTGATCTCAACCTCCTTTCCAAAGGGCTCACAGGAGAAAAGCCCTGGTGAAGGTTTCATAGTAAAATTGTTAAGATCCCAGGCTCTGGAGTCAGACTTCCTGAGTTTGAGTCCTGGCTCTACCAGCTGGATCTAAGACCTTGACCCTCATGTTTCTGAAGCCCAGTTTCCTTGTTTGTAAAATGAGGCTGATGGGAATACTGATTCCATAGGATGGTTGTGAGGGTTAAGCAATATAATGCACTTGAACTTAGAACACCAGGCATTATGCTGGATAAATGCTGCTCTTTATTATCACCAATCTTCTGCAACGAGCCAACAAGGAATCCCTTGGATGTTTCAGACTATGACAGGGTCTGACTAGCCAGAATGACACTTTTTAGCATCATTTTCCTGTCATTCAATACTTACTTACTGAGCACCTACTGCAAGCAGGATTTTATAAGGAATACAAACAACACAAGGTCAGCACAGAAATCTACCCTGTATTGAAGGAATGTACAACCTCAGTCAGCACAATGAGTCATAGTCGCAAGGGACTACAACATGATGCAGTGGACAGGGGTGTGGGCTGGACCTACAAGGCCCCATATCATTTAGGATTCAGTTAGGCTGTGAGTAATTGAATTATCCCAAATGACAGTGGCTTCACCAAGGCAGAAGTTTATTTTTCTCTTCTATAAACATAGTCAGAAGGCAAGCAGTCCAGGCTGGTTTTGTGGCTCAACAAGTGTGAAGGGTTCAGGGCCCCCTCGGTGTAGGGATCTATCTCAACACCCCTCGTGGCACCCGAGCATCAGCCTGGCCATCTTCCTGTTCATCAACAACATCCTTCTTCACCAGAGCCACACTTAAAGAGCACACACTATGTGCCAGGACCGATTCTCATCACTCCTCAAATATTAATTCATAGAATTCTCACAATAGCCCTATTATGTCAATATTACTTTCACTCCTATTTTATTGCTAAGAAAGCTGTGGCACAAGAGGATTAAGTAACTTGCCCAGTGAGGTGGCAGGGCCAGGATTTCAACTCAGTCTGGTTCCAGAGTCCAGCTACTAGGAAGAAACAAGGAAGGGCATTCCCCGACCCTTTAATGACACTTGTGCCAGAGCTTAGTCACATGGCCATATTCAGCCGCAAAGGAGGCTGGGAGATGTAGTCTTTATTCAGGACAGCAAAACCTGAAAACTAAGAAAGACGGAGAAACAGATTTGGGGGACCAACTTGCAGTCTGTGGTATGGACCTCCCTCATTTCATCCCCTCTCCCATAGTGGGGCACTCCAGCAATAATTCTGTATAACATGACCCGTCCCCTGCACCTGCCCTCCCACACAGAGCTCCTGAACTGGGACTAAGAGAGAGATTCCATCTTTTCATGTTGGACAGTGGCATATACTCTCGAGTGCTATGGGCAGCAGGTTTCAGTCAAGCCTTCAAGGCTATAGTCTACAAAGAAAAGAAATACGTGGATGTTCTGAGCAAGAATGCTGCCCAAGCCATGCTTCCAGCTGCTAATGCCAGGGCTTCCTAAGGTCCTGTTGCATTCCTGCCCTTGGGTGCTATAAGACCCAGCCATAAGCTTATGATAAAAATCCCCTCGTTGGCCTCGGTGGGTTCCTGACAGTTACCCACTGCCATCAGAGGATTCTTATTCCACAACCAGGCAAATGTGGTAAGTGTTGCTATCAGTGCCAAAGAAATGCTATGGACATATGGAAGCCTGGCCCAAGGGTTCAGAGGAGGCTTCATAATCTGAGGTATTGTAGCTATGATTAGACACAGAAAGTGCTGACCACATGCCAGACACTCTTCCACTTTATACAGTCTCACTTAATCCTCAAATACCCAATGAAGCAGGTGCTACTGCTGTTGTACTCGTTTTACAGATGAGTAAACCAAGGCACAGAAATGTTAAGAAACAAAAGGTCCAACAATAGAATTAATAGAAATGGGTCTTTTTTCCCAATCAGTCTGGGTCTGGTTCCTATGGTCTTAACCATCATTTGGGTTTGGGTGTTTGGTGTCTGGGCTGAGTCTTGAACAAAGAGTAGGATTGTGCTGGGCAGAGTCAGGACTGTCCACACTGAGCAAAAGGCATGTGGGAGACATGTTAGGGAGTCAGTAAGTGCAAGGCTGATTTGAGGGGTCTGGAACAGCTGCAGCACATAGGTTCTAAGGAGAAAGAGTAGAGGCAACTAGACTGGAAATCAGGGTTGGGAGTCAGTTCAAGGTGGTGACTGTGAATCTATGCCAAAGAGTTTGGGGGTAGTTGGAGGCACTGGGGAGCCATTGAGAGTGCTGGGATCAGGAAGTAACATACTCTGGGCCTGGCTTAGGGATGATTGCTCAGGAATATGAGCTACATGACTGAAAGGGGGAAGACCAGTCAGGAAGCCCCTACAATAAATAATCCAGTATATGGGATTTCAAGAGGGATGGAGAAGGGAAGATGGAGATATAATCTCTTGGGGTCAAGAAGCAGAACTTGGGGGTGCCTGGGATACTAGGGAGAGAGGCACCAAAGGCAATTCCAGAGAGATTCTGTACCTGCTGGCTGGGTGGAGTGGGGGACAAGGGGATGGTGAATTCTCATTGAATGGCATGAGTTTGAGGTGCCTGTGGGATGCTCTGGTGGGGAATCTTTCAGGCAGAAACAAGGAAAAGAAATCTGGACTAGAAATGCAGCTCTGAGGTCAGATACACAGCATGTTCCCTGAAGCTATGGGCACAGATGACACCCCTGGGGGAGACTCTTGACCAGAACCTGCTAGCAGAGCGGTAGCATCCAGCTTAATGGTCTGAGAATGACCAGACAGGCACACACCCTAGAAGACCAGAACAAGCTCTCAAAGAGGAAGGAAGGACCCCTGGTGCCAAAGAATGGTGGGCGTAGGAGGGCAGGAGAGAGGTGAGGGCTTGTGGCCTCCACTGAGGGTTCAGCTCCCTGCCAGCCCTGCCCCCTTAGAGACCCCACAAGCCTTCCTGTTGCCCTGCAAACGGCTCCAGCACTGAGAATCTGAAGAGTCAAATCATTCAGATTTATGATGGAAAATGGCCCCAGGGACTAGGGCAATTTATTGCTCACAAACGGATTCCAACTTGTCCATTAAAGTGCCTCATTCTGGTCCTGACACCCTGGCATGTTCACACCTCTGGTGAGGAGTCAGGCCTGCCCAGATGATTAGTGTGTGGGCTCGGCCCTGTGGGGAGCAGCACTGCCCTCCTAAAGGAAGTCAGGCAGACTTCAGAGTCCAGGCCACCTCATCCTCACAGCCCCAAGAGATGGAAGCAAGGCCTCGGGCATTTCCATGCCGCAGCCCATCCTGAGCTCCATGGGGCAGGCCACATTCCCCAGGAGGGCTATGGCCAAGTCGGGTAACAGAAGACTGGGGAGCAAGGCTTTGGCATCAAGCCCAGCTCTGCCAATTAAGAACTGTGTGACCCTGAGCAAGCTCCTTGGTCTGGGATTGTTTCCTCTTCTGTAGGTGGGAAAAAATTCCCACCTTGCCAGGGTGTCGTGGTGATTAAATCACTTGTGTGAAGTATGAAGCCCAGAGCCTGGGAAGTGGCCCTCACTCAGTCAACAAGAGTGATTGTTCTCACCAACTGTCCAACAGTCTGCCCTCTTGTCCCAAAGCATAAGGAGAGCAAAGGAATGTCTCCGAAAGGTGAGGTCACAGGACAAGAACCGCTGAGCCACCTCCCCCACTTTGTCTCCTTCCCTGGCCCTCCTTCTCCAGCCTCAAAGCTGCAGCCTCCACTCTCAGGCAGGCCTCCCCCATTTCCCCAGGCCCTCCAGCTAGCAACTTAGAAAACTGCCCCAGCATCTCCAGGAAATGGGGCATGGTGAGGCCCCAGCCCTCACAGTCAGAATCTTGTAGCTATCCAGGAGAGGTGGAGGCAGGTGGGCTGGACCAGAAGGCCTGGGAGGAAGAAGGCAAGGCCCTCATCTCCTTGAGCTGTTGGCCTGGCAGGCTAATGGGTAACCCACGGTGTCCTCGCAAGGTTCACACTGCATTTTGCTGCTTCTTCTGTATCGTGATAACCCCATGTCTCCCACCGTCCTTTCCAATCTGTACGAATATGGGAGCTGTGGACCAATTGTGAAACAGTGCAGAATTCTTCATGCTCTTGCCTAATTTTTACCTCCCCAGACTGCTGACCTCTTCCACCTTCAGCTGAGCTCCAGGCAGGTTTATTTTCTTTGCTGCACTCCTTTTTTTAAAAAAATTGGGATGCAGCCAGGACGAAGAAACAGATTGGAGATTTCACTGTTTCCATGGATACTCTGGTCCTCCACCCCCTTTGCTGGAATCCGCGCTGGGCAGAGTGTAAGAAGGCACTTTCCAAAGAGAGACATCACCCTCTTGCCACCCAGGCATTTCGCCCTTGCATCCCATTTCTGGTGTGTATTTGGGGGTGCTGAGGTAGGGGGTACATCCCAAGGTAGCTGCTGAGGCAGATAAAGAAAGGTCAGATATGTCCCAGTGCCCCTCATACCCCAGCCCTCATACACACACACACACACACACACACAC
>NW_026057578.1:61301287-61356069 GCF_023721935.1 Panthera uncia | reverse complement strand
CTCCTACCTAGGTCATAGGGGCAGGGGTGAAGGTGGGAGGCTGGTGATTGGCAGGAGACTCAGTTCCTACCCCAAGAAGTTTCTACCATGTGTAGCTAGGGAGACAAGATTGCCAATGGGAATCATCTAGAAACAAAATAAGATGTAGAATTTTTAAATCTGAGGTTCTAGAAAACGAGTCTATCAGTGTCTGCAGGGACCCAGTGGGTGCGTGGTAGAGCCCTGGAAGGTGTGAGAGCCATGGGAGGGAGCAGGTGAGGGAGAGCAGCTCGATGAGAGAGGCCATCTTGGTCACCCAGCGCAGAGCCCCAAAGCACCCAGTCATGAGAATATGTGTCAACACAGTGACCAACCATGACCAGCTATGGCCAAGTGGGCTGCCTCCTCTTGGAGCTACTTGAGGAGATTGAGACTTGGGGTTTTGTTTTGCAAGAAGCTTAAACTTCAAGGAGGGTTACAAGCAAACCCCTGATTTATCTACCTATAGACCCTCACTGTGATGGAGGCCCAGGAACACCCAGGGGAGTAAGAACTGAAGGAGGGATCAGGTGGTGCCAGAGCCAAGCCCCCTCACACCCCAGTGTGCTGGAGCATGGTGGGTGATGTCAACTCACCCACATCTTGGCTGGAGGTAATTTGAGACAGTGATCACTGGGGTAGCAAAAGAAGGTCCAGAAGATATGTCTCAGCAAATTGTGGAAGAAGCCCAACTCTCACCTCAAGAGACTTCAGATGTCCTAGAATCTCTGATTAAAGAGTTTGGGTCCCCTCCTAACACCCCCATTCCCCTCATCAGCACAGAGGCAACCAAGACCTGTTCCCGGTACACCTGACTAATCTCTCCAGAGCAGAGACCAGAGCCACTGAAATCATTCCCAGATGCACCCTGTTCGGTGAGGCCCCACTCAGCAAGCCTGCAAGAGGATGGGAGGAAACCCGGAGTGTGCCACCCAAGATAAAGGTTTCCATCTGATTTTGTGGTTCAGCTGAAGTCGTGTTCTTAATAGTCCAAATAAACAGTGTTTGGCCTGGAGGCCAGGACATGCCAAAACATGCCACTTCCATTTCCAGCACCAACTGGGTGCCCCAGGCACAACCCCATTTTCGAAGTCACAGCCAGCACTAAATAATGCCTAGTGGGCCACGGCAGCCAGCTGGGAGGGCTGGCTACCAGTTGTGTGACGCTGGGCTTACAACCATGAGGCGGCAGGGCTGGGCGGTGAAGTTCTTCCACCAGGGAGACAGGAGACCTTCACTCCCTGCCTGCACCATCACCCCTGGTGACCTCCTTCAAGCTGATTCTTCCTATCGGCCTTGGTTTCTCCATCTGTAAAATGGGAGAGAAGGACTAATGCCATAGCTCTGAAAGTATGTCCCCTTCAGCAACAGCATCACTTGAGAAGTTGTCAGAAATACAAATGGTCAGGCCCCACCCCTACTGGATCAGAGCCTCTCAGGTAGGACCCAGAAATCTGTGTTTAACAAGCCCCCCAGGTGATTCTGATGCTAGATAATGTTAGGAGATCTATGTATGTGTGTCTGGCTCTAACTTTTTATTTTATTTTATTAATTTAAAAAAAATTTTAATGTTTATTTATTTTTGACACAGAGAGAGACAGAGCATGAGTGGGGGAGGGGCAGAGAGAGAGGGAGACACAGAATCCAAAGCAGGCTCCAGGCTCTGAGCTGTCAGCACAGAGCCCGATGCGGGACTCGAACCCACAGACTGCGAGATCATGACCTGAGCCGAAGTCGGATGCTGAACCAACTGAGCCAGCCAGGCTCCCCTATTAATTTTTAATGTTTATTTATTTTTGAGAGAGAGACAGAGAGACAGAGAGAGACAGAGCATGAGCAGGGGAGAGGCAGAGAGAGAGGGAGAAACAGAGTCCGAAGCAGCCTCCAGGTTCTGAGCTGTCAGCACAGAGCCTGACGTGGGGCTCAAACCCACGAACTGCAAGATCATGACCTGAGCCAAAGTCAGAAGCTTAACCGACTGAGCCACCCAGGCGCCCCTGGTTCTAGCATTTTATGAGCCTTACTTTTTTACTCATAAGAACTATTTACTTCACAGGTTATATTATACCCTCGAAAGAAGGGCCAGCCTTTCCTTTGAGAAAGACTGAGAGCCCAGACTTGCCCTCATTCCCGTCTGGTGGGGGGGTGAGCATTACCCAAGCTCTGGGCTCCATTGGAACTCTGCCCTTAGCCCTTTTGTGCTCTGGAATCTGCCCCAGGCTCAAAACTCTGGATTCTGGGTGTGGCCTGGAAGATGGCAGCCCAGAGGGGCCAAGTCCAGGCAGCTCCCCACCCCCTCCCCTGTGGCTGGCACATGGCTAGAAAACCTCACTTCTAGATCACCAGGTCAATGCCACCAGGAGATTTTTGAGGAGCTGAAGGGCCAATAAGAGGACCATGCTGGCTCCAGAGATTGTCAGCATCGGTGAAAGAACCAAAATTGTATTTCCTTATTTCCAGCCTTTACAGAGATAAAAACCCCCAAGGAGAGCACTTGCTATAGGGACACCAGCTGTGAGTGTATAGTTTCTCTGGAAGGAACTTCTAAATGCAAGCAAGGCCACTGGGCCCATGTGGAGAGTTATGAGCCTCCCTCCCCGGCTTCGATCTTTGATCCTGGACATCCCCTTACCCCAGCATGGTGGCCTCCTCTGATTGGTCTTTAGGAGCTTGTTTTCTGGGAAACACCAGCTCCGGAACTGGCACAGGCCAGCTCACAGACTGCAGGGCAGGCCTAGGTCAAGGAGGGCCAGGAGTGGCCAGTCTGTCCCCCACCCCAGAGGCCTGGTGGGGACAGAGGGACAGCAGGAATCTAAGGGAGGGGCTGGACAGGCTACAGGTCATCATGGCTGAAGCAAGCCCCTTGGCTCCTCTAGCAACAGGGTGGCTTCAGGGCAGCTGCTCGCTGCTGGGGATAGGGAGGGATTGGCAAAAACAGACGATGGGTCCAATCAGAAATACCTTCCTCCTTGGGCCCCGGAGCCACTGAACCACGGGGCTCATTGTCACTGAAACCTGCTTTCCCCAAATTTCTGGAGCCTGTGATTAAGGTAACACAGTTCGTTACTAGACTCAGGGAAGTAGTGAGGCTGGGAGAGGAGGAGGGAGGGCCTACTGACACATCTGTCACTAATCACAGGGAAAGGCTCAGACCAAAACTCATTTCGGACCCAGAGCCTCTGGGCCTGTTTTGGGAAAGTTGACTAATCCCATAATCCTGCCCACCAGGCAATTTTTCTGCCTGGCTTCCAAGTGGGAGTGGGAGAGAGCCCTGGGGGCAACTGTCCCGCTGAGGAATGTATTCTCTTAAAGGGGAAAAGCCACCTCAGTCAGGCTTTGTTCCACAGCAGCCTGTGGTTTAGGGGTGTCAGCAGTGGTGCCTTTGCCAGGTGGAGGCCAGCCCTCTACGCAGGGGACAAGGAAAGAGTGCAAGGGGCCCTGTCTTCATGGTGGGCAGCAGGACCACAGCCCCCTCCTGCGGACCTGCTACTCAGACATGGGCTGGGACTAGCAGCTCAGCCTTGCCAGGGAGCTATTACAAATGCAGAACCTCGCTGCATGGGATACTGGCCTGAACATCTTCTATGCTGGGCTGGGCCGCTTGGTGGATGGAAATGAGCAGAGCCCCCTCCCCCCCATCCTGCGCCACCCCTCCAAGACCTGCCAATCTTTTCAATCCAGACAACTCAGGTGGGAAGTGATGGGTGTCCTCATCTTGTCCACATACCCAGCGCTGTGGAGACCCCTGTTTCCAGGGGCAGAGACCCCCCCAAGGCACCAGCCTGGCACGTGAGCAGACTCATGCACATGCCTATGCACACACATGCACACACTTACCCCCACCCCACAGAAACTTCAGCACACCATCCCAGCAATACACAAACAATACAAATGAAGACCAGAACCTTTCCAAGACACCAGTCACCAAGTTCCAGGAAAGTTGTGTGCAAACTAGATCTGTCTCATATTTTCCCTTTGTTGGAGACTATCACTTCAGAGATGTGTTTGCTTGGTAGTGGGGGCAAGGGGGGCAGCAGGAAGTTTGACAGGAAAATCCTTTTTTTGAATCACACTTGAAAAGAGAGGAATACTTTTGGATTATATAGACAAAAGAAAATAATAATCTCATAGGCAAACCTTACTAGTACCACTCAAAGAGACCTCTGCTGTAATGAAACCCCAAAGTGTTCCCTCCTAATGGGAAGGAGGTGTTTTCTAATGAGGTATGAGAAAGGAGAGACATCTCCTAGGGAAATTTTTTGTAAACTGCTTTAAGCCAACTTCTCCCTGTGAGTGCCCCATAGTGATCTTTGACACTCCCAAGCCCAGGCAAGCAGGAATGGGCATCTAGCTGGCAATAAGCATTGCACTGTCTCTTTAAGAGCCTGGCCTGAGAGTTTGTTTACTGGGAGGTTTGTTTGGGTCTTGGTGGGAAGAAAAGAAGATAAAAGAGGGTTGGGATACTAGAAAGACACACACACACACACAAGTTAGAATGCAAGAGAAAGCAAGATTACAAAACTAGCTAGGTCCAGAGGGAAAATTTATTTTTGCAACAAGGATTCCAGTCCCCTGGGGACTGTTTCCACTGAGCAAGTTAATCACCCAGTGCTTAGGTTTGATCAAACACAATTCACTGAGTCCAACTGAGGGAGCCCAAGCCTGCTGAGGGCCACCTGCAGGCTCAGGCCTCCGGGGGCAGGAGGGTTAGACCGAGTTTGGAAGGAGGGCAGGGTGGGAGTGACCTGGAGACAAACCAGACGCTTGGCCTGGGGGGGGCAGAAGCTCCCCAGTTCGGCTCTGGGTTCCAGGCTCCAGGCCCCAGGACCCCTGCACTGCTTGCACCTTCGTGTGACTGGCACGTGTGCACACAGGTTGACGGCATTCTGGGAGACAATCCCCAGCTTTCAAGGCTTTTCACAGGCCTCCAATGGTGTTCGAGACCAGCAAGAAGAGTCCAGTTGGAGTCAAGCCAGAATCAAATTCCCTGAGATGGGAGGTGGGCCGCAGGGACACTTTGCTTTAGGTGTGCCAGTCAATGTGTTTCTGGGAGTGAAGAGGGAGAGAAGTGGCCCGAATGAGCGGTTGCTTTAAGAGCCGGTGACTAGAGAGGCAAGGCTGGGAAAGAGGGAGGTTTGGGGATGGCTTTGCCAGAGCCCAGAGTCCAAAGATGGTTGACTCTGAGTGAGCCTGTGGACTGGATGAACCCCATAGGCTTAACCCCAGTCTCTGATGAGGTTGTTCTGGGTGCAAAGTCAGCCCATCTACAAACAGGCCAGGCACACAGCATGCAGGCCATCCCTTTTCCTCACCCAGCCCTTCTGAACAGTAGGCGTCCCACAGACACAGATCTGCCCACACTGGCTCTTTGAGGCCACGGCTCTGCAGGGAGGACAGCTGAGGGCTCTGGGTCATGCTGAGGACACCGTCCAGCCTGGCCTGGGCAGGCAGAGGCAACCAGGCCCTTCTCGGGGGACAGCTGGGCCAGGGTGTTCCTGGAACTGTTTCCCAGAATTTTCCTTCATGTCATATTCTGAGGATTTGGGAACAGTCTCTAAATGGGATTATCCCATTGAGATTGCTTCAAGCTCTAACTCCACCAGCTCCAAAGCATGTCCTGTCTCCTGGCAGTGGGGACTATGGGGAGGAGGGTGATATGGGACAGAGATCAGGTCACCCCCAGGCCATGTGAATGGGCATTTGTGCTTCTGCCCCTTCACGCCTCCCACTTTTAAAAGACCCCAAACCCTAGAGTCCGGGCCCTGGAATGTCAGGGCACCTCCGTCCCCACTGGCAGGGGTCACGCAAAGGGCTCCCTAGTTAGGGAAAGGTTGCAGCTTGCGAGACTGAACCCTATTCACCAGGAAACTGGGTGATTATACTTGCCGCAAATACTCAAAGTGAAATACTGCAGCCTGCATTCCGTTTGATTTCTCCCAGGGAAGTCCAGGGAGTTTGTTCAAAAGGTTGTGGGACTGTGTTTCTGGAGGGTCAGGGCCGTACCACACTCCCCCTTCAGCATCAATGAAGTGCTGCTGTGTCAAGCACACAGGCTTGTGCACAATAGCAACTTAATACATGTGTGTTGGGTAAAAGGAGGGGAAGATGGGCAGCAGGACAGACTACATCTGAGCCTCCAACAGGTTCTTCCGTTTGAGGTTCCGTGCCAGCCAGGTCAGAGGGCAAGGCCTAAAGAGAGCCAACTAACCGTCCCAGCGAGGCGGGCCCCTGGGGGAAGGAGTAGGAGCAACAGCAAAGCAAGCATCGTTTAGTCACATCAAAATCCCAGCGGCCCCAGAAACGCTCTCCACAGGGCCTGGCAGGGGCTGGGCTGAAGTGTCCACTCGCTCAAAACCTGCCACAGGCTCCCACCCTCCCACCCAGCTTTCAGGGTGCCCGTCAGTCAAGCCGCCTCTTGCTAAATAAACCAGCCTTTGTGTGTGTGTGTCCCGGAGGAGAGAGAATGGACTGGGGGAGGGGAGGATCTGTTTGTCAAAATAGACCTCCTGAGTGCTTTGAAGGGCCTGAAGTTTGGATGAGTAAATATTTTCCCCGTTCAGATGAAAGGTGCAATCATCGCCGGTTTTTAATTACTTTAATTAGAAAAGATTGCCTGAATCTTGTACTTATCTGTACTATTGTGGGAACTGCCAGAAAATGAAGTGCAGGGAAAACAGGTGGAGTTTGACCTTTGCTCTACGCATCTTGAATTTCTTCTAGGCTGGTAATTAAGAAGAATCAGGGGAAGTTCCTAGCAGAATCTAGGAAACGCAAACACACACACAATCGTAGACATGAGGGCACGCCGACGCGCACTCTCTCTCCCACACACACTCACAGAGACGCACATTCTCATGCACGTGTGTGCACATGGGTGGAGAGGAAAATGGACCCCAGTGTGGCACACCAGAAAGTTCCAACTTTGAGAGCAGCATCCTGCTCCCAGCCCTGAGAGGTGGGTTAATGAGTTTCCCAGGGTGGCCTGAAATGATTAATTAAGCAGACAGCCCCTCACGCCTTCCCCACACAACGGAAATCCAGTAACGGTCTGTTTGGGGAGGGGAGCAGCAGGGGCCCCGATTCCAGGGGCCGTTGAGGACGTGGTGTAAGAGCCAGGAGCCCTAGATAAGGGATGACAGCAACGGCCTGTAACGGCCACCGAGGCTCACCCTGCCCAAGCTGCGGCCAGAAGGCTTGTCTCTGTTCCTGGCCTCTCTGGGCCTCTCCTCCTGTCCTGTGTCTGGGTATCACCCAAGCCACAGGGACCCTTGGCAAAATGGAAGAGCAGGTATAGTTGTCTCTGGCCACCCTCCCTGCCCGTTTCTACTGTGTGCCTATTCTGGGATCACAGATGGACACTAGAAAGGGATTCTGGAGACTGCTCGGGTGTCCAGACCCATAGGCACAGAGCACGAAGGGAAGGGAAAGAGGAAAAGATGTTGGGGGTGGGGGCGGAGGAGTGGGGGAACGGAGGGCTCCTCTGGGGCTTCCCTCCCAGATCACCCTTGTCAGGGGAAACTGTGGTCTTTCAGAGCTGTCAGGGGCCCCCAAGAGCCCAGCATTAACCATTCACCAATTCAACAAACGTACTGAGCACTTCCAGTGTTCAAAATACAACGGTGAGCAGTGGTATGAAATACAGACTCCCGGGCCCAAGCCATGGAGATACAGATTTTGTCGCCCTAAGGGCATCCTGGAATCCAGGTGATTCTCACGTAGCAGCAGGGCTCAGTGCTCAGATGTCCAGAGACATCTCAGGTTTCTGCATCTGTACCCTAGACCAACTGCTCCCCAGAGCCCTATGGATGTTTCTCTTGGAAAGTGCCCCAAGGATTCAGCTAGGGTGCTGACAGCGGATCCTTTTTCTCCACAGACAAGAGCATGGCCTTCTTCCCCAGACAGTCACGTCCCACATGGATTGGGACAAGAGCGGGACAAAGGTTTCTGGCATAAGGAACACCCAGCTGGAGTTTGAAATCTGTCCCGGGCCTTGTAAACAGGCCTTGCGAAGGGGACTGGGGCTCCGAAGCAGGCCCAGGCCCAGCCAGTCTGAAGGGGCAGAGGGAGTGGAGGTGCGGAACAGGCAGAGCCAGGAACAATGTTTTTCTTTCTAAAATGCTCCGGGTGCTTTGGGATGGATTTCCAGCCTGGTGTTTACAGCATCTGCAACCACGTCCACGACCACGTCTGATTGTACATGTGTCTTTCTCTAAAGCTGTCTGTCGGTGTGTTTGCGTGTTCCAGCCGAGCGTCTGATCACATCTGTGCCTGTGGGAGGCCCTCAGAGGAAAATGGCTCCGGCCTCCTCTGTGAGCTCTTCCACCCCAAAACATGGCTAAAATAAACCTTGCTGAAAAAGCTTTAACAACAATTTTTTTTTTTTTCTGTCCCTGGCACGGGTAATAACACCAGCGGGTCTCCACGGTCAATTTAGGAAGCTTGGGAAAACACTGCTTGTAATTAAAAGTCTAGAAGGGCCTCAATTAGGGCAGTGTTTGCCCTGCCAGGCCCCTTCCCAAACCCCACTCGGCAGCATTCCTCTCCTGGCTGGAAAAGCCTTTGATTCACACCAAATGTTCAGTGGCCACACTGGACCAGGCCTTGGCACTGCCTTCTCTGCCAGCTGCTGAGGACACAGGCGGGCCTCTGCCTCATGGCCTGGGACCTGAGGCTTTGTCCTCCGAGGCTGGTGTAGCAGACCAGGGTCTCCCTGCCTCCTGACTTCCTGGCCCGTCCCTCAGAGATGGGGGCACCCGGTCCACCCAGCACCCACTCCCTGACCAGGGTGGCAGTGCTCACTCTAAGAATTAAAGGCCACACATCAGGCCTATCTGAGGAGGAGGCAGCTGTGGTCAACGTGGAGAGAGGGTGGTGTTGAGGGACAGTGAGGGACACGCCCAGTGCTCCTTACTCTGCTGAAGTCACCTCCATCTGAGCCAAAGCCTGTCCTTGAGCTACAGTCCCCTCAGGAATTGTAGCCAGAGGACTCCAGACTATTCCCCTAAAACCAGAGAATACAGGGCCTGGCTGGGAGGGTCAGGAAATGGCACAAACCTCTGACCTCTTGATTCCCTATGGATTAAAGACAAGAAGTTTAACTGCCATGGGGCCCAGGGTGCCGTGTTGGCCCCTCCTGTTGGTGGGGATGGGGCAGCCAAAGACAGAAACATAGGGGCCGAGGGTGTTACCTCCTCACTGGGGCAAAGGCTTAAGCCCTCAGCTGGGTGGGTAGAAGAGAGAGGTGCTGAGTCAGCTCAGTATTGAGCCTCTTTTCCCTCCCAGGACCCACTTGAGTGTGCGCACACGGGCACACACACGTGCACACACACAAACACTCTAGGGCCACAAACGGTCCTCAGTGTCCCCACCCAAACTCACATTCCTACACAGGCTAGTGCTGACACCCATCCACAATCACAGACACAGTAACAGTCAGACACGGACACCCTAACAAAGGCCTACAGGACCCATGCAAGACCAGGCCATCTTCTGAGGTCCCCAAGTCCTCGGCAGCCTCCAGTGCCTCTTATGAGAGCAGAGGCAGACAGCCGAGTGGGGTAAGAATCACTGTTCAGGCAGACGGCCTGTGATGCAAAGCCAGGGTCAGATCCTGAAGCCCACTGGCCACGCCCTGCCGGAGTCGGGTGGGAACCTTCGGGGACACCTTGGGGAGGGCAGTCTAGGTGTCTACCCCAGCCCTGCTGTTGCTCCCGAAGGCCTCGCCCCGGCGGCAGGGGAATGGCAGGGGAAGGGTTACAGGCTAACCAGAAAAAACAATTACTAACGGGAAAGGCAGCACATTCCAGCCCTGCTTAGCAGGGCCGCCAGGCCCGTGGGTGGTTCTTGGATTATTCGTTTCCTTGAAAACAAAAAGGAAAGTTCAGGGCAGTTCAGCTGTGCCCTGAATCTCACTCCAGGGCCTTTGTCTCCAGCCCCCTCCCAGCCCGCGTGCCCCCACACACGCACACGTGGTCCCACTGGCTCTGCCAAATGTCCACTGGGAAAGTGAGAACATTAATACCCCCAAAAGCCTGCAAGACAAGCAAGGGAGCCTGGAAAGAAGAATGAAAGCAAGCAAGGGGAACAGGGTGGAGAATGCAGCCCGGAGAGCTCGTTACCCTGAAGGCTCCATTCTGCAGATGAGGTTGTGGAGACGTTTGTTGATTCACTCGGCAAACCCGGATGGAGTCCCTGCTCCGTTCCAAGCACCATGCCAGGCGCTGGGCTTATACTTGAGGGATTCGTCGTCAGGAAGCCCTCGTCTCCCCACGAACCCCTCCGTGGTGTCTTCTATGCATTTCAGTCTCCAATCCCAGCACTCTCTTCTGACCACGAAAATCTGGTCTCCTGATTGACTCTGATTATCTTATTCATGCTGAGACGTGGGCGGTTGATAAGGCTGAAAGGAGACCCTGCCAATGTGATGTACTTGGGAAGGAGGGCAAAGGTGGTGGAGCCTCCCTGAGGAAGAACAGAAGGAGGCAGCCATCTTGTCATAAACACAGGAACAGAATCAAATGGCCTCTGAGTCTGTCTGAACACGTCCTTCTCCTTTGATTCCCACCAAAGCCCTGTGAGGAGGCAGGCTCCCCCCAACAAACTGAGGCTTGGAGAAGGATTCAGGACCTCGCTCAAGCCATTACATTGGCTGCCTCCTCCCTACATCTCTCTCTTTCTCCTCAGCTGTGTCACTAGCTCATTTCCATCTTTGAGGTTTCTGCTTAAACGTTGTCCCTCTGAGAGGGCCTGTCTGACCCCCTGTCTGCAGTAGTTTGCTCCTCATCACCTCTCTGGTCCCTTCCCCCTGGGGAACATGTCAGTTTCACATATGTCTATTTAAGGTCTTCCTTATCAGACTGTCAACCCCTGGAGGGAAGGACTTAAGTCTATTTTGTTTACTGTGTATATCCCAGCACCCAGGAAAGTGCTGAGCACACAGTAGATACTCAATAAATGTTTGTGGAATGAATACAGAAATGAGTGGCTGTATAGCTCAGGTAGGTGGAACCAGATCAACTTCTAGGTTCCCACTCCCACTTCTAGGTTCCTCTCCAACTCCCTCAAGGACAGAGGTGAACGGGAAACACAAACCTCTCCACTCCATAGCTGGGCTCAACTAGAACAGCCTAAACTTAAAAAAGAAAAAAAAAATCAGATTCCACAGCTGGGCTACATGTTGCTTCTGCAAGGACCAGATATCTGGCACACAGAGGGTCCCAGAGGCCTGTCCCCCATGGGCCTCTCCCAGAGGGAGGGCCAGATAGGGGTTGTCTGTTGTGTTCCATTTGGTCGTGCTCATTCACTCATCTGGTCCATGGATTTCTACCAGGTGCTAAGCTGGGTTCTTAGACATGTATCAGGGTATCTAGAATTTTCAGACTCTCAAAGAACAATACTGGTGAATGGTGCTCAGACGCAGCGTAGCGTGAGATGCCCTGGGAGCCACAATTGTGCTGGAGAGGTCAGGCACAATGTCATAAGGAAGTCAGGCGTGGGCTGAGAGAGGGGCTGACCAGGATGGGCATGCCAGACACAGAGAACAGCATCTGCAAAGGCACAGAGGTAAGGGAGTGCCTAGAGGGCCTGGGACATGCAAGTAGTTCCCTACGCCTGGGTCAGAAGGTTCAGCTGGGGGAGGAATGGGCCAGGTCACTGAGGGCAAAGTTTACTGGCCCAAGAAGCCAAAGCTTCACTGGGTAGGCAATGGGGAGCCCACCAGGTCTTCTAAGAGGGGAAAGACATGAGAGGCTTTGCATTTTAGAAAGCTCACTCTACTGAACACGTGGAGAGGCCTGGTGGGAAGTAAGCCTGAACAGGTTGAGGAGCTGTGGCCACCATCCAGGTGAACACTAATGGCTTGGACTTGTGGCTGCAGGGATGGGGGTGAGGGGTGAGGGGTATTTGGGAGGGAGTGGGAGAGGCTTATGATGAACTGACTGGTGGGATGAGGACAAAGGGGTTGTCAAGGATGAGGCCCAGGATTCTGGTCTGCTCTGCTGAGTGGAGGGGGCAGGCAGTAATCCAGGGAGAGGATGGTGTATCCGCCTTGGCCACATATCTGGTTGGTCACCAGGGACTGGGTCTGTGGGGGAAGGTGCTGGCCTGGAGCTCTGGAGCTTTCTGAACCCAGACATCAGTGTTGTTCAGGGAGAGGATGAGGCAAGGAAATTGAGCTAAATAAGGAAAGAGGACCAAAGAGAGAATTATCCCTGCCTCTGGGCCAGATCAGATCTCAGTGTCCTTCTAGACCTACTTCCTGTCTTCCCACCCTTCCTGTGTGTGAGAGAGCTGGCTGGGAAAAGGCTGAGAGAGGGCAGGAGATTAGGATGGATGGATGGTGGGGAAGCCAAGGTGCAGAGGCAGGATGAGGGCCATGTTCCAGAACTGAGGGGTCACCCTAGCCCAGCCAAGGCCTAGCAGCCCACTGGGAGTCCTGGGTGCAAGGGCTGGATGCTTAGAATGGTCTCCCTTGGTTCTGGGGGTGACAGACCCCAGCCCAACCTGACACAGTGGCCAGTTGCTGTGGAGGGCAGTCCCCTGCCAGAGTACTGTCAGCCCAGGGCCTGCCTGGTCCAACCCAGGGAGCTGGATCTCCAGTCTCTTGTTTCTGTCTACATGGCGTCTCCAGGGGCCAAACACTGAGGTGACAGGGAGAAGCATGTCCGGAAATAGGAACCTTGAGCTGGGCGTCATTTTCCGCTCCCTTTCCTTTCTGTGGCGTTGAAGAGAGGGTTTTACTTCCCTTCTCATTTTCCACTTTGCCTTTCACAGGCTGCGTGCCAGCTTAGGTGGCCATGGTCCTCAGTAATCCATCACTAGCCCTCAGCCCCTTTCCCTGATGTCAGGTGACACCTTGGGACCCCAGCTCGCTCCCTACTCCCTCCCCCTACCCACGTCCTAGTGCATCCCCACCTTTTACCTGGTCTCCCCACTCTGGCCCAGGCTCTCACAGAAGAAGGCCCAGAGAACAGGGCTGTGAAGAATATCTAAGACCAACAGACATGCCAGTTTATTTCCTTTGGTTCTCCTAATGACAGCAACATTGCCAGTGGCCAGCCACTAGTGGTCCACTCTGTCCCTTGGGGCCTGTACTAGCCAACCTCTAATGCCAGAAGATGGCCTTATTTCCTCTGAGACCTTTGCCCACCTGTCCATCCCACTCTCATTCCTGTTTCTGACACTCCTTCCCCTGCCCCTATGTATAGTGAGTAGGGGGAGTGCCCCAAGCTCCATTGTGGCCAATGAGACCTGCCCACTGAGGTGGAAATCATTGTGATAAATAACAAGCCTCCTTGGAGGCTACTGGTGAGCATGAAGAGGTGCAGGAGACAGACAACAGAGCCTGCCCTATGGACCAATAAGGTCCCCAGAGAAAGGCCAGTGAGCCCCAAGCTGTTCTTGGGGCTGAAACAGAGAACTAGCCCCTTATCCTTCAGAGGTGATTGGGACCCAGCATGTTCCCTGGAGAGAGAGAAATGGAGGCATGAGGGGGTGGGGGGGTCAACTCCCAGCCCAGAATTGGGTCTAGTCAGGGAGGTGAGGTGCCCAAAGGACACCATTAGGGGCCTTCTGAGTCACAACCATCCCTTCCAAGGCCCTGATCTCTCCACCCTGCCCTACAGGTGGCAAACCCAGACTCTGCCACAGACAATGTTGAGGGGGAGGGGCTAGAGGGGCAGAGCCTGAAGGGCTTAATGCTAAACAGAGGCTGGAGGGGCTAGAGGTGGGGAACCAGCTGGCCCCCATGCTGTCCCTTGGGAGCCACACTGTCCTCAGCTCAGGCCTCCAGGTGTGGCCCATCTCCTTCTCAAGGCTCCTTCCGCAGAGTTCAAGTGTGGGAGCTTCCCACTCCCAACCCAACTGCCTTCTCCCAGAGGTGGGACTGAGCACAGTGGGGGCCCTGCACAGCCAGAGCCATCTGAGAAGCTGAGGCCCCAAGGGCTCTGCCACCCACCACCCCAAGCAGGACCTGGGTGGGACTGGAGAAGGGGTATGTGCGGTAAATGTTTATTGGTTTGGATTGGGATAAGCTGAACTGATGTGTGTGACAGCTTCTCTTCTGGTCCTGCTGGGGCGCTGGCCCTACTGCTTTGGGCCCCAGTTTCCATCTCTGTAAAATGAGAGTTTGGGATGAGGTGTGTGGTTTTCAAACTGTGCTCTCAGAGCTCCAGGCATTCTGTGGGGGAGAATCAGGGCCATGACAGCTCTGGTCTTACCAGGTACACTGGGCTTCATTACTAACATTTCATGTGCAGACCAAGCCCACAGCTGAGAAAAGTTTGATCACTTCTGGGCTAGGTGATGCCTGTGTCCTTCCCAGCTCAAACTTTCCAGGGATAGGCAGCACTGTATCTGATGCAGGAGGGCCCTGGCTGCTGGGGAGAAAGGACAGGCCAAGGAAGGACGAACCAAAGGGACACACACTCCTCAAACCTTGAGTACTGGATACACTAATGCATGTGCCCAGGGCACAGAGGGACGAGGCTGGCTGT
Organism: Panthera uncia; assembly: GCF_023721935.1. Lineage (NCBI taxonomy): Eukaryota > Metazoa > Chordata > Mammalia > Carnivora > Felidae > Panthera > Panthera uncia. The sequence continues at coordinate 61,341,559 of NW_026057578.1, read as the reverse complement.
GGGAAGGGGGCTCAGAAGGGTCCAGGCAGACCCAGAGGAGAATGTGCACCTGCGTTCACCCTTACGTGCCTATGTGCACGTGCGTGCACGCACACGTACACACACACACACACACACACACAGGCACACACAGGCGCACACACACAGTTGCACCCCCTGCCCCCCGCAGCCCTTTCTACGGGAAGATTCCAGCTACAGAAGTTTCCTTACGTCCGCCTCTGAGCCCTGCCCCATTCCCACTTACCTCCTCTTTGGACTCTTCAAGCTGACCTAGCAGAGCTCTGTCTGAAGATGAGGAAAACATCTCTATCTGTTTTTCAAATATTTGGGGCTTGCTAAAGACCAACACATTTTTTTTTAAGTGTGTATAATTTGAGGGCAATTTAATCCATATGTTTCTGATTCCCTTGCACTTAAATCACCAAAATATTGATTTTTAAGAGCCATTTGATGTCTAAGGAACCTTTTTAATAAGCTTTTAAAGCTCTTTAAACCCAGAGCCTGGAGCCAGTGCCAGGGCCCAGGCAGGCCGCTGGCTGGCCACACCCCCTCCCCTAGGTCATGATTACTTGGAGCCAAGTCTCACTTCCCCCCTGCAAGCCTCACCTCAGCCTGGCCTCCCTGCCTCCTCCAGAACTACCCAGGGGTCCCAACTACGGCTCCTTGCTATCTGAACAGAAGGGCCCACCCCGTCTTTCTTTTGGCAGACTTCTCCTACTTCCTCAAAGCACCCTGAAGACACAAAACAAGAGGAACAAACACAATTTTTAATTTTCAAAGGCTGCGTAATATTTTGTTGCATAACTGTGCTATACTTTATTTAACTGATCCCTATTGAAGAACATTTTGGTCATGTCCCCTTGATGCACCTTTATGCACAGTCCTGATTATTTCCTTTGAATAAGTTTCTAGAAGACAAAAGGTGGAGACACACCCTTAACACTTTTTTTTTTAATATGAAATTTATTGTCAGATTGGTTTCCATACAACACCCAGTGCTCATCCCAACAGGTTCCCTCCTCAATGCCCATCACCCACCCTCCCCACCTTCCCATCCCTCATCAACCCTCAGTTTATTCTCAGTTTTTAAGAGTCTCTTATGGTTTGGCTCTCTCTCTCTAACTTTTTTTTTTTCCTTCCCCTCCCCCATGGTCTTCTGTTAAGTTTCTCAAGATCCACATGTGACTGAAAACATATGGTATCTGTCTTTCTCTGTATGGCTTATTTCACTTAGCACAACACTCTCCGGTTCCATCCACGTTGCTACAAAAGGCCAGATTTCATTCTTTCTCATTGCCAAGCAGTATTCCATTGTATATATAAACCACAATTTCTCTTTACACACACATTGCCACATCATTTTGCTGAGATTATACCCATTTACACTTCCAAAGGTCTCCCTTCCCATACTCTTGAGAAGTTATTTTTATTCAAACGATGCCAGCGCATTTAAGCACACACAAGCTCTCTCACTTAGCGGTTCAGAGTGTAGGCTCTGGAGCCAGAATGCCTGGGTTTGAAACCCCATTTTTCTATTTACTAATTGGGAAATCTACTTATTCTGGCTGTGCCTGTTTTCCCATCTATAATTTGGGGATAATAATGGCACCTACCACATACCTTTGTGGGAGGGATTAAATGAGATAATCTATAAAAACTACTTTGAATAGTGTCTGATGCATAGTTGGTGCTCAATAGGTGGCTAATATTACTATCTTTTATGCTGTTCCTTCAGCCCAGGATGCTACTCTTCCCCCTTCCCCATCTTTTTGATGCACTCACTACCCAAGTCATTACTTGTCTTTAGTGTCTATCTTGCCTGCAAAGCTGTCAGTTCTAAGATGGCAGAGTTGGGATTTGTCTAATTCCCAGAGCCTAGTACAGAGCCTTGCGGACTGTAGACACTCTATAAACATTTGTTGAATTGAACGAAACTGAATCGAATGGCCTGCATTTGGCCAGAATGGCTTTTTTTTTAATTTGTTTTATTTGCATTGACACATAATAGTTATAGTTGACATTAGTTTCAGGTGTGCAACACGGGGGTTCAACTTCTCTCTACATTATGCTACGAATGACTTTTGGTTCTTTCCAAAACTTCTACTCATCCACAAAAAGTCCAGCTTTGCCCCTTGAAGCTAATCCAGAGAATGTGCTGAGCCTCAAAAGGCAAGTCTCCAAGATGAGTCCCAAAATGTTCAAAGAGATGGCAGTACCACGGGTGGCTCCTCCATGGCCGGTCTGGACAGATGAGCCTGTTGGGGCCAAAAAGTCCACCTATGACTGACCTTCAGCACAGCCCATGCCCTGAGCCAAAGCTCATTTCATGATTTATCTCTAACTTGTTCTTTCTCCACCAGATACTATTTCTTTGTCTTTTCAACTGGGAAAGAACTGTGCCTTGTCCATTCATGGCTCTGTGCTAGACCCGGCGCTCAGTAAGTATTTGGCAGGAGAGGGACGAAGGATGCTCCTCCTTCTTTTGACACAGAAACCTTGTAGGTGGCTGGGAAGTATCTTCCTGTTGCTTCCACTGCTCTGCTCTGGAGCAGCCATCGCTGGACACCCCACCATCATGGGGGCAGTCCAGAGATTGATGGTGTTGTATTTGAATCCCGTGGGGCCTCCAGAAGCTCACCAGTGTGTGGAGGGCATGGAGGAAGTCCTACGCCTTCCAGGCAGAGCCTGAATTCCAGGACACCAGGCAGAGAGGGCCCCTGAGTTTCTTCTGTCCAGCCTCCATTGCCTTCATCCCATACTTACAAGGAAACCAGTTCTGCCCAAAACAAGACCCATTTTCAATTCAATTCAAATCAGTTCAATTCCATCCCAGCAACTGTGGCACTGTGCAAGCCAGGGCAAGATGGGCAGTCAGTCACTGAGGTACAGGGTAACAAGTGCTCTTTAAAAATTAGAGTGGCCTGGGGCGCCTAGATGGCTCAGCCGACTTCGGCTCAGGTCATGATCTCACAGCTCATGAGTTTGAGCCCCGCGTTGGGCTCTGTGCTGACAGCTCAGAGCCTGGAGCCTGCTTCGGATTCTGTGTCTCCCTCTCTCTGCCCCTGCCCCACTTGCGCTCTGTCTTTCAAAACTGAATAAATGTTAAAAAATATAAATAAAATAAATAAAAAATAAAAGAATTAGAGTGACCTCGGGGTGCCTGAGTGGCTCAGTAGGTTAAGCATCCAACTCTTGATTTCAGCTCAGGTCATGATCTCAGGGCCATGGGATCGAGCCCCACAACGGGCTATGTGCTGACAGCATGGATTCTCTCTCTCTCCCTCTCTCTGCCCCTCCTCCACTCATTCTCTCTCAAAATAAATAAATAAACATTTAAAAAAGTAAGAATTAGAGTGGCCTCACCTCTGCACACACCGATTCCTCATGCTTTGATCTCCTATAACTCTGTCCAGATGGTTCATTACAGAAGAGACTACATACTGCTCTCTATCACCACTTAATTGTTCTTGCGTTTGCATGTGCATACATGTGCACATGTGTGCATGTATGTGTATGTGCATGTGTGTTTATAGTTCAAGTTCCTGGGGTGCAAAGATAATATGGTGAGTTTCTTCTGACTCTTCGATGGATCTTACACAGGGCAAGGCACAAAGCTGAATGAATGAATGAATGAATGAACGAACGAATGAACGAACCCTAAACTCCCACTCAGGCTGAGGATCTGGGAAGAGGGTTAGACCGGGAATCAGGAATTTTGCATTTGAAATGCAGCAGGTGCTGTGTAACATGGGCAGGTCTCGCCCCCTTTCTGTTACTCATTGTCCATCCCTCAAAAGAAAGGGGTTGAATTAGATGATCTCTAAGAGTCTCCCCAGCTCTGAAGGTACTGAATTCTCCCTGCCACACTAGGTTCTGTTCCCAATTGCCAGCCCCACTCAGTCCCTCCAGACACAGACCTTGTCAGACCCATGAAGGCCCCAATCCAGCTCAGGGAGGGCCTTTGCTCCCCTGCCTCATGGGGCTCAGGGCTATTTTGTCTAAATTCTCCAGGAACAACAACAACAAAAAAAGCACAGAGGCTTTTGCTAAAGCCCAGTGGGCAGGTCTCTCTGAGGACAGGGATTAAGTTTGTCTCTGTTGATCCCCCTCCAGTCAACTCTCCTGTCTGGGAACCAGCTTCAGATTCCCTAGGGTTTATCCCCCTCGCATGCTGCCATTCCCTATGCATTACCCGTGCACTGTGCTCAGCAACCCCTGGAGTGCCTTCGCGAAGCAGAATAGACCCCAGAAGAAAACAAAGCAAATCTCGGTCCAGGCTGGTTCTAAATGAACTCCCTCTTCCTGCAACAATCCTGCTTGGGAAGGAAAGGAGATCACCCTGACTCCCCGGTCTGGAGCATCTCTGCTGGACCCTCACACTGGACCTAAAAGACCGTCTCTACTGGCAAGGAGTGGGGACAGTTTCAAAGGGCCCCAGCTTCCCCTCATCCCAGCCCAGGACGTTTTCAGGCTGTGATGGAGCTGCTGGTGATGGGTTTGCAGGTTGACCTTTACAGGATTATGTGGATTTGGAAGGGTCACTCCGAGGTCAGCATGTCTGGGAGGACAGAGCCCAACTCCACACAGAAGAAGTGGGCTGAAGGGTCTGGCTCTCTGAGTGACCCTCTGGCTCAGAACAGCCTGTCTTCGCGGGGAAATGGGCCTGCTGCCTCTCAAAAGGGTCTTACTCTCCCTACCCCAGAAACCAGATTTGGGCTGTAAGGTACCATTCCTACTGATACTGCAGTGACAGGACTGTTTTTGTAAAGAGTGGATGAGTAATTTTTTAGCAATCTATGCGATATTTTTAAATCCAAGTCTTAAAAATCCTAATGTTCCAAAACAGAGGAAACACTGATGCTTCAATGTTCAAACAGGACAATCTTTTATTTTTATTTATTTTTACATTTATTTATTTTGAGAGAGAGAGAGAGAGAGAGAGAACATGAGCAAGGGAGGGGCAGACAGAGAAGGAGAGAGAGAGAGAATCCCAAGCAAGCTCTGGCTGTCAGTGTAGAACCCTTTGTGAGGCTCAAACCCACGCACCTTGAGATCATGACCTGATCTGAAACCAAGAGTCGGGCGCTTAACCAGTTGAGCCACCCAAGTGCCCCAGAACAATCTTTTATTTTTAAAATTAAGTTCTTAGAGTTCATAACCAAATGGGGTTCTCTCAGCCCATTTTTAAATGATCTTGATTCTGACTCATTTTATTTAAAATATATGATGTTTATGTCCTCTTTTTAAATACAATCACACACGTGCGCACTGTGATCCTGGACAAGTTTCTCAGTATCTCTGGGCCTCAGTTTACTAATTTATGTAGTAAATATACTCGTATAATTTACATAATATAAGGTTGGAGAACCATGTCCAAGGTCCCTTCCAGCTCTTTACTTGTACAACATCAAAGGGATTCTGGGCACCCAAACTCACTGCAGCAGCTCTATAGCAAGGAGATTATTCTGCCTTGGTTAATCCTCCAGGCCCCCCTCAACCTTGGGCCATGGGTGGGGCAGAGCCGGCTGAACTGATCAAGGAAGACAAATACTGCTCATGCTTTCAAGAAACACCTCTTCGAGCTCCCCAAAGGTGGCTTCACATCTGTCCTGCTCCCTGCTGGCACTCCGGTCACCTAGCATGGGATCTTGTACATCACAAGTACCCAAAATGGTTGTTGAATAACTAGGTGGATTAATTAACTAGTTAACAAGGGCATGCATGCTGGGTCTCTATCAGGATTCAAATAACCTTTCCAAAGCTAATTCTGATGTGTTTCTGTTCTAAGAATACCTAATGTGATTTCTTTCAGAGGATTCTAGGCCAGTTATTGGTCATATGTGTAAGATATTAAAACAGATCCAACATAGCTCCTATGAAAAGCTTGCTCCCTGAGAAGTGAGCAAGCTGAGTCTCCCGCCATAAGGGAGAACACCACACGGAGAAGCCTGAAATGATGTCATATTAGGAGAAATGAGCCCGTGGTTTTTATTGTTCTGGTAGAAGGTAGACATCAGAAGTAGAACCAGTCTTTGGACTGGTTATTTTCTAGGTGAGGTGATGCATGAATGACAAAATGCTATGGAAGTCACAGATATTCTGTGATGGTGACTGCATCATAGATGGGCCCTCCCCATTCGCTGGCCAAACCAGAGGCCACAAAAGCAGCCTCTACATAATTGTCAGAATTCTAGATGAATTATCATCTCAGAAACAACAGTTTGGAGTTGGACTAACCTGGCCTCCCTGTTCCATCTGTCAAGCGGTGAGTTGTTGGATCATGTGATGTGACAGCACCTGTACGCCCACATTCTTAACTCTGGACAACTTATTCTTAGCAACCACTATGCACTTGAAGACAAAATCCATGGTGGTGTTTAGACTTGGTAGCACTCCACACTACTGAACCCAAGTTAAAAATCATGTTCTTGGGGCACCTGCATGGCTCAGTCAGTTAAGTGTCTGACTCTTGGTTTTGGCTCAGGTCAGGATCTCACAGTTTTGTGAGTTCAAGCCCTGCATGGAGCTCTGCACTGACAGCACAAAGCCTGCTTGGGATTCTTTCTCTCTCCCTTTCTCTCTGCCCCTCCCCAACTCATGCTGTCTTTCTGTCTCAAAATAAATAAACTTAAAAAAAAAAATCATGTCCCAGAGTCCATTTGGGTTTACCTCAGAGAGAAAGGTGGCCATCTCCTTCAGCTTCAAAATAGATTGTCATACCTGATCATAAAGATTTATCCAAGTGTAACACAAAAATGTTGGCAACAGCACAGATAACTCCCTGACTAGCTAACAGAAAATCTAAAGCTATCTGATTGTCAATTTCCAACTGGGCCAAAGAGTTTAGATTTGTCTGATAAACCTCAAAAGCTTTGGAAGATCATTTATAGCTTCAGCTAAGATTAATAATACATTTCTCTCATCCTTTTCCAATGGTATAGCCCTCATTATAGAAATCACCATTTAGACGTTCCACATAAAAAGTGAAAGAATATTTCCTCCAGCTAATTTTCTAGAATAGCCTGTGTGGTTTCATTTTGTAAGTTCCTAGAGGCATGTTTCAGTGAGATATGTTTTGCAGAGGGTGTTGAGATCTTAAATACCTAAACAGTTTGAACAAGTTAAGGCTTGATTTCCACATTAAAAAAAAAAAAAAAAAATAGTACCCTAGTGGAGGACAGACTGTCTTGAAGGTGTAGGTGCTTAACAATAGACTTGGATAATCTCTTGACATCTTCTTTGGGAAGAACAACAACAAAATCACATGACAATGTCCAAAGACATTTCTCAGTAAGAGAAATGTTGCGGGGCAACAGCTATGCTATCAGCAAACCCTTACTACAAAACTGAGAAGTGGAAAGAAAGGGGAAAAATTAAAGTCAGAGGGCTAGATGAAGGACAGCATGTTCGTCTGTGGCTTCAGACATCTAGACGGCCTTATTCTAAAGATTTGGAAGAATAAACTGTTTTTGCCATGCTGTCTTCTGCTTATGAAGGTCTCAGGCTAGAGTCTCCTGAAGATCTTCTGCTTCTGGAGGATTCTTAAGGGTCCTCACTGGGAAATTTCTGTTTGGGATGGCCTTCCAGTTGCCAGGGAGGGTTTGTGTTTCTTTAATTGAGAAGCACAGATCCAAAATTCAACCCCCTGAAGTTTTACTGCTTTACTGGGTGTCAGAAATACCGATAAAGTCTTTTTCCGTTATGGTCAAAGGGTTGCCTTTATATGATGACTTTTTCTAGAAAACCAAGTCGTAGGTTGTTCAAGGATGGATTAGGAGTATGTTAATCACAAAACTAGCAGATTGGGGGCACCTGGGTGGCTCAGTCAGTTAAGTATCCAACTCTTGATCTTGGCTCAGGTCTTGATCTCAGGGTCATGGGTTCAGACCCTGCGTTGGACTTCACGCTGGACATGAAGACTACTTTAAAAACAAAAAACAAACTAGTAGATGTATGGATCCATTATAGTATTTGCTTATTACTGCTTTTAACAGGGAAGAGTCTAGGATTAGAGATAAAGTCCTAGATGCTTGGGTAGGCTTGTTACCTTAACGAGTAGAGAACTGATATACTCTCAAAGGAGTTGATCTTATTGTCAATAAGGCCAAGGAAGGATTTTCGACCAGGGAAATTGAAGTGTTTCTGAAAGCTAAGCTAACTTTAATTTGAAAAATCTACTCATCCTTTCTACTCTGTCTGAAGATTGGGGGTGAAGGGAGTATGGACAGAGGAAATTTTGAGTAAGCACCAATATCTTGCAGAGATCCTAATGATCTTCTCAGGAAAATAAGGATACTCATCATTACAGCAGTAGATTGGGACTCCGCTAGTGAGAAATACAAAATTGAATGCCTTGTTTTGATGCTCTTCAGCAAGGAAAGGCTTCAACAAATCTGGGGGAAAAACATGCAAAAAAAAAAAAAGCCAACAACAAACAAAAACAGCCAAATATATTCATATTCCATCACAGGGAATAATTGTATAACATTAATTTGGAGGTTTTCAAATGGGCCTTAAGGTCTTGATGTCCATCCATGCCCCATCTTTACTGCTTTGCCAAGATGGTGTTGTTGGCAGGTGAGGTAAGTACTAGAGCAAGGTTCAGTAAACTACAGCCCACAGGCCAATTCTGACCCATGGGCTTTTTTTGTAAATAAGTTTTTGCTGGAACACAGTCATGCCCATTTGTTTATGTACTGTCTATCACTGCTTTTGCACCCCAGTGGCACAGTAGAAGGGTTGCAACAGGGACTGTGAGACTCACAGGACCCTAAAACATTGACTATCAGGCCCTTTACAGAAAAAGTGTGTCGATTCCCAGTCCTAGGCTCCATTAAGATGGGCCATTTTGGTCATGTTGAAAGTTCCCCAACCTGGTCATTGTAATTCCAGACTATTCTTGGCAGAGTTGCACCCTTTTGTAAAATATGCAGAAGAAGCTGGGTTACGATGAGAATCCTGCAAGGAGTGGACCTCCAGTCTGGTGGAGAGGTTGATTTGGACTGAGATGACTCATGCAAGTTGATACCGTTTGGCCAGATGTGTTGCTTCTGGGCCTCCTGTCTTGGGCTTGCAACCAGAGGGTGACTGTCTATAACTATAGTCCTCAGCAAAAGGAGTTTTTGGAGATTGTGTTTCTCAAGTTAACTCTCTGGGACACAAAGTCAGGACAGAGGAAGAACAGCCAGTGTTGTTGGCAGATGAGGTAAGCACTAGAGCGGGGTTCAGTGAACGACAGCCCACAGGTCAATTCTTGTAACATTTTCAGAGGCAACCCAAGATAAGGTTCATTCCCTGAAGGCCACCAGCCAAGAAAGACCTTAAACTTGTTGGTCTTTGGGGCTGGTTTTGGCCATGAATTTATTGGTATTCACCTGCTGATGACTCTGTGCCCATTTTTACCCCTTGTGGACAAATAAATTTCATGGCAATACAGGACAAGACAATGTGAGATTAGATGAATAACATCTAAAGTGGGGAAAAGCCACCGCTCAGCTAGAGAAAGCCGTTATGATAAAAAGTGAAACTGAATTTTATTGACTTAGCGAAGCAAGGAAGAACACGAAACTGACAATTCTTTTACATAACATCTGGTTAGGAAAAATGAGTGCATTTTATTTTATTGCCCCAGGTGGGACTCAGAAGTTCTTAGGGCAGGAGATCTGAACAGGACAAACAATTAGACTGGCTGATTTCTTAAGGTGAGGGTTGGTGTATGAGATGCAAGATTCTAAGCCACAGAGGAAGGCTTGTACAAGTCACAAGGTATTCTGCTGTTGTTCCCACAACTGATAGCACACTTGTTCTGATCCTCACTCCCCAGTCATTCCAGAAGAATAATGGCTGTCATTTATTAGGCCAGGCACTGTAGACAATTTATCTCTGCATATCTCTGTGCCAGACACTGTCCACATTTCATCTCAGTTAAACCTTACAGCAACACTATCCAGTTGGTATTATTCTTCTTTCCCCTTGACAGAGGTGGAAATTGCCTGAAATATGGTAGCTAGTAAATGCCTGAGCCAAAGCTAGCCTTTCCCCATATCAGCATCTCACTGCCTCTCCTGTGAGTGTGACTCCATGGATACAACAGCCCTCATTCCCAGGCCTCCCCTTCTACTCGGTCTGCAAGCAACAGAGATATGCCACTCAAGCGTCTCCACACCCAGCACTCACACCCCTTCATACTCAGGAGGTCTCTCCCCATTTTTCTCCCTCCTCACTCAAAGTTTAAAGATAAAGCCACGTAAGTGACCAATAATCATACAAAACGGCGCTCAATGTTATCAATCAAGCAGGAAATGCAAATGCATACCAAGCCATAATGAGACGTCATTACACGCCCACCAGACAGAAGAGCTTAAATTATAAGCACTGATAATATCAAATGTTGGCGAGAATATGGAGCAACTGGAATTCATATAATGGTGGGAATGTGAATTGGTATAACCACTTTGGATACTCTTTAGCAGTGTCTGCTATAATTAAATATATACCTTCCCGGATGTATTTCCAACAGAATTGGCTACATGTTCAAAATGCTCAGAGTAGCACTATTTGCGACAGCTAAAAACTAAAAGTTACCCAAAATACCCATGAACAGTAAAAATGGAGAAATATATTGCCATATATTCACAAAATGGAATATTATACAGCAATGAGAATGAACTGCAACTCATATAACAATATGGATGAATCTCAAACAAAATTTTGAACAAAGAATTCACACATAAGAATATGTACTGTATGGTTTCATTTATGAGAGGTACCAAAACAGTCAAAATTGCTTTGATACAGATAATGTTAATCCTCAGCAGGCGGATATAAAGACTGGAAAGGACAAAAAGAGGCCTTTTGGAATACTGGTAATGCTCTGCTTCTTAGTCTGGGTGCTGAACACAGGTGTGTTCCCTTTACGAAAACTAATCAAGTTATACTCTTATAATTTGTGCACTATTCTGAATGTATATTACACCTAAAAATAAAAGTTTAGGGGCGCCTGGGTGGCTCAGTCGGTTGAACGTCTGACTCTTGATTTCGGCTCAGGTCATGATCCCAAGGTCATGGGATCAAGCTCTGTGTCAGGCTCTGTGCAGAGCGTGGACCTGCTTAAGATTCTCTCTCTCTCCCCTTCTGCCCCTTTCCCCCCCGCTCGTGTGCTCTCTCTCTGTCTAAAATAAAAATAAACAAACAAAATAGAAGTTCAAAAAAGATAAAGGCATACAGCCCCTCCTTACCATCCCACTGTTTCCTTCTCCACCCAGTAAGATCCATTCTCAAAGAGAAGGAGTTACATGTCCAGAGGGCCTGTGTCTGAAATGCCCTACTCATTGGTGCCTATGATAGAGGTTCCTAGTGTCTGAACAACCTACACAGCCCACATACACTCTGTAGCACACACCTTTGTCTTGCAACATGACAAGTGATTATCTGGTAGTAACAAGGCTTTAAAATCAGACACCCCATCTCTGCTACTTACCTACTACAGAACACTGGACAAGGGACTTCATCTCTTCAAGTCCTATTCCCTTATCTTCGAACAAGTTGGTAGCATGTGCTATTCACTGTCTGCCCAAAAGTCATGTGTCCCACTTCTTTGCTTTCCACTGCCACTGAGCACACCACTTGTGTGACTTCCTAGACTCTCTAGTTGCTAGAGCAAGAGCTTGGAAATGCTAAGGATGGGAGAGCAGAAGCATGGGAGGGCACTGGTGTTCTTGGTGACACTGCAGTGTCAACCCTGGAACCCTGACTCTGGACAACCACTGGGAGAGAGAGGCCTTGGGTGGTGTCTCCTAAAGGATTTGTCCTTGAGGGTTTGTTTCCTCAATTCCTCCATAAGGACTGAGATGAGAGAGCTTTCTCCAGGCTACAGGACAAGTCCTGGGGAGGATAGGAATCATATTGGATCCAATTGTGAGTTGTTCAGAAGTACCTTCTTGCATCATTTCCCACAAGCACTTGCTCAGTGCCTCTGAGTCCCAGGTGCTATGCTGTGAGCTGAGGACACAGTGGTGGACAAGTCAGATAGGATCCCTGGTTATCAAATGGCCACAGAAGTTCAAGTGAACTCACACTCTGTCAACTTTCTAGATCACTGTGAGCATATTCCCAACTCTGTTTTTGGAGATCCACCAATAATCAACCCAAGGACACTCCTAGAACCCCTATCTTGAGGCTGCCCAAGATGAATTGTTCTGAAGAAAAGTGAATATTTATCTAGTACCTTCTTCATGTAAGAGGTGGCGCCCATTTTCACCCTTCAGGGAGATTAACTTCTGGGGTGGTTGGCACAGGACAGATGTTTGATCTGAGTAGCACAAGTTATCATGTCCACAGGAACCACAGAGAAGGTCCAGAGCAGCTGAGTCAGCTTTAGGGATGAGGTGACCCTAAAGGTGGTGGGATTCCATCAGGCAGAAGAGAACAGGAGATTATCTATGAGAACAAATGAAGGGACACTGCCCAAAGGGGGAAGAACACAGCTGAGCATGGAGACAAACGACAAATTGGGCCAGAGAGGTGGTTTACAGGCTGATCAGAGGACCTTAAATACCAGGTTAAGGAATTTGGATCACATCATGTGGGCAAAGGGAGATTTTAGGCCAGGGAGCAATGTGACAGAGGAGTTCCGGCAAGATTACTTTGGCATCTGTAAGAGGGATGATTAAGACCTTGGAAGGAGCCAACTGAGGCAAGAGCAGCTTCAGAGCTTTTGGAGAGGGGCTCACACCCTCTGGGTTTTATTCCTGGCTTGGCTGCCCTGCTGAGTAAGACTGTACCAACCTGGACTGCCTCTCTCCAGACTCCCTATTATGTGAGAAAAATAACCCCTTACTTGTTTAGGGTTTATTTTAAGTAGCCAAACGTAATTCCTAACTGATATATGTGGCAACTCAAATACCTCTATTTCTCCCTCTTTCTATGATCTCACAATCTGGTGCAAGAATGGATTATGCACCTGTTATGTGCTCTTCAGAAGCTGCCCACAAGAACAGCTGAAGAACCCTCAGATTATGCTACCCGGATGGTCCCAACTCTCAGCCTTGTAGGGACCCCCGTGGCTTGCCTAGATCCTCCAGAGACCAGGAGGCAATGCCAGCTGGAATGACCCCAGGATACCAGACTGCCAGCTGTGAATCCAAGGGAAGAGCCCTAGACCGGCAGTCAAGAGTCCAGGGATTCTGGAAGACCACCTCTGCCACTAATCAGAGCACGACCTTGACCCAGGCATTCCCCACTCCCCTGGGCCTCATTCACCCCTTCTTTAAAATGGAGATTGAGCTAGTATATCAAATTAGGTTACATTTAGCTGTAAATGATCAAACAAAAATAGCTTATTCAAATGGCTTCAACAATAAGGATGTTTATCACCTGATAAAATCCAGAAACAAGACCACTCCAGGGACCGATATGATCAGCTGCTCACCAATGTCATCAGATACTCTGCAATTCTCCGTGAATTAGTTTTATCCTCCTTCTGACTTCCTTCAGGGGCACAGGGATGACTACCAAAAGTACGCTGCACCACAACCAGGCACATCTCAGCCAAGAAAAAAAGAATCCATCTTTCTTGTGTTTCATTTTTAGGAGCAAGAAACTTCCCCTACATTTCCCTATCAGACTTCCCTTTACCTCTTATTAGCCAGAAGTGCCTAGTTCCAACCAATCACTGAAAAGGAAAGTGGGATCCCATCTGCTGTGAAGTACTTTGCAGAGCCTACCATGACCAGTACAGAAAGGGAACCCACCTTTCTACAGAAATGCTACATGACCCCATGATACAGAGCAGATAAAAGCAGAGGCCTTTGGACTGAAGTTAGGATGGGGAGAAGGCTGGAGCCCACCTTCTGTCTTCAGAGTCCCAGTCACAGAATCCTAGAGCTCTTTCCACCAGTATGAAACTACTGGGCTTGAGCTCTAAGGCAGCTTTCCCCACTCAACATTCTATGGGTCTCTGATTCGAAGATGAATGGCAGGATGGGGTCAACGTGAAAGGGAAAATTACCCACATCCATAGAGGTCGTCCTGAAGATGCAGCCAGTCAAAGGGCGTGGGGGCTTCCTCTGGGTTTGCTATAGCTCAGGAAACTATATGGATTATCCTGCACTTTATACTCATAATAGCAACACACATCTATATGTTTTCCTGTCTGCCAGGCTCTTGGGCACACATGATCTCATTCAGTCTAAGAAATAGTCCCATAAGTAGTATAAGGCCCAGACAGCTCTACAGTAGAGCCATAGAGATGGGGAAACCAAGGCACAAATCAAGAAGGCATTTGTCCCACAAAACCCAGGCCTGGAGGAGACCAGCCTGGGCCAAGGCTGCCAATTGGGCCTAAGGATGAGTGACACTGAGGGGAAACTGGGGGTCCAAGGCAAAAAGACATAGGCATGATGGCCAGGTAACTCAGGTCTCTCAATCTCTCTGAGCCCCTCTCCCCTCATCTGTAGAGTGCACCCTCTCAGGGTCATTGGGAGGACTGGGGAGCCCTCTGGAGACCCCTGGGTTGTTGAGGAGGGCTGTGGGGTCCTCCTGGCTGAGGCTGCAGACAGCTTGGGGAGGACGAGAGCCTCCTCATCTCTGGGCTATACCTGAACGAAGCCTGGGCCCCAAACGCCCACTGCCACCCCATGCCTGGCCACTGTCTCCTCCCGGGGCTGCCAAGGCAGGGCCCCTGGCCCCGCACCTCCCCCACTCCCTGGAGGCAGGCAGCTGCTAATGGCTCTCCCCACAAGCTGGTTCATTAAAGATTTGTTCTGTCGAGTTGCAATCAAAATAAACAGACCAGCCTGAAAGCCAGGGAACTAAAAACCAATTAAGAGGGAATGGAGATGGAAGGAGGGGTGGGGGCAGGAGGGGAAAAGAGGCCGGGGCTTTCCAAAGACTCAGTTCCCATGGCAGCCAGCTTCCAAAATAGTCTGGGAATGAAAAATAATGAAAACCACTGTGGAGAGCAAAGCGATCCTGGCAGGAGAGTTCCGACCTTGGGATTGGTTAAATCCCCTTGCTCGTGGCTCCCAGAGGGCACCCCAGTGGGTCAGAGCACTGGTGACCTGTCCTCCCTCCCTCCCTGCCCATTCCTCTTTCCCTCCCGAGGTGGTGAATGGTTCAGACCCTCTGCAGGGCCCACAGCCAGAGCATCAAGGTGAGGGAACCACACTCAACCCTGCCCCATGTGGAAACCAGAGAAATATGATGGAGGTGGGAAGGGCCAGGGATGAGACTGGAGGGGGAAGTTCAGGCACCATGAGGCCCCCAGCCCCATTTCAGAGGGCTTCCTGGAGGAGGTGATATTCAGACTGATAACTGAAGTAGGAGCCGGCCAGGAAATGAATAGAAGGAATTGCCGCTTCAGGAAGAAAGAAGAATTGTAAAGGGAGAGTAGGGGAGTGAGAAAAAGAAAAACCAGAGGTTCAGTAGGGCTGACAATTCTTGAGTTAGGCATATTCTGTGCCGAGCTTAGTGCTTTTTTTATGCACTGGATCCTCAGATGCAGGAACCCTGACAGACTGAGAGTCACAGATGTAAAGGGGGTGGAGCCAGGAGCCCTGCACAAATCTGTGGACCCTGTAACCGCCTTCCTTCCCCTCTGCCTGGAGCCAGGCCTTCTGGGGAGCCCCCAGTTCCCTGTCCCTTCCCTCACCCTGGCGACAGGGGAGCCCAGCGTGGAGTTTCTAGCAGTCATTTCCTACTGATCTCTCCGAGGAGGCCCTGCAGCCCACCGGGAGGCATCACCGTTTAACCATCTCCAGACCCCCTTGTGGTCTGGTTTCTGTTTCACTGGTGAGGCAACAGGAAAGCTGAGATCCTATTAAGCTGACTTGCAGATGCCAAAAAGGAATAACAGCCAAAATTGAGTTAACCCTTGCATACTCCTTTGTCCGCCCCTGCTTCCCGGACCACAGGAATAAGCACTGAACCACATCACTGGCAAGAGAAGCAACACCTCGGCCCCAGGAGAATGGGCACCAGGGTCCGGAAGGCCCCCCGGGCAGGTCTGACAGGTCGTGAGCCTCCTGTGTGGGTATAAGTGTGATAAGGGGCAGTGGCCTGACAACACTTGCCAGGTAGAAGGGCTCCTGGGTAGGAAGCAGGACTGTGCTAACTAGACCCCGTTCTTCCACACAGGAAGGGGCAAGGTGGAGTTCAGCTGCCCCAGGGGCAGTTCTCAGGCACTGACTTTTCACTAGTCTCTCTTTCCAAGAAGCCAAGCCAGCGCCCAGTGGGAACCCACTGGAAATGGGATGCCCCCCAAGGAGGCAAAAGCAGAGCCTTAGCTCCTAACTTAGCACCACCCGAAGGCTCAGAGCAGAACAAGGGGAATGCGGGCCGAAGAAAGAGCACTGGGCTGGGAGTCCAGAGGCTGGCCTTAAGCAGGAGCTCATCCTGCCTTTGGGGTGAAGGAAGCATAGGTTTTGCAATTAGCCCAGCTCTACCTCCTGGGAGCTATGTGACTGTGAGCCAGGGACTCCTCTCTGAGCCTCAGTTACCTCAGCAGCAAATGGGCACAGTAATGCTGACCCCGTAAGGTCTGTATTAGGGTGAAACAAGGTGCCAGAGTACCCTGAAGATGCTGGGCAGGGACTAGGAATTCACTAGCTTTCCTTTCTCCTCCAGACCTCAGCTCTGCCAGCTGCAAAACGGGATGCCAACCCTCCTAGGTCAGGTGTGTAAAGCACTCGGAAAACCGCAAAGGCCTATAGAGGGGCGCGAGAGGTCTCTGGCTATGGAAGCTGCCGAGAAACCACTCCCTTTCCAGCCCCCGTAACCCTAGGCATGTCTTTCATCTGCCATCGGCCATAAGGCCTCCCTCACCCTGCATGGCCTCTTCCTGGGTGGTCTGGAGGAGCTTCTCTGGCCACAGAGAAAGTGTAAGAAACTCACAGCAAAGTGTAAGAAACTCACAGCAAAAACACGAAATTAGAATTATTTTGGCTGTCCCACCTGTTCCTCTGCTTACTGTTGAAGGAAATGAAGCCCAGGCACAGACGATGATCCACCTGAAGTCACAGCTTGTAAGTGCCTGGGTTTGGAACCCCAGGGCCATCAACTCCAAGGCCTGTACTCCTGCCCCTGTCTTGTCCCACTTCCCAGTTCACGGGCAGAATGATTCCTGGGCCCAAGAGGTCTGTCCAGGCCCTGAATGAGGAATTTTCAGAGATCTGGAGTGAGTCTCTCCTTCTGTAGGTACTGAGAGCATGGTCCCCTCTCCACTGGTGGGAGAAAGCGACACACTGAGTTACCACCAGCTTCCTTGCTGGCCTATGCCTGTCTGGAAGGAGCCAATGAGGCAGTGAAAAGGGCAGCCTGCCCGGAGGCGGTGACACTCAGGCCTGGGTTTGAATCTGGATTCAGCTGTGTAAACCTGCATGAGTTCCCCAACCTCTCTGCCTTTTAGTCCCCTTATCTGTCAATTCATAAATCCAGGAGGAATGCTCGTCCCATCCCACAGGCCGCAGGGAGATCCAAAGAAGATAACTGATATGTGTTGAAAACTGTCAAACCTTGTTATCATTAGTAATTAGCACAGTCATTGTTTGTGTTTCTAAGCAGCAGATTCACTAAGTGGGTTAAACAGCTTCTCCCTCCCCACTCCTCAGACCTCCCCATCCTGTTGACACTAGTCCTGCTTTGTTCACAGACAGTTGAAAAGGTGACTGCGTGCCCACCCATCAGAACAGCCCCCCATCCTGGGTGAGTGCCCACAGAGAAACTAAGCGTTGACAGTTTATCTCATGTGCTGGTTGTCCTGGCCCCAACACAGAGCAAAGGAAGCAAGTGTGGCAGGTATTTTCCCCCTTTTGACTCCCACGAATGAAAAAGAACAACACATTAGATCAATAGCCACCTGACACATTTTTGTGTAGTGCTTACCACTCACCAAGCACTGTACTTTACACATCAAGTGCTGTGCTGGCCAGCCATGGATATAAAATCCTGGGCGTCTCACATCACAGCCTGTGATGGAGCAGTGACTTCCTTTCTTACTTCCTTCCTGCCTTCCTTCCCTCACGTTTCCACCTTTGACCTGCAAGCCCACATTTCCACGCAATCCCGGGCAGCAGGGAAGACTGGGCAGGAGGGAAGGCCCCAGCCATCTGAGAGAGGACCCAGGGGACCCAACCCAGTCAAAGCAGCAAAAGGGAATGAGGCAGGTACAGAGACCCAGGGCCCAGAGAAGGGCATTTGCTTGGAGATTTGGCCCAAACAGGGAAGCCCTTCTGCCTGGGTGTCCAAGAAAGAATATTTCCCAACCAGCCACCCCCAGACCAACACCACTAAAACTAATACCAGAGGCTCCTCCAACAAGGCCTGGGGCTCCAGGGACACTCAAGGAATATCGAATCAAACTAACCAGGAAATCAGATGAAATTGAGGCTTCCTCAGACATCTGAGGAAAATAGAACCCACTGAAAGCAGAGCCAGGTCTTGAGGGTGGAGCAGGGAGTCAGAGAGTGCCCACAACAGCTGAGAGGAGGCCCTAATCCTGGGGGACTCTGAGGAAGTCGTGTCTCCTGAACTGTAGGCACTGCTCTCCCGTGTTCCCAGGGGTCTACAGAGAGATGTGGTTAGCCACTGGGTTCAAAGGGACACTGTGTTTCTCATGGGTCACCCATTCAACTCTTTCAGCCACCCCCATGAAGCAGAAATCATTACGCCCAGTTAAATCTAAAGAACCTTCAGCTCAGAGAGGTTAAATAACTCAGCCTGGGTCACACAGTGCCCTCGTCAGGGTCATTTAGCTGTAAAGAACTTATATACTCCTTGTTTAACAGGATAAAATAACTAGCCAATGTTGTTCCAAGCCCCCACCCTCTCCCCTTTCCTGCCAGGGGAACTCCTGCTGGCCCACTTCTCTGCTTTCCCTTCCCACCCTTGAAAACACCCCTGCCGGCAAAGTGGTTCTTTGGGACTTTAACAAGCAGAATTGGAAGTAAAAAGGACAAGAGAGGAGGATCCAAGAGGCACTGGGGGTAGCCCTGGAGTAGCTGTAAGGTGGAATTATGGGGAGAGGAGAAAGAAGGATTGTGCCCTGAGGAAGCACAGAGGCCACTAGAGAAGTGGAGGGTAGGCTAGGGAGTATCCCCTTTCATGACTGAGAAATGCAAAGAAAGAACTGAGGTAATAATGACATAACATTTGGTTTCCAAACTCTGTTGTTTTTGTTTTAAGTTTATTCATTTATTTTGAGAGAGAGAGAAGAGCAAGTGGGGGAGGAACAGAGAGAGAGAGAGAGAGAGAAAGAATCTCAAGCAAGCTCTGCATTATTAGCTCGCACCCCGACTGGGGGCTCGATCTTACAAATCATGAGATCGTGACCTGAGCCAAAATCAAGGGTTGGACATTTAACCAACTGAGCCACCCAGGCGCTCCCCAAACTCTGTTCTTTTGAACCAATACCACTGAGACTGGACCCCAGGAGTCACAGCTTTGTAGACATTGCATTTGCCGGGCGAGGGGTGATGAGGGAAGAAATGGAAATGGGAACTGAGGCAAAGCAGAACCAGCCTCCTTTCTCAAGTCACCTTTGCCTTCCTTGGTGTGATGCTCTCTTCCTTCCACTTCCTCCATCTCGCTTTGTTCACACTTAGGAATTTCTGTTCCTTTATAACTTTGGCCAGCACACCGCCTTCCATGGCCACCTGTAGGATCTTCTTGGCCCTCTTCTACAATGATGCCAATTCTGCTTGTGTTCCCACTGTGAACTGTCTCATTGCATTCATGTTTCCTGGTTCAAAAATCATTTCCCTATAATTAAGTCTCTTTTTGGAAGCTTTATCTTCAAAGGTTAGCCCTAAGGTGTACCTGACTCTCCACTGTGTTTGACTTTTGTGGCTCCATTATCAAGTCGAGGGCTTATGAATCTATAGAATTGTGTGCGGATCCTTAAAGAATTCACAATTATAAATGGTTTATTTTTTTTTTAATTGACTTAAAGTTTTTTTTTAATGTTCATTCATTCTTGAGAGAAAGAGAGAGAGAGAGAGAGCATGAGCAGGGGAGGGGCAGAGAGAGAGGGAGACACAGAATCCAAAGCAGGCTCCAGGCTCTGAGCTGTCAGCACAGAGGCCAACACAGGGCCTGAACTCATGAATCAGGAGATCATGGCCTGAGCCAAAGTCAGACACTTAACTGACTGAGCCACCCAGGCACCCCAGAAGACTATTGACTTTAGGGCCTTCTTGCTGTGGGTGCTTCTCACTCAACAGGAAGCAGGCCGGTGTGGGGAAGGATAAGAGGAAGGGAGGAAGGGTAACAGCAAGGGGACTCAAGTGCAGCCACCTTACTTGGCATCCACTGGAGCCATGCAGAACGCTCAGGAACCCTGGCCTGACCAAGCTGTGGGAGAGCTGCTGCTCCGTCTCCATTCTGCCCGCTCTCTCTAAACGTCCTCTCTCCTGCAATGCCGTCCCTATTGCATAGGCTCCTTCAAAATCTAAAAAGAATTTTTCAAGCACCTTCAAAAGATCTTTTAAAAACTTTCTGAAAAGAGATTTAAATGTGGGCAAATGATTTCTGAATAGGGCAACATGGATAATGGGGCCTTTAAGAATAGATTGCTTGGGGTCCCCTCTTTAGGCTTTAAGGAAGAGAAAGGGCTGCCTTCCCTTCTCCATCAGGAAGGAAAGAATAGCCCCTCTCTTTATAAGAGCTGCACAGTCCCCCAAAGGCCACCGACTCCCAGATCTCCCCGGGCCTTTTATATTAACCAAGGCAATGGGTCTTCCATCCAGGGGTCCAAGCAAAGGCGGACAGCTCCATTTGTACCCAAGGTGAACATGCCTATGTACAGAGCATGGTGCACGAGACAAGATCACAACCAAGTGTGCAGGAGAGATGGATCTGCCCAAGGGGGTACGCGCTGAATCCCGCTGGCATTTTAAACTTCCAGGCCAATTATTTGTTTCCGTCTGGACAGACAGAATGGGCCTTCATGAGGGGCTGTGGATAACCGTGATCACGTGAAAGTGTCAGACGAGCTGCTCTGGACAAGCCAAGGGCGAGTCAGAGTGAAATACCACACTTCTCAGCTCTTCTGAAGAAAGGCAGCTTTACCACTTTCAAGTAGATACAGTAATGGGAACCAGGTGTGACCAGGAGTGGTCCTTGGGGAACAACTTCGAGGACTAGCTAGGAAGGTGTTGTAACCAGCAAAGTGGCTGTTTATCTGTGAATGGGTAAGTGTATGTGATTTGAAATGTCCTGCTTGAATGTCTCTCCCAACATCGTTTTCTCACTATCTTTTTGTACTTCCATGAGGAAAGATCAGCTAAGCAAAGGCTAACTTCCTCCCAGCCATGTCTAAATTACTCCAAACCTTAAATGAGTACCTCTCCCCCATCAAAGATGTTTGCCTGAGTGGCAGCTCACGAGGAAGCCTGTGTTTCACAGCAGGAAGAGGAGTTTAGCCAAAATTTCCGCATGGAGACCACATTGATCCCAGCCCCAATCCATCTCAGAGTGAATGTCTACAGATTTAGGTACCCAACGATAGTGGATGAACTTAGCTGAGTTGAAATACTCAGGGGAGAAGGAGGGAAAAGTGAAAGCTTCCCAGCAGGACTGGTCCTGTGTCGGATCCAGTAAACAGGTATTAAAATTGTGAATAATTCAGTTCAGTGACTACTGTGTAACTCATTCTATAGCAGATGCTTTGAGGAACAGCCATGGTCCATGTGATCCAGGAAAGTGAATCTTGTAGGTGAGAGGGGACATTCATACAACAATGGCACAAGGCAAATCGAAGGTAATGCAACAGGTTAGAAAAGAACAGGATTTTACAGTGATGCAGAAGAACAAGATTACTTCTAGTTGGAGAACCACAAGCAGCTCTCTGAAGGAGAAGATTTTTGAGGTAAGCTTTAAAGCTAATTAAAACAAAATAAACCATTAAATAGGCTACGCTGACAGTGGATACATGAATGAGTACAGTTATTTGGAGAACAGTTTGGCAGTATTTCCTATGGTTGAAGATATGCATTCCATCACCCAACAATTACACATCTGGGTATACATGGTTTAAAAAAAAAAAAAAAAAACCAACTCTCACACATGAACTAGACATTCAATGGCACTTTCTATGTAATGTCAAAAAATTAGTAATGACCTAAATGTCCACTAATAGATTAAAGGATGAATAAATTGAGGTATATCCATACAATGGACTATTATACATAGGTTGAAATGAATGTACTAGAGCTTTGTGTATCCATGTGGAACAATCTAGAAAGGTTTGTTCAAAGCATTTAAGGCAACCTCTGACCAATCATTAGTTGAGTACTAGGCTGACCAAGCAAAGACTTCAATGGTTGTACACAGGGAATGCAGACTTTACAGTCAAGCAAAGTCATGAAACAAACAGCATTGGCCAACAATAACAACATTAACCCATTTCAGGAGAGGAGAATCTGATCTCCAGACTTATCACATTATATTATCTACATCATACTCAAACTGTCAAAATGTAAGGAGAGGGGCATCTGGGTGGCTCAGTTGGTTAAGCGTCAGACTCTTAATTTTGCTCAGGTCATGATCTCACGGTTTTGTGAGTTTGGACCCCACATCCAGCTCCGTGCTGACAGTGCAGTGCCTGCTTGGGATTCTCTGTCTCTGTCTCGTTCTACACTTTCCCCACATATGCTGTCTCTGTCTCTCTCAAAATAAATAAACTTATAAAAAATTTTTTTTAATGCAAGGAGAGAATCTTGAAAGCAGCAAGGGAAAAATAACTCATCATAAACAAGAAACTGTCAATCAACAATTCTATATCCAGTAGGACGATCCTTCAAAACTGAAGGAGAAATTAAGATATTCCCAGATAAACAAGTACAACAGAAATCACAATAAATGTATGAGCCAAGACAGCCAGAGATTGTTAAGCTGGAAGTTTTTAATCTAGCTATATGCTATTTATAAGAGACACACTAAAATGCATGGACCCAGAAAAAGTGAAGTAAAGGGATGGAGTTTGATATAACAGAAAAAATAACAATTGAAAGAAAAGTGGTAGAGTAATATTAGTACCAGACAAAATACACTTTAAGGCAAAAGGCATCATTAGAGATAGAGGGTCAATACATACCAATGAAAGGAAATTCACCAGGAAGATATGAAAATATAACATGTAGACACCTAATAACATGACTTCAAAATGTATAAAGTTTGACAGAATTACAAAAGAGAAACTGACATTTCCACAATCAAAGTAGATTTCTCTGTCACTGAGAGACATTATTGGTAATGACTTACCTTAATTAGGGGTGCCTGGATGGCTCAGTCAGTTGAGTGTCCAACTCTCCATTTTGGTTCAGGTCATGATCCCAGGATCATGGGATTGAGCCCTGTGTTGGGTTCTGCGCTGAATGTGGAACCTGCTTGGGAGTTTCTCTCTCACTCCCTTTGCCCCTCTCCCTGGCTTGCACACACTCTCTCTAAAATAAAAAATAATTAATTAATTAACAATCTTAGTCTAATGGACAAATATAGAACTCTTCACTTAGTCATTGTATTATTCATATTTTTCCCTTGGAACATTTATAAAAACTGACCATGTATTATGTACAAATTAGAAATTGATAGCAAGAATACTTTCAAACTATTATTTTGTAACTTTTTAAAAACATTCCTAAATAACTCCTGTGTTAAAGACGAAACTATAATGAATTGAGGAATGAGAAAATATTTAGAACCTAACAACAGTTAAAATAACATTTCTAAGTTTCTTGATGCGGTTACAAGAATGATAAAGAGAAAAATGTATTTTCATTTATGGCTCATGCAAGAAAAGATGTAAAGGTCACAACCTATAAAGAATTAAGGGACCAGCTCAAGAAGTTAGGGAGGAGAGAAACAACAAATAAAGTAGAAGGAAAGAAATAAAGATGAGGACAGAGACTAATGAAATAGAAAATGGGCATAACAAGCATCAATAAAACTAAAAACTGGTTCTTTGAAAAGACTGATAAAGTAGACAAATCTTGGGCAAAGTTGCTCAATACACAAGCGATTGTATAAATGGACAATGGTGGAACCACATTCCCACACCAGCAGGGGACCCCATATCCAGGATGTTACATGTGAAAGAAATAGCCTTCTATCTCGTTTAAGCCATTGTCACTTTCGGTGTCTGTTTCTCCCAATCAAAACTATTCCTAACCAAGACAGAAGGTTCATCCAGGCCTGGGCTGGGTCTAGGCATCCCAGCTAGGCCAGGCAGGATGAAGATGGTGGGGGACAGTGAGGAGAGCCGGTACCATGGGTGATCAGGTGAAGTTGTCTCTGAGAAGCAGAGGTGACAGATGAGGTCATAGTCAGGCTGGGCTGAGGTGGCAACTCTGACGTTGGTGACCAGGACAAGCAGTAACCACAGTAAGCACCATGACTACATTCAACAGTCTCTCCTGGCTTTACCAGGTGGGCCTATCCCAGGGCTATCTTGTGGAGGCCAAACCCACTGGGCAGGTCTGGTTCCTCTGGGATATGGGTTATGGTCTCTGGCTTGTGTTTCCAAGCCCACCTCAAACTGGTTTAAACAATAAAGACAATTTGTTCCCTCATTTAGCTTAGTTTGATCCCACAACTCAAAGCATGGCAACAAAGATGCGCGAAACTGTCCCCACATGGTCTTATACTACCCATCCCTCCAACAGCTCCAGATTCTTCCCCAGTGAGTGAAATGGCTTTAGCAGTTCCAAACTTCCCAGCCTCAGCCCACATCACCCAGGGAGAAAAAGAGCTCCTTCCTCCTTTACAAGTCTAGGGTTTAGTGTTCTCTTATTGGCCAAAATTAGGTCATGTGCTTGTCTCTATGCCAATCAACATGCTGATTGACTTCAGCCAATCAGGACTCTCCTGGAGTCTGCTGGAATTGCTGTTAAGTTGGACAAATTGTAGAGCCTCACTCTCTCCTCATGTACTGTAGAAGCTGTTAATGTACCTAACTTGTAATACTTCCAGGTGATAAATAAAATTAGTATTTAGTCACCTAGCACAGTGCCTGACACTGCATCTGATAACTGGTAACCATGAAGCTATTAGCACTGACATGAAAACCGGGCTCCATTCCTACCCCTGAGGTGAGAAACTTGGGCTGGGGCTCTTGGTGTGGGGCTAATTCTGAGAAAAGGGAGTGGTATCAACACAAAACTCAACCTCCAGGCGTGGGAGGTAAACTGAGGCTGTACGTCCCTAATACAGCTGAAAGCACAGAATCCAGGGAAGTCCAGTTCTTCCTAATCTTCCTAATTACCCAGAAACCCCAAGGACAAAGGAGCAGAGGCGAATGCGCCCAAACATGAGTTTCCTAGGGGGACCCCTCCCCATTTTGTGACCTCCCCAGGGATCGTATCTAGGCCTCTGGGGTGGGACTGTCCCATTAAATGGCCACATGCAAAGTAAGAGGAGTAAGGAGGCTACAGAGCTTCCCTCAGGCTTGGCTCATGGTGGGTGACAGGGTCATATGCCCTGACAGGCCTTTACCCAAGAAGAAAAATCTTTCTAATAGCCCAGAAGAATGCCCTAATCTGACATCTCGTTTAGCAGATTATTGGGCCTGGCTTTGATCTCTCCTGGGCATAATGAGTGTGCCTCTCAGGCCAATCAGCAGTCATTAATTAGCAGAACGGCCAGCAGCTGGGCCTGCCCAGGAGCGGGGCCCTTGCTCTTGAGTTGGGAAAGTGAGATGTTTGTGAGCAAGTCAGACCCAGTGCGAAGCTATGGGATCTACCAGGGTCACCAGGACGAGTCAGCCCTGAGGTCTCTCTGGGAAAGTGCCCTAAGCTGGGCCTTCACGTGACACATGTGACACACAATGCCACCCAGGGACCGGGCAGGGAGAGATGGCCTCTGCTCCCTGCAGCACACCACCCGATAGCGAGAATACAGCATAGCAGAGTGGGTGACCCCACAGCACGCGCACCACGATGCGCAGACAGACCACAGAGACCACCTGGTTGTGCGTCTGACCCTCTCCCCCAAGGCCAAATCCTGTCTCTCTGACTTATTGGCTCTCGGCCCCCTTTCCTCCCTCTTCTTGGGCCCTGCCATCCCCCCACGTGGCCCTTTGGGTCCCTGGGAGCTGGTGAGCAAAAGAGGTGTTGGGTCCTACGGTTTCATCATCTCTAACAGCAGTGGGACCAGCCTCACATTCCTACCTTAGGGTTAGCGTTTCAATAGAAACTCGACCAAGGATACAGATGAGGAGAACCTGCATTGGTGTTCCCGGCTTAGAGGGGTTAGAGGTAGTGCAAAGGAGACAGAAGCCAGAGACTTGGTGTAGGAAGAGCTGGATTCATACGCCATCCTCTGCCACTCACTAAGTAGCCATGTGACCTTGAGGTAAATCCCCTTAATTTCTCTGAACAGTAGTGCTGTCCTTTGCATAAAACAGGGTTCTTTTCCACAAAGTGACTGCAGTATGAACTGTCCTTAGTTTTTGTATAACACCAGTGAGTTGAATGTGTGTTTTAAGTGTTCAAAATGACTAATAAATTTTTTAATCAGTGAAAATGAACATTAAATTTATCTTCATTTCAAAAATTAATGAACAGGTAAAACATTAATAGAAATGTAAACATTAAACTTAATGCAACAGGATACATCATTAGGAGACAAAAATTTTTAAATGATTCAAATAATCATTCATATGAATTATTTAAGGGGCGCTTGGGTGGCTCAGTTGGTTAAACGTCTGACTTCAGCTCAGGTCATGACCTCACAGTTCATGAGTTCAAGCCCTGCATTGCCTGTGCTGACAGCTCAGAGCCTGAAGGCGGCTTCAGATTCTGTGTCTCCCTTTCTTTCTGCCCCTTCCCCACTCGTTTTCTCTCTCTCTCTCAAAAATAAACATTAAAAATTTTTTCTAAAGGTAACAAGAAAATGTAATTAACTATAAAAATTAAATATTAATTGATCTTATTTAGTACTACCCTAAAAAAATTAAAGAGGTCCTTGTTATGTCATTAAAAATTGCACATTAACAATTTGTGTACAAATATTTCCCATTGCTTTGGAAGACCTTTCTGGCTCTATACCATCTGGGGGAACAGCACAGAGAGAATTATAAACTAACACCAAGTATGTTCTTTCTGCACCATCACCACGGGGCGGGGGGCGGGGGGAATCTATCGTGTGTTTAATAAATTTGAGAACAGCTTTTCAAATTTTTTCTGGCAGAAGTGTGCAAAGAATGAGACCTTTTAATCAATAGTAAGCATTCATTTGTTTGTTTGAATAAAAGCCTTCTTTACTCTCACCAGGTATGGATGGAGACTGCCACCCCTTGGTTGTGTCTCTTTCAATGCTCTTGTGTTCTTTGAACTAGAACCAGAGCATATAACTCTCTGAGTGATTTCAAGTCATATCTTACTGATTTTAGATTTTTAAAAATATGAACTAAGTATTACACTAAAAACCACGGATGTGTGATACTTTAAAAACACAGAGAAACTAATAAAAACTGGCTTTGCAACGACTTGTTCTAGATAGGTGGTTTCCAAATCTTTTCCGCTGTCAGGACCCTCTACTGGGGGACTGGAATGTAAAAACCAGCAAAAGCAGGGTTTTTGAACCAAATGAGCCCTGCTCTCCTCCTTCCTTCCATGGCACACACACTCCTGCACATTAACACAGGGAGCAGGGGATCCCTGAGGGGCTCTGGTGGAGAGGAACTCAACATTTCTGGGGAACTCTGGGAACTTTCCAGCTCTGAACTGCCAAGGGGTCGGGCGTGTGCTGGCTTGCTCACTCCAGCCAGAGGGCCAATGCCAACCTCATCAAGACCTCACGGTTCTTCCTGGTTTCCAGGTTAGGGTTCTGATTTCATGAGAATCGCCAGCTCTCTCATCCATCCCCATCACCTCACCCCTCCTCCTTCCTAATCAGCACCGGGCACTCCTCACCCCTCGAACCCACCTGCTGCAGCCCCCCAGTTCCCCTGAGCAGCACAGACGTTCCTAAGAAGGATGCACCTATGGACATGCAGCACCATCTACAAGTCTGCAAAGGAGCTTCCTGGGGCTCATGACTTAGAGATGAGAGACGGTCCTGCCTGGCTCCCTGCTCTGCCCTAGTGCTTTTATTAGCTCATTCAGTTCATCCTTTTGATAAAAGTTTATTAAGCACCACTCTATGCCACTGTGCTGAGTTCCAGGGAGACAGCGGTGAGCGAGATAAACAAGATCCCTGTCCTCAAGGAGCTTACGGAGTGGGAGGAGAGATGAACATTATAAGATAATCACTCAATTGAACTTGATACAATGGTGTAAAATGACCCTTCCTTTCTCTGTGACCCTCCTGTGCTCTCCGCAGACACACAAGAAGTGAGATCTAAGGGCCTTTAGGCTACCAACTCACAGCTCTTCTGGAAGTTCTGATAGCCCTAGGGGCCTTGCAAAGGAGCCCAGCTGTCTGAGCAGGTCCTCCCTGGCCACAGGGAGCATGTGCTCAATGGCCAAGTTCAGTAGCCGCACAGCCCCCGCCCCCACCCCAGCCCTGCCTCTCTGACTGAGAGCACCCTCAGGGGAATCTCAAGGCAACCTGCTTTCCCCCACCCCATCCCCACCGACAAATGATAGTAGCACCAGGGTGGATCCAAATTTCGTGGGGCCAGAAACTTACCCAATTTAGGGGGCCCTCCTTAAGAAGCCAAACAGAAAATCACAAAACTAGGTTAAAAAGTGAACATTTGGGGCTCAGTCAATTAAGCATCCGACTTCAGCTCGGGTCATGATCTCGCAGTTCGTGAGTTCGAGCCCCCACGTCAGGCTCTGTGCTGACAGCTCAGAGCCTGGAGCCTGCTTTGGGTTCTGTGTCTCCCTCTCTCCTCTGCCCCTTCCCTGCTCGTGCCCTGTCTCTCTCTCTCTCTCTCAAAAATAGAAATAAACATTTAAAAAAAATTTTTTAAGTGAACATTTTTTTCTTTAAAATGCTTCTCATTATTTTCTAGAAGTCACATCAACACATTCATTTTTAGAAGGTAACAAATACACAAAAACCAGAAAAACAATATTTTAACAAATGAACTCACTGACACACCTTTACAGTACAGCCCTTACATTTTTGGCTGCGTGTTCTCTGACTGCCTCACCATATGCCAACGATTTCATGCCATCTTCTGTGGAGAGTGTAGAACAGCCTTTCCGCCACGGTTGAGTGAAATACGTGCTTTGTCATTCAGAGTTTAGAAAAATTTGTTTCAGCTTTACGACTAATGTCTCGTGAGTTTTTCAGATTGTTGTCAGTTGGGGGTAAACCCCTAACAAGTTTCATATGAGTGGTGAGATTAAAAGAACTTCCCACGGACTAGCTTCTGGCTTAGGACACTTCGAACCTCGTTTCTCAACCACTACCCACACGCTTCCCATCCCGAAAGCCCTAAGACCCTCTCAAGCTGCATCACATCAGGTGGGTCAACACCATGGGTCAAATGAGAGTTCCTAGAAATCATTCCTCCTCCAATAACCCTAATGTCACACAGAAGTGCCGAAAGGCCTCCTTCATGGGCTGCAGCCACACAAACACATGCCATTCGCCCGCTCCAAATGCATCCCTGACTCGCGTTTCCCTAAGCTGGATCCCCAAACTGCCGCCAGTGACCCCACTACCGCCTGACAGGAGGGCCAATGTGACAGAGGGTAAGTCAGGATGAAAAGAAACAGCAGCCTCAAATGATTGTGGTCGAAATAACGTGCTTTTGCAAGTTTTGCAAAAACATGAGACCGTGTGAAAGCGTGGCCAGGGCCCCTCCCGAGGCCTTGGAAGGACCCAAGCAAGCGAGGGCCCAGTAAGTGCTGCAAAGGGGCACAGCCCTCAGAGATGAAAGAAGCCAGGGGAGTAATTACTGAGGCGGGGGCCTCAGGGCTGTGGCCTCTGGCACAATTATCTTCACAAGTTAAATTAGCCCCAGATAAACCTGTACCTAATAAACGGGGAATGGGGGGGGGGTGGGGGGGACTGTACCTAATGCTCTCACCCCAAGGCTGGGTCGTCAGAGGTTGTTTCTCTCCGCTCTGGGGTTCAGGCCTGTGCAGGCTGCAGGCCAAAGCAGGGCCCAAATGTCACATCTCACAAGCCCCCACGAGCGAGAGCCCACTCTGACTCACGCACCCAGACCCGCATTTGCCCCCCAAAGCCCTCTCATACTCAGCACCTCATCTGACAGAAACACAAACACACCCAAACACAGGACCAGGCTCTCCCACAGCCTGAGCAGAGGAGGTGCCCTCTTTGTGGGGGGCCGGGAGAGGAAATGGGAGGGCCCTCTCCCTCTGTTCCCCCCTGACAGGGTGGGAGTCACGCTGCCACCATTGTATTCTCTGATTCTATGAAAGCCTGCCTTTCTTCTTCATGGCTCTCGCCCGCACCAGGATCCAAGGCTCTGCAGACCTGGAATGCTATCTTGCCCTCTCTCTCTCTTTTATTCCACCTATCTCTTCCATCCGAGGAGCAGGGGTGAGCCCTGGACCCAACAGTGGAACAAGGTGCTGACTCTGATTCATAGCAGAGTCACGCACTGAGCCCCAGGTCTCACCGGCCTCAGGTTACGCAGGCTGGACAGCCAGGTGATGTCACCCACTGGCCCCAGCTTCTGCCCAGGACAAGTGTGGGAAATAGTGCAGGGGTGAGGGGTTGAGGGAGGTCTCAGGGCTCTGGATTTCCAATGGCTGCAAGATTGGCCAAAGTCCTGGCTTAGTGCACAAGTCCCAGGGCTGAGACCTGCCCCACAGCCCCAGCTCCTATGTTCCAGGGCAGCATAAGTCCCAGGTTTTGCCAAGGAGATTGACTGATGAGCCAAGGGTCTTCAGAGAATACTAAGATGGGAGTCAGAGACCTGGATTTGAATTCCAGGTCTCAGGAGTTTGGGAGAGGGAGGGAAGGTAATGGTCATAAAGACTTTTGGGAGGGAGGGTGAGGGAGTTCATCATTCTGAGTAACAAGAACCATGAGCAAGCAGATTAGCCAGAGCTAGCTGGTAGTGGGCCAGGTCTTTGAGGCTCTTCCGCTCAGGAAAACCCTGTTCTCTGTCCTAAGCCGGGGGGGAAGGAAAACAGGAAACACATGTTGTGTAGGGGAGGTTGAGCACCCAGCCCTGAGAAGCCCCCAGGGAGGACCTGCTCCCTGGATGGGAGTTTCCCAGCCACACCTGAGGACCTAGCCCTGACCAGCCTTGAGGGAGAAACGTGCTTATCAAGCTTATATGAAGAACTCAGAGCTGCTAGACCAACGTCTGCATTCTCACTCATAAACTCCTGTGCAACCTTGGACCAAGAGCTTAGCCTTTCTGGGCCTCTGCTTCTTCCCCTGTCAAATGGAGATAATGGTCCCTGCCACCCTCTCTACCTTGCCTGCCTCACTGGCTTTGGAAATAATAAAGCACTACACATGTGGGAACACTATTTCTTCCCTCTGTGTCCTTCAAGCCTCAGCCTCTGGGCCTTAGCCTCCAGAAAGCCTTCTGTAATTGCACCAAATGCAGGGTCTGACTTGCTCACGTCAGCCCCTCCCCTCTGGCCTTCACCGTCCACCCCTCTTTGAAGGGCCTGATGCATATTCTGCATCAGACAGAAGTACTGATGTTTGATCCTTTTCTCTACAAAATCATGAGCACACTGAGGCCCAGTAGGCCTTGTTATCCTTCACGCCTTCCTCAGTGGCCGGCGGGTGTGTGAGAAGCTGTGGTGGAGGTACAAGGCGTAGGTCAGATAATAAGACGTGTCCTGCCCGCAATCTTACCCATACCTCTCACCTCAGTCCAGCCCTGACCACTGGGGACTCAGGATTTGGCCAGCGCAGTAATCTGAGCACATGGGGAGAGCTGCCCAGAAGACCCCAGGAGATCCCTCTGAGACCACTCCCAGCTGCCGTTGGCCAGGACAGAGGGAGCTCCAAGGAAACCTTAGCTGGTCTGTCTCCCCACACTCTCTTCAGATCCAAACTGTAGGCCTGGCTTGCTCACCGAGCTCTGCTTCTACAAACCAGGCTTGGGTGGTTTGAGGCGGCTGAAGTGGAAGCCCATGGTGTTCACTGTCTCTTTGAGTCTGTCTGCCTGTGTCATTCCCTAGGGAGTGTTGTGGGGTTTTGGCGGGGGTGGGCGGTTGTTTTGCTTTATTTTGTTTTGTTTTCCTCCATTCTTTTTCAGGAGCCCTCTCAGAACCTGGCCTGGCTACCTTGGAGGGCAGGTGGCAGGAGAGTGGGGGCCTGGTGAGGAGAAAGGCCATGTGATGTGGCTGGCTTAGCTCTCCCTACAGAATGGGAGCTGGCAGAGATGGCTACCAGAAATTAGTGCTTTCCCTTCCGCCCACCTAGTCTTCATTTGCCAGCCACTCTCGCATCTAGGAGGGGCCGTATGACTAGTTCTCATGGCCTGAGTGTGAGCATACGTGGTCACATCAGGCCAGGGTAGTTAAAAGAGGTCGTACCTTCTCCACCTACTCTTCCCTTGTCTGCCCATTGGTTACAGAGAACTCTGAGGCTGTAAAGGTCAGAGCCACTAAGAGCCTAGATCCCTGAATCACTACATGGAAGGCCTCTTGCTGGCCCCCAGGAACACCCACCTCAGACTGTTGTGAGGGAGAATTAAAATCTATTGCATTCAGCCCCTGACACTTTGGGATTTGTTTCATCAACAAGTATCACCCAAATTAAGTTGTCTTACAGGAGCAAGACTGCAAGGAAAAGATGGGTTCAACACCCCACATCTGCCAATTTAGGACTTGGGATATAATATGGACCCATCCCCTCGGCCCTACCCATTAGCTTGACTATAGCTAGGAGGGTGATCTGTATTCAGAACTGTCCACTCCTCGTTCATGTTCTGGCTCCGCATCATAAACCCAGCTATCCCCCAAGCCTGCCTATCCCAGGCCCTCTAACATGGGCATCCTGAGCAGATGTCTTCTGGATTCCAACCTTTGGGACCACATCCTGGCCAGTACAGGGTCTCTTTGCACTGCCTTGGAGCCTCCCCAGGATTATAGGGTCCCACACTTACCTGGTGCCCTCAGTCCTGCCCCATCCTCCCTTGGAGACTGCTGAGCCCTGTGAAAATCCAGGGGCCAGATCAAGCCATGTCTGTCTATGGCAGGCTCATGGTAGAATGAATGTCTCTGTGCCTTGTCCTAATTAATCTTCACAATACAGCCTGTGAGGTAGACACCTGGATCACCATCCTGATTCTGTATGGATGCTATAATTCCCACTTTACAGGTTAAGAAGACCAAGGCATGAAGTGGTAAGTAGTTCATTCAAGGACACGTCAGGCCTAGAATCCAGGTCATGTAGACTCCAGAGTCTGCACTCTGAGGTCACTACACTGTGGTGCCTCACAACTGGAGGTGTTCAATAGATACATGATGGATGATAAAAACAAGGCAGACAGATCACCAATGGCCAAAAAAAGGCCCCTGGGTTGTTAGTGTTAGGTGTCCCTAAGACATTCTGAGAGGCCTTATTGGAGGAACCAGCATTTGGGGTCAAGTCACATGATTGCACTGGGCCTGGTTTTCCTTCCAAGATTCTGTCAGTTGCTCAGGGGGGCATGTCTGTGTGTGTGAAATCCACATGGCTTGGACATGGAAATACAAAAAGATTCAGAACAGCACTGTCCAATGGAAATATGATGCAAGCCACAAATGCAAGCCAGATATATCATTTTAAAATTTCTAGTAGCTACCTTAGAAAAAGAAAAAGAAACCTGCAAAATTAATAACATCTTATGTTATCCATTTTATAAATATTACCATTTCAACATGCAGTGTGAAAAAATTATTAATGAGATATCTTACATTGTTTTTTTGTACTAAGCCTTCAAAGGCAGGTATCTATTCCACATGAATGACACATCTCAATTCAGGCTAGTCACATTCTAAGTGGTCAAGAGCCACGAGTGGCTAATGGCCACTGTTTTGGACAGGGAAGCTCTGGTGAGGGTCTGGGCTTACGAGGTCAGGCCGACCCAGGGAACAAAGCTATAGGACATGGCGGACCTCCCAGACCCAGGAAGGCACAGATGCTTAGGCCTGACTTTGTAGAGAGCTACCCAAGTCTGCAAGTAGCATGCAAGGTAATAAATGCAGCATAAACACAAACCACTATGTGTTAAAATTCGGGGAAAGCAGCGGATGGTTTTAATTCACTGCACGATCGGCATGTGTTTATACTTTCCTATTTACAGTAGGCCCTATAAGGAGGCTTGCAAACAGTTCAAGGAGCGTCAAGGAGCCCAGCACTCAATGCAGCTGTTCTGTGTTCCCTGATTACCCTAGACCCCCAGGTTACAAGCAAGCACAGATTAAACCCAGAATGTTTTCACGACTGAGGAGCACAGTCTATGAAATGCAAAAGAAATCTGAGCAAAGAGCCAGGTTGGGAAATTGTTGCCAGCTGTGGTATATGGGAGCAGGGATGGGGGTGGGACCCCAGAAGGAAGCCCTGAGTCCTGCCCTATATCATCTGGCATCCCTGTCTAGCCCTGGAGGTACCACCTAGAGAGAAGCTTCAAAAGCTCAAGTTGGCCTGCAGAAAGAGAGTGACATTACCTGTCAGAATCAAGCGGAGGCCAGGCTTGTGACCTGTGTGGTCACACAGGATCCTTCACTTAGAAGGGTCTGTGCTCCGAGAGGCTCCGCACTTGGTTTGATGTTCTGCTGTCACCAGCTTGAAGGTCTCAATAGTTTTTGAACCAGGGGCCCTGCGTTTACATTTTGCACTGGGCCCACATTATTATACAGCTGGTCCTGAGTGTGGGCCACTGCAAGAAACAAGAAGCCCCTTCTGTGATGGGTGCCCTGCTGGGGAGGGGCTCAGCATTCCAGTGGCCTTTCCAGGGACCAGTCTGCTGATCCAGCCCCTTCAAACAGCACAAGGAGAGACCATCTGGAGGAAAGGCCAGAGCCGGCCTGACAAGGATTGCTTGAGACCGCCCTGGAGAACGGCACCAGGATGTTGTGTATTTTCCAAAGTTCCACTCACAATGGTCTCTTTTCATTTAAAGAAAATACCGCAACCATTTCCTAGCAAAGGTTAAGTCTTTACACTTAAAAAAAAAAAAAAAAAAAAAATGTTTTTTAACCTGCCAAGGAATGTGCTTTTTTAAGCTGGCTTCCTGCCCTTCCTGAAGCCAAGGCTCACTCCCCCTGCTCACAGGGAGAGCCCTGGGGTCCTATAAGAGTGGTGAGTGGCCAGGCAGCCACTGCCCCAAGCAGGTCAGGGATGGGACAGAGGGCAGAGGAGCAGGCAGCCAGTGCCGGGTGGCTAGCCCCAACTTTACCCAGAACCAACCAATGAGGACAGGAGCTCCTGATGGCAGAAATCCACAGACCACCCCTCAAAGCCTTTTCCAGGCTGGGACCTCTACCTCCTTCTCCACCATAAGCTTCTCCAGCACCTTGTCCAAACGGTGCTGGCCGCTAGCCTCACCTTCTGGTCCCTGTCTACCAGAGACCAGAGAATTCTATTAATGTTGAGCAAGATTGGGCATGAGAGAGCATGGGTTTGGGGTTCAGGCACCCTGCGGAGGAGGAGGTCTGAGCAACAGGAAAAGAGGTGCCTCAGGGAGGAGGGACCCTGTTGAGAGCTCCCTGCACACCTCCCCGGTGATCTGTGGGCCTGGGCGGACTGTACCTGGGCCCTGCGCTCCATTCCTGCACCCTCACTGCTCATGGATGCCACTCCTGCGGTCCTCGTCTCTCTCCAGCGTCACCAACACTCCTGCCTTCATTGCTTTATTCTCACCAGTGTACAAACATGTCCTCATTCCAAAACCAAATTGAACAGAAAGAAAAAAAATCACTCTTGCCAATAAGCCTCCCATTTTCTCCTGAAAGCAACCTTGCTGGAAAGCCTTGTCTCTATGCGCTGTCTCCAGATCACTTTCCTCTGTTCTTTCTCACTTTTTATTTTTTTTAATGTAAACTTAATGAATTTCCCAAAGTGGTTGCACCATGTGACCAAGCCTCCTGTGAAGAAGTAAGGCACAAGCAATACCCCAGAAGCCCTGGGCAGGCCCTTTGCAATCACTACCCCTTTCCTCCTACCCAAATGTCACCACCATCCTGACCTCTAACACTGCGCATCAGTTTGGCCTGGTTTCCAGCATTATATAATCAGAGTCATGCAGCGTGTACCCTTTTGTGTCTGGCTTCTTTGCTCAATATTATGTTTGTGGGTTTCACCCAAGTTGTGTGATGTGGCTATCCATTGTATGAATATACCGGTATTTGTTTATCCATTCTGTTGATGATGGGCATTTGGTTTCAGGCACTATATAAAGCTCCTAAGGCCATTTTTATACATGACTTTTTGGAGTCATATGAATGCATCTATGGGGGGTGTACCTAGGAGTGGGCTTGCTGGATTATAGGGTATACATGCGTTCATACATTTTTCAACTTACACTGCCACCAGCAATGTTCAGCATTACCAGTCATGATGCAACATCGGCTCCTCCCTTGCTCTCCAGCTCTCCAGGTCCACTCTATACATTTTGAACTCACCAGCCTTCCTAACTGCATGAACCAATGAGCTGGTTTCTTAAAATCTCTCTCTTTCTTGATACACACACATATAATCACCCCCACCCCCCCCACACACACACATCCTGTTGGTTCTGTTTCTTCTTGTGTAAGAGTTCTCTCAATTAATGTATGTTACATTTTATTAAATAATGATCCTACCCTATGAGAATGAGCTTATGCTTTTTCCCTTTATCTCATTAATGTGATACACTAAATGGATTGTTTTCCAATGCTAAACCAAACTTGCATTTCTTTAATAAGCCACATTTAGTCATGATTTATTATCTCTCTTGTATATCTCTGAATTTGGTTTGTTAATATTTCACTAGGGAATATTACATCTATATTCATGAGACGAATAGGCCTACAATTTTTCTTTCTTGTAATGTCCTTATCAGGTATTAAGGGTTTGTCAGACTCTGAAAACACATTGAGAAATGTTTCCCCTTTTCCTATTCTCTTCAAAAGATCATGTAATACTGCCATTATTTTTTTTTTCCTTTAATGCTCCATGAAATTCCCTACTGAAGGCATTTGGGCCTAGAGTTCTCTTTGCAGGAAGCATATGAAGTAAGGATTCGCTTTCTTTAAGAGTTCTGAGTTTCCAGATTTTCTACGTGTGTCAAATTTCAGTTGTGTTTTTTCAAGCAATTGGTTCATTTCATCTAAGTCATCAAACACATCAGCATAAGTTGTTCATAATATCTTCTTACTATCTTTTTAATAATAGAATTATTATTCTATTCTTGTAGAGTCTGTGCTAAAGTCCTCTACCTCATTGTTGGTACCAATTAATTATTCATTCTTTCTCTCTCTCTCTCTCTCTCCTTCCCTCTCTCCCTCTCTTTCTGTCTCTATCTCTCTGTCTCTGTCTCTCTCCCTCCCTTACTCTCTCCCTCCCTTACTCTCTCCCTCTCTCCCTCTTTCTGTCTCTCTCTCTCTCTCTCTCTCTCCCCATGATTGAATTTACCAGGGGCTTGTTAATTTTACTGGTATTTTCATAAAACCAACTTTGTGGTTCCTTTCTATTGTTTGTCTGTTTTCTATTTTATTAATCTGTGCTCACATCTTCATTAGTTTTATCATCCTACTTTCTCTGGGTTTAGTTTGCTTTGGGTTGAGTTTATTTTTCTAAGCCCTTGAGCTGGAAGTTTAAATTACTGGTTTCAGCCTTTCTTTTCTTTTTTTTATTTATTTATTTATTTTATTTATTTTTTTTTAACATTTATTTATTTTTGAGACAGAGAGAGACAGAGCATGAACGGGGGAGGGTCAGAGAGAGAGAGGGAGACACAGAATCCGAAACAGGCTCCAGGCTCTGAGCGGTCAGCACAGAGCCTGACACGGGGCTTGAACTCACGGTCGGGACCGTGAGATCATGACCTGAGCCGAAGTCGGATGCTCAACCGACTGAGCCACCCAGGTGCCCCATCAGCCTTTCTTTTCTATAAGCATGTAAGGCTATAAATTTTCTTCTAAGTCTGGCATTAACTACATCTTAAATGTTTTGCAACGTACTCTTTTACTGTCATTTAATTAAAAATATTTTCTAATCAGGATGTCTGGGTGGCTTAGTCAGTTAAGCGTCTGACTTTGGCTCAGGTCATGATCTCACAGTCCGTGAGTTTGAGCTCCACATCAGGCTCTGTGCTGACAGCTCAGAGCCTGGAGCCTGCTTCGGATTCTGTGTCTCCCTCTCTCTCTCTGCCTCTCCCCCGCTCACACTCTGCCTATCTCTCTTTTAAAAATAAATAAATGTTAAAAAAAAATTTTTAATATTTTCTAATCTCCACTGTGATTTCTTCTTTGACTATCAGCTATTTAAGAAAAAATATTGCTTAATTTCCAAACACTTGAGGAGTTAATAAATTTTTTGTTGTTGCTGCTGATTTCAAGCTTAATTCCAATGTACTCAATGAACATATTCATTTCTTGTTTTTTTTAATGTTTATTTATTTATTTTTGAGAGAGAGAGACAGAGCACAGGCAGGGAAGGGGCAGAGAGAGAGAGACAGAATCTGAAGCAGACTCCAGGTTCTGAGCTGTCAGCGCAGAGCCCGATGTGGGACTCGAGCTCACAAACTATGAGATCATGACCTGAGCTCAAGTCTGATGTTTGACTGAGCCACCCAGGGGCCCCGATATTCATTTCAATCTTTGAAACTTGTTGAGATTTGCTTTGTGGCATCACATAGGTCAGTTTTTGTAAATATTCCATCTGTCCTTGCAAATAATGTATATTTGAATTTGAAAGCTATCTTCTGTTTACATTGATTAATTCAAGTTTATTAATCATCTTGTTCAAATATTCTAGGTCCTTACTGGGTATTTTCTGCTTGATCTATCAAAAACTAAGAGAGATGGATAAAAAAAATCTCCCCAATATACAATTGTGGCTTTTCTATTTCTCCCTCAGTTCTTTCATTTTTGCTTTGTTTACTTTGATGTAATATTATTAGATTCATAGAACTATAGAATTGTTTCTGCTTCCTGGTTAATTGAACCTTATATCATTATGAAGTATCATTAACTCTACTAAAATCAATTTCATTTGACATAAATGTAGCTACCCCAACTTTCTTTGTACAGCTTATTTTATCATTTTTTTCTTCCTATATTTCTGTATACTTATGTTTAAAGCATGTCTCAAGGTTTGGGGCACCTGGGTGGCTCAGTCGGGTTGGCATCCAACTCTTGATTTCAGCTCAGGTCCTGAGCTGTGTTTTTTCTCTCTGCCTGCTTTTAAGATTTTATCTGTGTTAGTTGCTCTTTACTCTTCAGCATATAGTCAGTTTTCCCGGGAAGGATGAGAAGAAATCTAGGAGGTGGGTGGGCAGGTGTACTTTTGTGACCTCAGATCCCAAGGATTGTCTTTCATACAAGTCAAGGGAAGCCCTGAGAATTAGTCACCATATACCCAGGAGACCTAGGATGGTGGGTTTTCCCCCAGGAAGGTCTTGGGTCTGATCACTGAAGGGCTGGATAATAACTCCAGGGCTGTGCAGAAGAGGATAGAAAGAAAGAGTCAGTGGGGGAGAGAAGACACCACCTAATCCATTTACAACCAATCACAATGATGAGATTAGGACCCTGACACCTAAACCCCACAGCTGATGAATGGAGTCACAGCACAGAACGAAGAACTCAGCCCCATAAGGGCAGTGATTTCTGTGTTTAATTCACTGCTGTATTCCCAGGACCTAGAACACTACCTGGTATGTAGCAAGTGCTCAGTAAATATTTACTGAGTGAATTGAATGGAATGAATACTATGTTCTGTCTCAGTGGGCTCCTCCCCCTACCCCACCAGGCAGGTAATGTGTTTGCCAGCCATTCTTCCCCAGCCCGCAATGAATTCCCAAACCCCTCAAACAAAACCCTCTAACTACATGATCATTCTCTCTGGATCCTCCCTGGTGACCTTCTACCCAGACCTTAGAACCCATGCTAAGAGACAGGTAGCCTCCAATTCTACCTCAGGCCTGGCTTTAAGTGAGTATGTTGTTCCAGTAAAACATATGGGTGTGCATACAGATAGGTGGTAGTGAATAGCCACATGGTAGTTAGTTTAGAAAATGTTTCTATGGGGGGCACCTGGGTGGCTCAGTCGGTTAAGGGTCCAGCTTCGGCTCAGGTCATGATCTCATGGTTCGTGAGTTCAAGCCCCGCATCGGGCTCTATGCTGACAGCTCAGAGCCTGGAGCCTGCTTCAGACTCTGCGTCTCCCTTTCTTTTTTTTTTTTTTTTTTTTTTT
>NW_026057578.1:61271680-61300887 GCF_023721935.1 Panthera uncia | reverse complement strand
AGTTCCATCCATGTTGCTACAAAAGGCCATATTTCATTTTTTCTCATTGCCACGTAGTATTCCATTGTGTATATAAACCACAATTTCTTTATCCATTCATCAGTTGATGGACATTTAGGCTCTTTCCATAATTTGGCTATTGTTGAGAGTGCCGCTATAAACATTGGGGTACAGGTGCCCCTATGCATCAGTACTCCTGTATCCCTTGGATAAATTCCTAGCAGTGCTATTGCTGGGTCATAGGGTGGGTCTATTTTTAATTGCGTCTCCCTTTCTATCTGCTCGTACTGTCTCTGTCTCTCAAAAATAAATTTAAAAACATTAAAAAAAATGTTTTTAAAGGAAACGTTTCTATTGTAAAGCAGAGGAAAACCCTTTGCTATAAAATCAGAAGCTGTGCCTTTCCTATCAAAACCCAAAGCTGCCAGTAGACCTGCACCTACCACAGCGATGGCAGAAAGAAGGCTCTTGGCACATCCAGCTTATTTAGCAGAATGTACACTGGCCGGGAGCCCCACCCACTATTCCCAGTCTCCAGGCGAGCCTGTGGTAGAGCAAACAGTAAAAAAAAACAGAGCTGTGAAAATATGCCCGCTGAACCCTGTATTCTAAATCCAACCTTGGGAAATTAGGGCAACTGAGAGTTTCCTAGGCTGCAAGTCCTAAGAAGAAAGGGAGTAGCTGGCATGGAACCATGTTGGATTCAAAACGGTTGGGAACAAAAGGAGGGTCAGAGGGAAGGGCAGAATCTGGACAGTGCCGGACACCTGGTCTAGAACATGGACTGGAACATTCCTTTCTCAGTCTCCTGTTGACGAGGGATCGGTTATTAACACCAGACACGTACCTTATATTGTCTAAAATTGCTATGGATGAGATTGCCTAACTGTTTAGAAAACTATATGTATATATATAGTTCATTGTACTTGAGGTTAGGTTCCTCTCAGCGAATCCCTTTTGCTGCCGTTGCCAAGTTCTGAGTAACGACCCCCCTCAGACACAGCTGAGGAGACTCGGGTGAACCAGTGGGCCCACCTGACCATCTCAGGTGAAGACCCTGGGTCTGGGGCAGGAAGGCGCATCAACAGCCACCACTGTGCACAGAGGGCCGCACGCAGCTCTCTCCCATGTGGGGTCACCTGGCTGTCCCACACAACATGTGCTCTCTAGATTCTGTTTCTCCTCTGCAACTGGTCTCTCCCTTTTCTAAACATGCCCTGGCAGTTCGTCTGCTGATCATTAGAGGCGAAAAAAGAGACTCACAGGATTCTGAACTCCATTTTGCAAATGGCCAGAGAGGCATCCATTGCAATAAATCCTCCTGGTTAAGAGGTGGCCTGAGAGAGCCAGGCCCCTCTCTCCCCGTCCCACCTCCCGAGGAAGATCAGGATCCCACCCCTCAGAACACATCTAGCATTGGCCTCTGAACAGATGACAAACACTGCCCAGGCCTCTGCTGGTGGCTCTTGCAGGGCAGAGAGGACTCTGGAAGGCTCCAGCTAAATCCAGGCCTCCAGCAACATCCTCTCCTCTTGGCCCCAGAGAGCAGAAGGGCAGCTGAGGGGAAGCAGAGACGAGCTTTTGGTTTTTCTGCAACTGCTTTGATTTTTTTGTTTTTCAAGAAGAAAACGCTCAGCCCCAATCCCGGGGGAAGCAGGGAGGACAGAAGCAAAGGCTATTTCTGAGCCTGCTGCCTCCCCCAAAGGGAAGGGTGTGAGCAGTGCAAAGAGAGTCCAGCCCTCGCTTCCTGGAATCGAGCATGAGGGCGGCCTTTTGCACTTTGCAACTATTCTTCAATCACATGATCTCATCTCTGGTCCTCACAATAACCCTGGGAGGGGGAGAGCGGAGAGGTGCTTTGTCCCCACTTTGCTAGTAAAGAAATTAAGGCTCTGGAGTGTTCTCTCACTCCTGAGGAAGAGACGAAATTCAGATCCTAAGGCAGGTCCTCTGATTCCCAATATCCTGCTATATCCGCACCTCCACGTGCCTCTCGGGGCTTTGCCCTCTTCACACCCCTGTGCCCAGGCTAGCATCGTGGAGAAGACCTAACTCAGAGGGGAAAGAATCAACTCCCCATCCCAGCTCTGCCACCCTCCGGCCCTGTGGTCATAGACACATCCCTGATCTCTCCGGGCCTCAGTTTCTTCATTTGCAAATGCCTAACTCTATCAACTGATGGAGGGGCAAATAAGGTACCATATGTGAAATGGCTACCAATATGGGTGCTGTCTGGTACTACCTTCATGACAGGAGTGAGCAGAAGCACTCCCTGCTTCAAATGATCTCTCTCTCTCCTCTCTTCTCTTGGTGATCCAGCTTCTAGGGCGTCTTTCCTCTTACTAAAGGGCAGATCCCCCTGGGAAATGATACACCTCTAGCCATTATCAGCCATGAGTTCCTCAGAGTAAAAGAGTTCATCAGCCCCCTGGAGCTCTGGGGAAAGCTACAACAGAGGGAGTCCCGTGCGCACCTTGACAAAAACTGCATGATGCATCACACGGGAGATGGTCAAAATGATGTCTCCAGGCCCCAGGAGTGTCCTTTCTGTTCCATGCTGTGGAACTGGTTTCTGGGAAGTGGGCCGACTGAGAGTAGGGAAGAGCTCTCCTGCTTCTCAACCTTCCCCACTCCTACTCACACACCATGTGGAGATGCCCAGGGCCCTCCCCAGTGGCCACCCCACCCCACCCCTCAACAAGGACACTTTACGGGAGCAGCGCAGAGAGTGACCACTCAGACCCCATCCTTCTGCAGAGACCCGGGTGGGAGGAAGGAGACCCAGATCATCCCCCAGGTGCTCCCATTCCTGTCTTCCATCTGTCTGGGGACACAAGCCAAGTCGATGCGTCTATCCATGTGCACCCTTTCCTGCCGTAACTGCAGGGGGTAGCCAAGGCCAGCCAGAGACCGAAGCAGCAGCTGGCAGAGTTGGTCTCTCACCTAGGTCACTCTTTCCACCCCTTTCTGAGCTCCCATCCCACCTCCAAGAACCTCTCCCAGCGTCCCAAAGCCCCCAGTGCCTTCCTGCAGCCCTGGCTCTGGATGTCACAAGGGAGTCCCTGCACTGAGGGCTTCACAGCTTACTGTGGGACCTTCCTAACATGATCACTGGGCCCAAGGCCATGGGGTTCAAATGGTGAACTATCAAGCACCTTGAAAGGGAGCCGCGGACCACATGGTGGGGCTGAAGTGAGGGGAAAAGAGGCCTTCCCACAACCCTCACGTCTCCTGAGTGTGTCCACCTGCACTGTTGTAAAACCAGCCCAGCCCAGGGGCCCCAGGAGCTGAGAATGAGGGCTCTGCAGCCTATAAATTAACAAAATGGGGCTGAGCAAGAATTTGCCCGGAGGGCTCCAGGAGGGGGTGTCCCAGCTCCTTTAGATGTAGGGTGGATGCCGGGCACCTTGTCAGATGTTCGGTCACTAATTCACGGCTCATTCCCTCAGGTTCACCCGCCGCGGCCCCAGCC
Source organism: Panthera uncia (assembly GCF_023721935.1). Lineage (NCBI taxonomy): Eukaryota > Metazoa > Chordata > Mammalia > Carnivora > Felidae > Panthera > Panthera uncia. The sequence continues at coordinate 61,297,415 of NW_026057578.1, read as the reverse complement.
AACACCAGCCCATCTGAAGGAGGAAGAAATAAAAGAGGACAAGTGTAAGGAAACCATTTTATAGCTCTTTAATAACTGTTTTCCTAGGTTCTGTTTATTCTGTTCAAAGTATGTTATAAAAATATTTGGCAATTAAAGAAAGGAAAAAAAAGCAGGAAAGACCTTTTAGAAACAGGTTTGAGGTGAAGAACAGGTTGACCCTCTCGGCCTCAGGAAAACAAGTGCAGGAAAGAAGTTGATGGATGTCTGTGTTTGCACTCCCTGGGAGAGAGGGCAGGGGTGATGGTGAGGCCCAGGGGAGACAGAGCCCCCAGTCTGTGAGCTGCCTATCCTGTGCTACAAGAAGCCAAAGCGATCACACCTACGTGAACAGAATCCATGACAACTATTCTCCGCCATGGTCTGGTCTTCATGAGCACTTTGTCCGGCAACTGGTCCAGCCCTGCCAGCCAGAGAGGGGGTGGGGGGTGGAGGTGGGGCGGGCAGTGACCCCTTCCTGAAAGAGGGCTCATGGCCATGTGACTTGTAGTGACTTCAGTGGGGGGGGGGGCATCCTTCTCCGCCCCACTGCTATGGCCACCGTGTGACTGGCACGGCCAGTGGCAGGTGCTACATTCAAGCAGATGCGTTAAGTGCCAGTGTCGGTGTCTGCCAGCTGTCTTACTCCTTCTCCTGTCCTGAGAAGGGCGTGAGCCACGCCGGGGCTGCTCCTTCAGTCAGGGCCCCAGACCGAGAAGGCATGGGGCAAAGCCCACCTGACCACAGTCACCAACATGTGACACGAATGAGAAAGACGTTACTGGTTGAAGACATAGAGATGTGGGACTGTTTGTTACTGCAGGCTTACCTACAAAATCTGACTGACACAGGGCCTTATACACCTCCCAATCCTCCAAAGTGGTGGCCTGAAGTCCAAGGCCAGAGAATCTTGCTCTGCTTTCTTTATCTTGTGCAGAGTCTTCACCTTACCCTTGATCCCCTAAGGTCTGACCGGGACTCTCACTGGATGCCCAGCACAGCCTGTCCACCCTCTGACTCTCAGCCATCGGGCACCTTCATCCCTGTTGTCGCAAACCTCTGGTAAACTCTCCGGTCACACACTCAGCTAATTCCCAGCCCTCTTTGGGCTCACATGGACACTTCTCAAGCCCACCCACTAGAGAAAGCTGACCTCAGGCCTCCTTCTTCCCAACCCCACTGTGCTTCCACATTTACCCTGATGTGGCCACCCCCAGGTTCCTTCAAAGTGACCTCCTCTAACCACCCCGTGAGATGGAGTGAGACCCCTCTATTCTCAGCATGCCCTCAGCCAGACCAGCACTTGGCCCTGGGTGGAAGACATCAGAGCATACACCTGCCACCCCTTGCTACTCTTACCGTGCTTCTTCCATGACCCTAGGCTTAGAAGGGGTGGCCCTCCATTTCTTCTTTGTCATTACCTGAGCCCTTCCCACCTGGAGAGTGGTAAACTTTACTATCTAATCCACCAAGCCTGACCCTAAATATATTAAAGGAAGATTTTAACAATGCCTTCATTTCCACAAAGCCTGGATTTCTATACCATTATCTCAATAATGAGGTAAAGACAGTCAGCTTGAGCCCCAAAGATGACCACCCACCCGTCCCTTCCCTGTGGCAACGTCAGATGCCTCGTATTCTGAGGTGGGAGCTGCAAGAAAACCTGATTGAAATAGTGATATTAAAAAGAAATCAATTCAAGTGGTTAGGATGGTAAATTTTATACCATCTATACACAGGTTTATACACAGTTTATACACAGGTATAGATGTGTTTCTATAACTTCTTAAAATCAGTTTAAACTCCATCTGTTTTGCCAATTAATTTTCCCCTTCCATTATCACCTAGACCCTTATACAGAGGAGACATGAAGAGGATGGGCTGGCACCAGTCAGCACCTAAATATTCACTTCTCTTAAATGTAGCTTTTTGTGGTATTTCTGTTTTCTCCTTCTTTGGGATCCTTAAAGCTATTACTGTCTATGTCCTCCTGAGGAGGGGAAGGACATTTCACTACCATCCAGATTGCCACAATAGGGCTTAAAAGTGACTGTAACCTTCTCACGTGAACTTCTGGCCCAGACCCCAATAAAATCACAGGCAAATGGAACTCAGGAGCCTTGACATAAGCACTTATATGCTCAGTGCCATTCAGCAATCAGGTTGGCTGTATAGAACAGAAAACCCAATAACGATGGCTTAAACAAAATAAGGAATCATCTGTCTCACATAATAACACCAACAGTTAGAAATTCTGAGCAGTCTAGCATCCCCAGCATGTTAGCCAAGTTCCAGGCTTATTCTACCTTTCTCCTCCGCTACTATAGGGTAGGATTTTTAAATTCATGATCACAAAATGGTTGCTGGAGTCACCACCATCACACCCACAGTCCAGGGAAGAGGGAGGGCCAAGGGCTCTTGTGTGAACACTGCTTGAATGTCTCTCACTTTTATGGAGAGTCCATGGAAACTCAATCCAATTTCTGCTTATAGTTCACTGTCCAGAACTGCATTGTATGGCTACCCCTAGCTTCAAATGAGACTTAAAAAAGGTAGTATTTAAGCTGGGCCAATTACCAACCCCCTCTCAAAAAAAAGTCAAGATTCTAATTAGAAAGGAAAGTTAGTCAGGATTTGGCAACTCCCCATCGCTCATTCCTAACACCAAGGTTCCCTTTACTGGCCTGAGGCTCCACACTCTGTCTTCCCTCTCTCCTATCAACTGTGTCTCCTTTTCAGTTCCCTCAGATGTTTATAAACCCCTTGGCCAACAGAGGGAAAATGTTACTCTCTCCCCCTAACCCAACTTTCCAATCCTATGGACCCAGCTCAATAAATGCATATTTTCAAATAGAAAAAGAAATGATTCACTATTAACTATATACGGATGGTCCCTGACTTACAGTGGTTCAGCTCATGCTTTTTTGACTTTACGATAGTGCAAAAGTGATACGTATTCAGTAGTAGCCGTACTTTGAATTTTGAATTTGTACCTTTTCCCGTGCTAGCGACATGTGGTCTGACCCTCTCTTCGTGCTGGGCAGTGACAGCTCCCGGTCAGCCTCACCATCACCAGGGCCAACAGCCCATTTCCTTACAACCACTCTGCACCCATGCAACAATCCTGTGGATCGCTTTCGGTACAGCATACGGTGACATGAGATATGCGACACTTTTTAAAAAAAATTTTTTTAACATTTATTCATATTTTGAGAGACAGAACTTGAGCAGGAGAGGGGCAGAGAGAGAGGGAGACATAGAATCTGAAGCAGGCTCCAGGCTCTGAAATGACAGCACAGAGCCCAACGCGGGGCTAGAATTCACAGACCGTGAAATCATGACCTCAGCAGAAGTCGGACGCTTAACCAACTGAGCCACCCAGGCGCCCCACAACACCTTATTTTAAAAGAGGTTTTGTGGTAGATGATTTTGCCCAATTGAAGGTTAATGTAAGCGTCCTGAACATGTTTAAGGTTGGTGAGGTTGAGCTATGACACTCAGTAAGTTAAGTGTACTCGATGCATTTTTGACCCAATATTTTCAACTTCCAGTGGGTTTATCAAGACACAAATCTGGGAAGATTTGCATGCCTTGTGTTGCTTCCCATTACTTAACTTGAATCATCGTTCTAACCATGTATTGTCATTTTACATTTCAAAAGTGCACACAGTAACCTCTTAACTCGGCTGTGAACTCCCAAAAGTCTGGAAGTGCCCAATACAGTGACCTTGGTGCAGGGGGTGCCCTAATGAATTGTGAGATTTCTGACTCGGGTGCTAGTGTTTATCAGTAACCACACAATAGTAATTTGATCTCTTTGTGATGCTTTAGAGTTTACACAAGCTACTTCACCCACATTATCTCACTCTGTCTTTTGAATAACTCTTTTAAGTAGGGCTGCTGTAATTAAGCCTCTTCTACAGATGATGAAATGGGGGCTAAGTGAAGGTACACGACTTGCCCAAAGGCATGCAATGAGTATTTACACTGGAACTTAAATGAAGATCTTTTGACTTCAAGTCTGGATCTTTTCTAATTCAGTGCCACCCAATAGAAATAGAACATGTGCATAATAAAATTTTATTTAACTCAAAATATTGTAATATCAACAGGTAATCATGATAAAAATTATTAGCTAGATATTTTACTCTTTTTTTTTTTTTTTTTTTTGTCTTTGGAATTCAGTGTGTTTATTACATTTTCAGCACTTCGTGTTCAGACTAACCACATTTCAGGTACTCAAAGCCACACATGGCCAGTGGCCACTGTATTGGAAAGATCATCTCTGACATTTGAAGGATACATTTAAATTTAAAATTAAGCCCTGAAATTTCATATTTCATGACCAATAGTCCTAGAAATCATCTAAATGAATTATCTGTTGTGTATACATTCTTGCAATAAAGAACTGTCTCCAGCAACAGCCCTGATGGAAACCGGTTTTTGCATAGATCCATCGCAAAGCACCACTGCCATCTGGTGACAGCCTCCTGAATTGCAAGCAAATTCCCCAGGACGAAATCTTTCAGATTCCAAGAATGTGTTTTTCAAATCATGTTCTACTGACTGCATCTGATTTACTACAGTTTATTAAAAATGCACACTGCTGAGCTCCCACTGACTCAGACCTCAAACACCCACATTTTAAATGGATTTCCTGAGCGATCATCGTGCATACTAAAACTTGAGAAACGTTCATCTAAAGAACATGCTTACATAACATGACCATAGGACATTCAAGGGCCGTATATGTCAGACGGGGACTCATTTTTTTCATGATGTTGCTCTGATATTTTGGGGACCACTCTTTTCTCTTTGTAGTCTTCTGGGTTAGGAAGTGGTGTGTTGTTCCTAAATAGAAAAACAAAACAGGCACCCCACCCACCCAACTCACACAGAAAGCTGAAAAGAATCCATAATCCAATCACTGTTAAAAGACTAAAAGAGAAAAGCTTGCATGCCATCCCTCCCCACCCCATGTAACCCTATTAACAACTATATGTAGCTCAAGGCACGCACCAGCCAGCCTCTGCCTGACCCACCTCTGTCCTCTACACCTTATGATCCAGCTCACAGCCCTCCCCTGGCTCTGAGACTGCAATGCTGTTCCCTCCATCTAGAGCAGCACTCTACATCCTTCTTCCTCAATGACAACTCATCCCTCAGGATGTAGCCCCGGTGGCATCTACTCAGGAATTGCCCCCCTGGGGAGTCCCCTAGGTTGGTGTAGGTGCTCCCATGTTTCCTCCTAGAGGGCAAGAGTGTGTCTCTTTTCCCTGTATCTCCACAACCTAGCAAAAACCCACAAAGCAGGCATTTTAAAATATTTGCTAAGTGGGCACCTGGGTGGCTCAGTGAGTTAAGCATCTGACTCTTGATTTTGGCTCAGGTCATGTTCCCAAGGTCCTGAGGTCCAGCCCTGAGAGCCATGCCCAGCAGAGCCTACTTGGGATTCTCCCTCTCTCTCTTTCTCCCTCCCTCTCTCTCTCTCTCTTTCTCTCTCTCTCTCTCCCCCTCTCCCACTCATGCACACTCTCTGTCTCTCTCAAAAATTAAAAAAAAGACACAAAATAAAATACTACAATAAAATATTTGCTGAGTGAATAAATGTTTTTGAGGCAACAAGTAGTCTGATTTTTGAAATCACAGTAAGAGTGCCCCTGTGTCTGGAAGAGACTAACAAGGCAGCTCTCCCCTCAGACCTCTCCCGAAGACACAGCAACCTCACCTGACAGCTGTAACTGTGGGACTTGGGGCCTGTGACTAACTGGGCAAGAGACTGTGGGAGGAGCTGTGATATGGACACCCACAAGGGGAGTGAGACAGGGAGGGGTGCAGGGAGAGGGCAGGAACAGAACAACCTGGGAATGTCCTCACCACCTCCCAGGAAGGGAGCCATTTCCCCAGAGGACAGAGGCCTGTCACATCTCGCCCAGCTAATCTGACAGAAGCCAGCTGCCTTACTCGCTGGGCCTGCCCCCGGGAAGGCGTGTTCAGGCTGAGAACCACAGGCTGCTGTTTGCCCCCAGGGACGGGGCACAGGGGGAGGGTAATTGACTTGTCTCCCAAATTTATTTATTAATTCCTAGCTACTCCATTTGATGTGGTTTCCAGGAGGCATACCGTTGAAATCTGCCCCCTCCTTCTGCCCCGGCGGGGATATTTACACTTGCACTGCAGGGTCCCCAGAGAGGTGGGTGAAACCAGCCCCACAAGGAAGACTGAGTGCAGGCAGGGGCCTGGAAAGGCTGCCCACCATGCAGACAAACAGCCGATCAAAGAGTGGGCTCCCAGCAGAGGGGCTCCCAGCCCCCAGCTCAGGAGGCCTGGGTTAGGGACACCGCAGCCACCTCCTGGGACAATGCAGGGTACACACTGGGACAAGTCTTACCTTTCTGCTTCAGCTTCCCAGCTGCAGGAAGGAGAACACAGTGACTGCTAATGGGACTCCAGAAGCCTGTGCAAGAAGATGGAATGTGACAGGGGCACCTGGGTGGCTCAGTCGGTTGAGCGTCTGACTTTGGCTCAGGTCATGATCTCTCAGTTCGTGAGTTCAAGCCCCGTGTCGGGCTCTGTGCTGACAGCTCAGAGCCTGGAGCCTGCTTTGGATTCTGTGTCTCCCTCCCTCTGCCCCCTCCCCACTCATGCTCTCTCAAAAATGAATAAATGTTAAAGAAAAACATTTTTTTTAAAAACTAATTTAGAAGATGGAATGTGACAAAGGGCTGGAAACTGCCACTCCCAGCAAAGGGGGCCCCAACCTGGCAGGAGCTCAAACGTAGGGGGTATTCCAAATGGGCAGCAGGGTCGATCTCTAAGTGCCCACCTTAAGCCACTGAGATAGTCAAGCTTATGCTTTCCTGATTGTCCACATTTCCTCCAATTAGCACAAATGAGTTTTAACCAGGGAAACACTAAAATAAGCAAAAGATGGGAAGTTTGTGGACCAGAGACCGAGTATATGCCTAAACTTGCACCCTGCAGGAGGCAAGTCCTTGAGGTTTAATCCCAGCAAGCAGGGGGGCTACAGGGTAGAAGGAAAAAGGAGGTAACTCCCTCCACTTGAACCCCAGCCAGAAGGAGCCCCCACGTGAGGGAGAGTGTGGAGGCCTCAGGGTAAGAGGTAGGGCTGCTGACTGGGATGAGCACAGCCCTGGATCCCAGCCAGAGGAAGGGGAGTCAGACCCCCATGATCCTCCACCACTTTCTAACCCACCTTCAGTCTTAGAATCAGCACAGACAACCTCTGGGTAGCTAGGGTGCTGGGTGGCTACCAATCCCCCAGACCCTCCAAGGAGACTCCAAGCCCTTCCAAGATGGAGGAGGGAGGGACAGGCCAGGAAGAGAGGAGTGGACTGCAGAGGCCAGGCGTCGGTGATGCTCCTTCACACATGGAGGCCCTGCCCCCAGGAATGTGTCTGCGTGTGCAGCCCAGGCAGAGCTATGAGCTGAGGGTGCAGGCCAGGCCCAGCAGACCCTGACCCTAAGGAGGCAGGAACGGCTGCTCCAGAGCAGCAGAGGCCCGGCCACGCCCCCAGCCAGGTGATCTGGCCCCTCACCAACTGCTCACTCCCTCCACCCTCTGGAGAAGGCGCTAATGAGGAAGAAAATGTTCAAAGGTCTCCACGTGGGCAGCAAGCCAGGGTCCTGGGAATCCAAGATATAGATGCACACACAGAGATGCCTGCCCTTTGAGATTCTAGGAGAATTGGCCCAAATCCCACCACTTACACTTTGCCTACGCGTCTTTGCCTCTTTACACCGCTTCTGCTGAATACGGCAGACAGCAGAGAGCATTTCTGCACATGTTCTGGGCACCCCTCCACATGGACAGGCCCCAACACTGGAAGCCACCCTTTTCCTCTGCTCCCCCACCAAAGGACAGCTCGTACGAGGCAAGTATGTATGGAGCAAGGCCACTGAGGTTTGGGGGTCGGGGGCCAAGGGTTACCACTGCCTACAGCTCTGTCGTCGCTGCCTTTCAAAGCCTCCAGCTTTCTCGTTCTCCAGTCCCAATCCCCTCAAACCCACCTCCATAGAAAATCTGTTTCACAGACTACATTTTTCCCCCTCCATCCCAACACTGTTCCTTGCTTCTTTTTCCACCTTCAAGGTCTCACTGTCCCGCTCGGCTAACCCAGTCTGGGCCCTATCCTCCAGGCCTGGCCCTCAGGTCCAGGGAAACATTCACAGAAGCTCTGAAAATGTGAGTCATGAGCTCCCTCCTCCTCCCCTGCCTCCTCACATGCCCACGCCCACACCCACACACTCCACAAGCCATTCGGCAAGGGGAGAACTCCAGTCCACTTCCAACCCTAGGACATTCCACGGCCCAGACCGAGGGATCCTTTCTCTGCATTCACCTCAAGTGCAAAGTGTGAAGGTTGTAAAAAAACTCAGCAGGCAAGACAAATCACATTTTAAGGTAGTGTTTTTTAAATTAAAACTAAAGCAAAATACTGATAACAGATGAATGAAATACCAGACTTTTAAACAGGGACAGGATTGGTATTACTGATTTTCCCTTTTGCCTCAGGCTCCAACACGGAGGAGCCCAGCATTGCTTTGAGGATCTGCCTCAGGTTAAAACGGCACAGTCAGGCAGGTACTCCTCAAAAGGGACAAGAGGATGAAGGGGTGCCCAGCTCAGAGTGCATTTAAGAAGACTGCAACCAGGGGCACCTGGATGGCTCAGTATGTTAAGTGCCGGACTTCGGCTCGGGTCACAATCTCACAGCTCGTGGATTCGAACCCCGCGTTGGGCTCTGTGCTGACAGCTCAAAGCCTGGAGCCTACTTCAGATTCTGTGTCTCCTTCTCTTTCTGCCTCTTCTCATCTCATTCTCTCTCTCTCTCTCTCTCTCTCTCTCTCTCTCTCAAAAATAAACACTAAAAAAATTTTTTTAAATAAAAAAAAGAAGACTGCAACCAGCCAAATGATGAGTTTTGCTGGGGCTCCAGCAGGTGGAATGCAGTCACACGTGTGAGGGACAGGAGCTCAGGCTCCCTGATGGGCCCAGAAAGCAGCTAGAACCTAGGAAACCACAGGCCAAGTTGCCAGATGACAACCTGGGGTGGGAGAGGCAGAAGAGTAGAGGAATGGAAATGGAGACCGAAGATGGAGGCAGGGAGGCAGAGAAGCGGGGTGCAGGGCAGCCAGCACTACAGAGCCTGCTCAGGTAGTCCCACCTGCAGAACTCAGCCTTGGCTGGGCCCGGTAAGATACTAAGCACTCACGTCAAATGCCAGTGCCACCTCCATTTCCCCCAGAGCCCCTGGGATGCCTCAAAGAAAGGACATCTGGCTCTGGAGATGCCTTTGTGGAAGAAACTGAGCAGGCCATTGGTCCAAGGGACCCTGGCCAAGGAGCCCCCCACGGTCTGGCCCATGACTGTAGGAGACCAGATCCTGGCCCACATGATTTAGCAGGTGTCCAGCTCCTGCCCGCATAGCCAGTCACTGGGGATCCTGACATCACGCTGCCAAGGAGGCTTACCGTCCCCAGCTTGGAAAAATCCAAACCAGTTCATGATGCTGACTCCCCAAGACTGAAATCATCTTCACCTCCAGAAGGGAAGCCTGTGTCTGCTCAGCCAGACCAGAGAAGAGGCTGGACTCCTGCCCCATCGCCCCAGGACCCTCCCAAGGGCAGGAACTGCCCTCCAGGCCAGGGCCATTTTCCAGGGATGTTCTTGATGCTTTACCTCATAATTGCAGAGTAAGATGCTGATCTCAGAATGGGTGAAGGAGGCTATGGTTCTGGCCTGAAGAGGCCAGGGGACAGTGGGGAGGGATGGGTAGAGTCATGGCCCCAGCCCCAGCCATGTACCATAAAGTGTTCTAGAATTCTGTCTGCACCAGAGGCCTGAGCTGTGCTTACATTCACACTCAGCATAGACACTCAATGCCAGCCCCATGCAGACCAGGCTTTTGTACACCCAGGCTGGGTTGTATAGACACAAACTACATTATGCATACACCCAGGCTGAGTGGTGTCCTGCAACCCCTCACAAGGACTGAACAGAGACCACACTGATGTTCATCTTGGCCATGCTGGCATTCACACACTCACCTAGACTGTTCACACTCAAGGGCTCCCTGTTTTTGCCGCTTGGTGTGATACCTACCTCCAATGACAGATGCTGCTTGCTGGTGCCAGTGGATGAGATGCCCAGAGGCCCACTGCTTAAGGATGAACTCTGGCCAGTTCTCAGAGCCCCTCTGATGGACAGAAGCTGACTTTCCTGTTCATCTACCATTCCTCTCTTCCCAGACTCCCTCTGGACCAGCAATGGCACTGTCGTTCGTGAAGGCCTTGCCCTTTTCCATTTCTGCATCTTTTGCAAAATCCTCTCCTCTCTGGGAATGTCCTCTTTCCCTCCAAATCCTCACCACCCTTTAGGATCCAGCTAAATCCTCCTCCAAGAAGTCTTCCCTGACGACCATAGTCCCCAGAGATTGCTCCTCTCTGCGTCCTCTCTATACCAGATGCTGCCCCCACCACCATGCCATGACACATTCTCTTATCCAATCCCTTGCTGGGAGATTTGCTTCTCCCTGCTAGGTGCCAAGCTCCCTCAAGGTTAGAACTGGGCTGTATGGCAGAGGGTGGAGGAGGGGGTGTGGCAGGCACAAACTTCCCTGCTTTTTCTCCCCAGCACAGAGCTGGGCACACTTGCCCAGAGGCTCTAAGAAAGGCACTGTGGGCTTCTCTCATCCTTAGCCCACTCCAGCCTCACATGTGTGTGTGATTGTCTGTCTCTGGAATGGCTTGTCCCTGGCCAGCCAAACTCCCTGTTCCAAAGGCAGCCTGCACTGGCCAGGTGCTTCTCAGCTCCCAGTCAGGCCAGGGCCTGCTCTGCTGGGCCGGAACCTGCACACATTCCTTCAGAATTAAACAAGGTCCCACCAACTCCAGGCTCCCCGGCATGATGATGATCCAATTTGCTCTCAGAAGTAGCTTTTTACCCTCTTCCGGGCAGTGAGGCCCACTGGTTCCAAAGGAAAGTTCTCAAGGCAAAGACCTCAGCAGCCACAGGGGAGGGTGAAGGGCCACATCTAGGATCACAGACAAAGCTGACACAGACACAGGACCTGAGACTCTGCCTCAACCACATCAGGCCTAGTGTCCATCCTGCCAGGTATCTGGATTGCACAAACAGATACAAACACATCTAGACACACGTACACACACACACACACACACACATGCACACAGGCATGCACGTGCAGACACAACACATGGATGTAAACATACAAACACACCTGTGGACACACACATGTTCCCAGACACAACATACATGTTAACACATACCCACACACAAACATATATGCACCACACGAGTACATATTTAAACAGAGAGATGTGCACACACAAATGTATGTGTGTATATATATACACACAGACCTGCACAGACACAAGTACACAGTGGTAAACACACCCACACCCACACCATTCTGCCACCCCAGCAGCCCCACAGGTAGGCTGGCCACCCTCACAGGGCTGAGTCTCTGGCAAAAGCCCGTCCCTCCTCTCCCCAGAGCAGCATCAGGAAAGGGCAAAAACATGATTTGAAGCATGGCAAGATCATTTCACCTTCCAACAGCCTCAGCCCAAGAGATAGAGGGCCTTTTAGCAAAGACAAAAGGGAAGGGTTCTTCTTGCACCGCCCCTCCTTTTAGCCAAGTGCAGTGAGAGAAACAGACCCGGGAAGGAGGGAAGGAATGGAGAGGTCGAGCTGCCACACATCTCTGGTCTTCTGGAACATGGAGACCACAGCCGCCCATGTCTGTCAGTTGGAAAGCAATATGAGTAGAGCTTCAAAGTGTCCCCCCAACCCGCAAAATGTGACCATCTGCCTGCCATTCTTGGAGCCGAGATCGTCAGGGTTCTGCATCCTGGGATAGCAGAAGGGGACAGAACGAGAGGAGAGGTCAGGGGACCCTTTCATCTATGACCCTATGACCCAGCCAGGCCAGCCAAGGGCCAGGACACCGGGCAAGTCACTGCAGGGCAACAATGACACACTCAGGCAGCAAGGTCACACTGGTAGTGTAGGCTCTGACTGTGCAGAACCAAGCCAATGGCCTTACTCCAGTTTTGGAATCAGATGGGCCTGGGTCTGCCACATTTTGGCCATGGGTCTTGGGGCAAGCCATGCCACACCCTTGGCTATTGTTTGCATTTCCGTGAAAGGAGGAGAGCAGAATCCAGCTAAAAGGAAAGCTTGGGGATTGAGTGTGGTGGTTTGGGGAAGGAAGCAGGGCCCAAGTATGTGTTTGAGCCTAAATTTGATTGAGTCAGACCTGAATTTGGGACTATCAGGCCCTGTGCACAGGGCCATGAAATAGGCCCTCTGATAGAGGGAGGCGGGTTCCAGAAGCCTAGGGGCAGTGAGGAGGATTGGATGGTCATGCCAGCTTTGGCCACAGGCTCCCAGACTGTTTCTGGATCGTGAGAACAGAGATAGTTTAAGAGCACTCTCATATTTCCTCCATGGACTAGGTAGGCTCTGAGAGTAGATTCTATTAATGTTTGAAGGAACATGGTCATTCCAAGATCAAGAGAAGCCATAGTTACATGACCAACCCAATCTATAAGGCTGTTGGAATCACATGACCTCCCCCATTACACTCAGTCCATGAAACAGACAGTCTTATGACCCTGTTCAGACTTGATCCATATGGCTAACCAAGGTCACATGGCCTCCTCCAAGCCAGCCCAGAGCCTGGATAGTCATGTGACCTGGCCACTGCCAGTCCAAAAATATGTGCCTGTGTAGAAAAATATGCTCCTTCTTCAATATTTCCATTGGTCAGGAAATTATCACAATAAACATATAGTGTTAGAATAAGCACTTTACTGCCATCTGCAGGAAATCAGCCATAAGAATTACTGCCTACCTTTGGAGTCAACAAAATTATTAGAAAAATATGAAAAAGATTTCCAAATAATAAAAGCATCTATGATATGAATAGCACAACTCTAGGTGTGGTGCCCTTGTGTAATCCTGTGGTGGCCCTGCCTGTGGCTTCCATCATCCCTGAATTGTGTGCCCCTTCATACGTTGAAGCCCTAACATCCAGTACCTCAGAATGTGGCCGTATTTGGAGCCTGGGTCTTTAAAGAGATGATTAAGGTAAAATGAGACCGTTAAATGAGCTCTAATCCAATCTGACGGGTGTCCTTACAGGAAGAGGAGATTCAGACACACAGGGAGACACCAGGGGTGCGTGCACGGAGGGATGACCATGTAAAGAGGCAGTAAGAGGGTGGCCACCTACAAGCCAAGGAGAGAGGCCTCAGAAGAAACCAACTCTGCCAGCACCTTTTTTTTTTTAATTTATTTTTGAGAGAGAGAGACAGAGCACGAGCAGGGGAGGGACAGAGAGATAGGGAGACACAGAATCCAAAGCAGGCTCCAGAGTCTGAGCTGTCAGCACAGAACCCGACACGGGGCTCGAACTCGTGAACCACGAGATCATGACCTGAGCTGAAGTCAGACGCTTAACTGACTGAGCCACCCAGGCATCCCTCCAACTCTGCCAGCACCTTGATCTTAGACTTCCAGCCTCCAGAAACGTGAGAAAACACATTTCTGTCATTTAGGCCACTCGGTCAGTGGTATTTTGATGTGGCAGCCGGCGCTAACACAGCCCCTTCCTTCATTACTGCAATTGCCCCCTCTCCCCATCCCCAAAACAGAGTCAGGGCCTCCCTCAAAATAAACCCCTTGGAATGGGGTCAAATGATGGCCCAGAAAATGCAGACTAACAGAGCCTGCCCTGCACTGGTCAGCATCACACCTCCCCTCTGGTGGACGAGCACTCCCCACCCCGGCCTACAACCCTCTAGCGACCCTGGAGCAGTGTGATCTGGAAACACGGAGGGCCCTCCAGAGTCAGCTCCCACCACCCACCCAGCACCAAACAAAGGCCCCCCAAGAAGGATCTGCCTGGTGCCTCTGAGCTGGACCTCATGTGGAGCAAGACAGGCTGCCCTCTGCCCCCACAAGGAGGGTCAAGCACACAAAGGCCTCTGTTCATGTAGAGGAGAGGCCTGGGGAGGCCCAGGCAGAGGGGAGCCACGCTCACCTCCCCTCCACCAGGCAGCGAGGCCCAGAGGAGAAAGGGGTCACCATCTCCATCCACAATGGGCAGGTGTGGGCGGCTCCGGGGCAGGCATCAGGGCGGGGCCAGCAAGCAGAGGGCCCAGGGCCCACGGTTCTTTTAGGAGCCCCCAAACATGGGGCATTTCTTTTCAAATCAGAATAAACAAACATAACATAATAATAACTAATAAAATAATGAATCCAGCCTGGATTACATTCACCTTTATACCAGCACAATCATAAAGCAGGACTTTTAATTATTTTTTATGGGGGAAGACTCCCACAAAAGCAAACATACATCCATCGTTCCACAAAAGTCATAATGCAGCCCTGGAAGCTCTGGGTGCCGTGGGGGTTTGCACTAGGGCAGAGGCTCGCTGCACTTATCTTTCCCAAGGTCTAAAATGTCAGTCCCTCAGGACAGGCACTGCCTCCCCCACCCCCCGCCAGTTCCAGAACCTCTCCCCACTCCCCAGAGCTGGCACATCAAAAGCCTTAAAAGCCAGGTGGCAAACCCACACTGGAGGCCGCTGGGACAAGCCAGAGTGGTCAGGGCAGATAGGAGGGTGGGCCTCAAGCCAAGGTGAGCACTGTGTCAAGCGTCTCCCCTTGCCCTGGGGAAGGGCTTGCTAGCCATCCTTGCAGAACACACATGTCCCTGTGGCACACGCAGCCCCCTCCATCCAGGTCAGGTGCTGACTGCAGTCGTGGCCCCTGGTGCTGGAGTTAGACTTTCAACATTGATTTATGGGAAACACAAGGCCGCCTGAAATCCACTCGAATTCCTCCTCCATGAAGCAATGCTTTGGGGAGGGAGAGAAGGGCCTTGGAGCCCTAAAGGGGGAGGGGAGATAGAGGTGGAGAGCACTCACAGAACTGGAGCTCTCTGCGTCACTGCCTGGGGGAGCCCCCCCACCCAGCCGCACCAGCACAGCCATCACTCAGGGGGCTGTGAGGAGCCTTCCTTGGAGAAATAATAAGTCATGCAATAGAATTCTGTGTGGCATTGAAAGTAAGTGGACCAGAGTTACACCTGTCCACATGCCGGAATCCCATGAACATATTAACAGGGCGGGGGGGAGGGAATCGTACAAGAGGGGTGCCTGGGTGGCTCAGTCGGTTAAGCATCTGGCTCTTGATTTCAGCTCAGGTCATGATCTCGTGTTCATGGGTTCAAGCCCCCCCGTTAGGCTTCACGCTGACAGTGTGAAGCCTGCTTGGGATTCTCTCTCCCTCTCTCTGCCCCTCCCCATTCACTCATGGGCGCTCGCTCTCTCTCTCTCTCTCTCTCTCTCTCTCTAAATAAGTAAACTTTTTTTAAAAATACGTATTAGAATGACACTATTTATATGAAGCATGCAAAGCAACTCTATAAAATACCTCAAGAAAACTTGCATAAAAAGTTAAATTCGTGGGGCACCTGGGTGGCTCAGTTGGTTAAGCATCTGACTTCGACTCAGGTCATGATCTCATGGCTCATGGGTTCAAGCCCCGAGTCGGGCTCTGTACTGACAGCTTGGAGCCTGGAGCCTCCTTTGGATCCTGTCTCTGTCTCTCTCTCTGCCCATCCCCTGCTCACACTCTCTCTCTCTCTCTCTCTCTCAAATAAAAATTAATATTTAAAAAAATTTTTAAGTTAAATTCATGACAACAAAAAATACCAACTATAGGATAGTGGTTACTTCTGGGGAAGAGGGTGCAGTGGAGGGAGGTGTACTCTAACTGGATTTGTCATTTTACTTCTCCTACTGGTTTGTGGTTCTGTGGGTGTTCATTACAATCACTTTTTATTTCGGTATCTCTGAATTATTTTATAGTAAGTATTTGTAGGAGAATGAGGCCCAAAGGGGATGGAGGGTAAAATAAAAAGTTCTGGCTTCACATCCAGTAACCCCCAGGTCCAAAGTCCCCAAGGAGCTTTCCGACAACTCAGTGCCACTTGGAACCACACCCATGGGGGAGAAGATGTACCCACAGCCAAACTTCACTCCTTCATCACCCAGGCATGAGGTTCGTGAGGCAATCGGGAGAGACCTCTGGCTGCCCCCAGAGTGGGGCTCGAGCACTCAGCAGGGTGACAGCAAACAACCATGAAACCCCCACTGTGCTCGAGACTGGGGAGAAGGGATGCACCCCGAGATTCCTGCCTGAGTTCCCAGAGCTCCACCATCACCCCATAGACTGATTCTCCCAAATGGCCCAACCCTCACCCACCTTGGACTCTCCCGTCCCTCTGAACCAGCTGTGCTGGCTCAGAACCCAGGCCTGGGCCACAGCTGCAGCCACAGACCCCAGAGCCACCCAGAGTGGCCCAGGCTACGGCTTCTCCTGCTTCTGCTCCATCTGTCCCAAGAATTAGGGGTCTGGGCCCGAGGCCTGCTCCTTTCCTGCCCCCTACTAGCAGAACTGACAACCGGGTGTGGCCTAGCTGAGTTTCACTCTAACACGCCAGCCTGGCTCCCTGTGACATTGCCAAAGATTTGTATTTTTAAAACTTCAAACATTCAGAGACATGGAAAGACTTGAAAACATGGGGACCGTGAGGCAGTTCTGGGGTAGAGTGGAGCAGGACTCCATCAGCCCAACTGGTGGCACCCACCAGCCAGGCTGTAGAAGTTGCTAGGCTGGGAGACAGGCATGAGCCTCAAGGCATGAGGGGCCCTCAGCCTATAGTGCCCTCACTCTCCCCTGCCACTCAGAGCCAGGATGAAGCACAGCAAGAGTGTACCCTTGCCCCAGGGGTCTCCTGCCTGCTTGTTTTCTGTGTATGTGATTAGCCCCCTGCTGCCAGGGATCTTGCTCATTCATTCCACGTATATTAAGCACCTACAATCTTGTGCCTTGCTGGACACTGAGGAGTCAGCGGTGAAGTCCCATCCTTGCTCCGAAAGACATGCCAGAATGAGCTATGGCAGCAGCCAGCAACAGAGTCACTGTCAGAGAACTTGCAGGCTGCTTGGAGGCTAGAGATCAACCAACCAGATTCTTCTGCAGATGAGGGACTGACAGCCAGGAGGTGACATCATGACCCAACGTCACATTCTAAAGTGCAGAGCTGAGACCTGAGCACTTTCCATGCCGCTAGATGATCCCAGAAGACCCAGGGATGCAGCGGCCAACGTGAGTGTCCCTCCTGAGCTTGGTGGTCATTGCCAGTCTGTCTATGGGGAGCCCAGCTGAGCCCAATGCATGCCCTCCAGTTGGGGGCTACACGTGGGGAGGCACTGAGGCCATACTCACAATGCCACATCTCAGGTCAAAAGCTACCCTCCCCCTCCTTCTGACCTAGGAAAACAGGACAAAATCCAGAGATGTCAGGATCTTCCCCCCAAACCCAATGATTCTCCCACATTCCCAATCTGGGGAGGCCCTGCATCCTCCACGGCACAAACCAGAAAACTAGAAGCCATCCTTGACATTCCATCTGTCACCTACCTGGATAAGGTGCTCTGACCCAGGATAGCTATGGCCTGCCCTCCCTGCCCCACATTCCCCAGAGGCCATGTCCAAAGGGGCCTTCAACAACATCATGCTCAGTGAAAGAACAAGAGTCTGTGTCCCTGCTCAGAGAAAAAGCAAACCACAGGTTGTCTGGATGGCTCAGTCCGTTAAGCATCTGACTCTCAGTTTCAGCTCAGGTCATGATCTCACAGCTTTGTGAGTTCCAGCCCCTAATCAGGCTCTGCACTGACAGTGCGGAGCCTGCTTGGGATTCTCTCTCTCTATCCTTCCCCCGCTCACACTGTCTCTGTCTCTCTCAAAATAAATAAATAAATGGGAAAAAAATTTTTTAATAAAGAAAAGAAAAAGTTAACCTATGCTAGCCCAGGACAGCTTAGGCTAAAATTCTGCTCTCAGAGAATGCGCCATGTTCATAGCTTTTAGCATGGGCCACGAGCTCTCATAGCACCTGATGCAGGCATTCGTACATCAGTTTGGGCCGAGGGCCCGGAAGTCATGGTGCATATCTCCACACATCCAGAACGACGGCTCTACCACATTTCACAAGAGCGGAGGGCAGACTAGCCACAGCCAGCCAGCAGACACATCTTGCTTGGCCCACAGCACGTTTTAGATTGAGGTTGATTGCCGACACATAACCTTCAGACAGTTCACATTAAAGCCCAGATTTGAAAATGGAAGAACTGGCCTCACTGAGTGGGCATCCCCCTATTGCAGCACCTTTTGTTGAGAAAGGTGCTGCCGCTGTGGATGGAGCACATAAGCTGCGGTGCCCATTACTCACCCCTGCTTCCCAACCCTGGGGCCCAGGGCCCTTGACCATCTTTCCCAGGTCCCGTCTCTCCTCTCCTTACATTACCTCCTGGGTCCCTGTGGGCATTGGAATCCCATTTTAGGACCTGAGAACAATTTTGCTAGTGGGATAACATGGCTCCATAATGTGTGTGTTCAAGGGACATCCCGTCCCTGGCCTGCAGCAGCCAAGGTGGAAGGTGCCAGCCTGCCTGAGACAGAAGAGTGAGCCACAGTTTTGTTGTACAGCCTTCAATCGAGCAGGAGGGAAAGGCTGTGGGAGACTAACAAACAGCTGTTCTGGAAGGGAGGCAACCCTCGAACCTGGGAGGGCTGGGGGCTGGCGGTTTCCTTTTCGGATTCTAAAGCAAGCCTCTTTTCCCTAGCACAAGATCATTCCCTCAGTCCTTCTGGCCCCTGCCCCGGGTGCAAAGCTCCCATTACCCATTCCCAGTGCCACAGGAGAGGGAAGGTGTGCGTGGGACTGAGGACCAAGCCCACCCCAAAGATTTCCATCTCACCACCTAGGGAAGGCTGCCAGCCTAGCAAGGAGTTTCAAGCCCCAGGGTGATGGGAGGGAGGGAGGAAGCTGAAACAAAAGAAAGGGAGAGGCTCTGGGGGTGGGGGCCAAGGGCATATGCCCTCTGGGGCCCTGAAGGAAGGGGCAGGGGGCTGCTGGAAGGAGATGGTCTGATTAAAAGGGAAAATCAGACTGTTCAACTGCCTCCACCCCAAGCGGGACCCCCAGCTGTGCCCAGTTTGATATCCTTCTGTCCCTCTCCTTCCTCCTACAACTGCGCAACCCAAAAGCAGTAACGGGATCTCCAGTCACATTCACCCAGGTCACAGGGTCACAAAGGGGTGACCATGAATGTCACCTAGCCAGAGAAACCTTGAGCCAGACCTGACCGTCGTCCCACGTCACAGCCAAGTTACAGATGCCAGCCAAAAATCACCATCGCGACAGCCCCAGGCCATTAAAAAATAGGCTTTCAGGCAAAGCACAATTGTCTATTTCTCTGCATTTACACAAATGCCGACTGACTTATCACTTGCAGGCACCAGAGGTTTAATGAAATCTTACTGGCAGAAAACTCAAGGTTGAGAAACTTCAAACTGTTTACTTAATACTTTCTTGCAAATCAGGACAAGGCAGCAAAGATTTGGTCTGAGCTGTGAGAAGACATCTTGTTTCAGCTCATGAGCGCCGTGTTCCCTCTGTCCCGTGGCTTAGGACCCACTGTCCTAGTGTGCCGTTATTACTGTTGCACCTTTTAGGCATGACCCGCCATCATTGGCCATGGGCAGCCAGGAGCTTTTCCAGCAGTGGGAAGGGTCTGCCTGCAGACCCACCCAGCCCAGGGTCACTGGCAGTCCAGAGTCAGAGTCACAATCTATGGGATGAGAATGAGGACCACAGAGGCCACCAGGCCCTTCACCAGCCCACGTCAGTGTCTCTTGTTCCTTCTGGCAGACCCCACTCAGCCTGACCCCTGCCCCCCTAGTCTACTCCCCATCCCCCAACCACTTCTTGGTTTCTTTTCCCAGAAATCAGGTTTCACAGCAGGAAATGAGTTCTCAGGCTCCCTTTCTTACAGCATCCCAAAACAAGCCCACAGAGCATCCTTTTCACTCCAAAAGTTTCCTGCCAATCCTAAAGGAAAACAGAGTGGGAATGATAAAATTAACAGCCTCGGGAAGGGACCCATGCGCAGCCAGCCTTCCTGGGCAGGTTTATAGTTAGGGTCTGGCCAGCCAGTGCTAATGCTCCTTTTGCCCCGGAGCCAACCATCCTCCCTTTTAACCTTCACCCTCCTCCCCCCACCTTCCTCAAACCTCCCCCTCCAGGCCCTTCAACTGCCAACAACCTACTGTTCCAGCTTTGATTTATCTCCATCAGGGGGAATGCAAAGTTAGATCCAGCCCACCCCCAGAACCTTTTTAAAAAATATCTCAAATCCACTGAGGCCCAGACAGACAGAAGCACAAAGATACACCTCCATATTCCTAGAGAAAAAGCAAGGCCCCATGCCAGACATGCCACACCCCTCTGGTGCACAGGACAGACCCACGGACACACTGGGGAAGACACACCAAAAGCCCGCCCTTGCACTGAGGAGAGCAATCTGGACTTTCTTTTGAGGAAAAACACTCTGCTCCAAAGAAGGCTCCTGACAGGCCAGTTTTTTTCAGAGTGGCTGGATAAATTGCTTTTCTGCAAAAATAAACACAAGTGAACTGCATTAGCTGAGCGAGTGACACATTAGTTACAGATGCGAGGCCTGTCAGAACATTGAGGGAACAGCTTTTATTGGGGAAGGGCTGAGAGACTCATAAATAACTGGTTGGCAATCTCGCATAAACATTTGTGCGTTCTCATAAACACCGCCTACCACAAGCGCTGGCCTGGCCGCCAGTGCGGCCTGGAAGAGCCCTCTCCCCGCCATCCTCAGAGCACAACAAGGCAGAGAGGCAGGGAGCAATCACAGGCACCTCTTTTCCCATAATCCCAGATCCTTAGACTCACGCTCATGTGCTGCGGGGTAGAAGGAGAGACCCAAGCCCCATCCTAAACATCTGCCCAAGAGTAAGAATCAAGGCTCAGCCCCAGTGGGACAACTGGTCCACTTTCCTCCCTCTACATAGAATAGAAGAATAGGAGAGAATAAGGGATATGATTGTTCTGGGGAATGAGTTCTTAAATAAAGCTAAGTAAGGAATTTAAAAACTGTGGAAATGCCTCCTGGATATGACTCCAGGGGTTCCCATCGGAATCATCAGGAAAGCGGCACCAGCCTTGTCCATCCATCCACATGGCTTCCTCCCGTTGGCTCTCAGGGATGCCCTTGCCTTGGGCCCTGGGGTTCTCTCCTCTGAGCTGAACACCTCGAGCCACATCCAGCTGATCCCATAAAGAAGGGCAAAGCAGGCCACGTGAGCTGACTCACATCTGTCCTCCCTACTTCTGTGGTACCTGCCAACCCAACGAGCACCTGGCACCCTCATCCCCCACCCCTCTCCCAAGCCAAATCCACTTTCTAGAAAGGATCTGATGCACTTGTCCTGAGGTATGAGTTATAGTTAATGACTATATGTGTTTCCTTCCTATCCCTCTCCCTCCTCCCTGCCACAAATGCTTAAGGCAAAGGGACAAAGTATGAAGTGGTAGGATTTGAAGAAAATGGCCAACACTCATAATCTTTGTTGAACTTTGGAATCAGTCAAGAAGGGGGAAGAGGTAACCATCTTTTCAGCCAAGAGAGTACGGAGAGAAAGCAGATAATGCTCACTGGCCCCAAGATGGCATTACAACGGTTAGCTTCAAAACCAACTCCACTGCCCACATCTCAGTAACTTTCTATTGATGTTTCATTTCCCACCATATAAAAGGCCCAAATCCTTTTAAAGGTCACCCTAAGTGACCTTCTCCTTTATCCATCCTATTTCTTGACCTAGTCCCACCCATACTTCAACTTGACTTCTCTCACTGCCCCTCATGCACCTTGGGGTCCAGCCAGACCAAATGCTTTCCTCCCCTCCTCAACCATCTGTTATAATTTTGGGCTCTCTTTTACCTCAATCCTTCTTCCAAGAAGGCCTTTCATTCCAGTTCTGCAAGTCCAGATCCAACCCACCCTTCCAGACTCAACTCAAACGCCTCTACAAGTCTCCCTCCTTTGACCTCTGGGAGAACTCTTCAGTTCCTTGCTGCTAACTTTCCTTCTTCTTCTAAGTTATTTGTCCATCTGACCCATCCCCCTAAAGATTTTCAACTCTCAGATCTGTGTCTTATTAATCCCTCAGGTTCCCCACCCTCCCAGACCCTCGCCAATGCCTGGGACATGTTAGGTATGTTGAATTCTTGAAGGAAGGTGGGGATGGTGTCTGGATTCATGGTCAGGATGGTGGTTGGGGTACGATGGTGGGGCTGTGAGCAGGGAGATGGTGGTAGTGATGGAAACTGGCCAACAAATCTGCCCCTGGGCAGCCTCCCCTTTGGCTTTCATTCTGCGGTTCCACAACAAGCAGACTGTTGTTGCTTTGGAAGAGAAATTAAGATGCCAGGCAGGTACAGACGGCCAAGCACCATCGCTCTATTGAATCGCGCTCAGCGGTCCAGGCTCTTTCTTCCCATCAACAAATGGAATGTTTTATGAGAAAATACAAAGCACAGCCCTAGATAGAAATATTGAAGGCTCTTTGGCCAGGACATCCCTCAGGAGGGAACACAATGTAGCCATAATTTATTGCACTCGATATTTTAGCTTCCAATCTTATTTTTATAGACATTATTTCATAGGCTGCAGCTTAAACACAGATGGAAAAGATTCTGGCTTTGTAATAAGAGAAGGTTTATGGTGGGCCAGCCCACTGCTCTGTGTTTGTGTGTGAGTAAATGCACATTATCATGTCCTTAGGTGGGGCAGGGAGATGCTTTTATTATGTGTTTGGACTTTGATCCAACAATTCTGCCTTCATCTATCTCTCCCCTAGACCAGGGCCTCCGGATACTCCCAAGGGGAGGAAGTAACAAACACCACAGTGGGGCAAGGGGAGGAGGGATGGGCCAGCCTTTGAAATGCATTCTTGGCTCTGGCGGGACCTGCCATTCCTTGGTCTTCAAAGGGCCTTGACCCAGGGACAGGGCCAACACCCCAAAGGACAGAGTTAAAAGGAAGTGGACACTATGGTGTTATATGTATGGCTGTGTTGTGTGATTTGCACTGTCTATTTTTAGGTAAGGGAAGGTGTGATGAGAAAATTGAGCTCATACTGTAATGCCCTTGAGATTTAGATTGGGGAGAGAAAGAGCGTGTACAGGAAGAGAAAGAAGAGCAGAGGGCTATGGGGAGATCTAAGGAGGAGAAAGGAGAAAAGGAGAGGGAAACAGAGAAGATGGGAGAGGACCAGACCAGAGCAGGGGATCAGGAGGTCTTGGCCCCAGGCGTGGCCCCCACACACTCACAGACCCACTGCTGGCAGGCAGCACACATAATGGAGTTGAGTGAGCTGCCTCAAAGACGTGCTGTCCAGCTCCTCCTTTCTTTCCTCTCGGGGTCAGTTTCCAGCAGACTCCAAGAAGCAATGTGAGTGTGTGTCAGAAAACACTGGGAGCAGGGAGGAGGGGGCAGCAGCCACATTCAGCTGGGAGGGGGAGTGGAAAGTGAATCAAGGGGGAGTGCCCCTTTGGGGCTTCGGGAAGGGTGATCTGTCCTACTTGCCAGGCGTCCGGGGGACCCCATGTGGAGGAGTGGCTGCGTGAAGTGAAATGTTATGAGAGCCCATCCACTGGGTCTCTGACCACGGAGGGCTTGTCGGTAGAGCTCCGGGAGAGAGGAATGACCCCCCTTTGCTGCCTGACAGAAATGGTGTCTTTGATGTTTATTGTACAGACATTTCTACTGTGCACAACTGCAGTGGTGTGATGCTGGGGGAGCCGTCCTCGGGGGATCCCTGAGTGTTCAAGCAGACCCGAGGAAAAGGTGATGTGCACCGAGAAGGCCTCTGCCTTCACAGGGCTCAGTCGCTTCTGCTCTGCTGCTGATTGTCACACCAGCTGGGGCCCAGCGAGGGATGGGAAGCTTTGACAAGGGAGCGGGAGCGGGTAAAGAATCTGCTTCAGGCAGCAGCCAGTGTCAGGAAGACAGTGCCTGCGACCTGGGCTGCTTGGGAAATCAGGCCCAGGTGTCCAGCACAACAGACTGAGAACTGAATTTCGCAAAAGGTTATACCCAGGTGTGGAGGGCATGTTGCATTCTGGCTACCTCCCCTCCTTGGGGGAACCACACACACTTCTCCCACCCCCTCTACTCTACATGTCCTGGTGGGCTGTCTGTCAGTCACAGGGCTCTCCAACCCCCACCCCTGAAAACAAAGTCTGGGCCCTCTATCTGTGCCCCTGGACTTGGTTGTGGGAACCAACATATCTCCTCTTTGTTTAGGCCTGTTTGGATTGGTCTTCTGTCCCTCGCAGTTGATAATGTCTTGACTGATACACCAGGCTAATAACTGACTATGAAATATTTCAAACCGAAGAGCTAAATCAGAGTAAGAGTGAGGCATCCAAGGGTCAGAGTTCCATAGGACTCCGGGAGAGAGGCCCAGGAGGCCTCCGCCAGACCAGCACAGGATGGCCAGAAACAGTAGCACCCTTAAAGGTGGACCAGTCTCTGTTCTGAGACCCACTCTTCAGAGGACCCACACTTCACACTCACACGCATGGATGCACAAGCATGCACATGCACTCTCACACACACACGCACACACATGCACGTACATACACAGTTAAAGAACACAAGGCACCTCCGTCCCTAGGGAGCAGGCACTCAGCACTAGCAGAGCACGACCTCTACCCCTGAACATCCACTCTCATGGGTCACGTCACTCAGGCCCCAGGGAAATGCTTCTCCCCCACGGTCGAGTTATGTCCTTGAATCCAGAGGAGACTGTTCAAATGCTCTAAGAACATGTGGGTCCTGCTGCTACTGACATCAGAGAGGGCCTGGCTGCTCGGAAGTGCAGGGAGGATTGAGTGGTGGAAGCACTTAAGAGGAAAGACAGATTAATTTATCAAATCCTTCCTCTCAGCAGGAAGGCAATGGAAGTAGCGTGCCCCGAGCAGGGCAAACATGCATTTCCTTGCTTCTCGTTGTGGTTCCAGAGGTACGCACACGTCAGCAATGCTACAATCGTATGTGGCAGCCGAGGAGCATTTTCCAGCATAAATAATTCATAATTCTCCCACATTTGCATATGTGCAGGTCAAGATGGAACCCACACGAAGCATGAGACTGATTCTTTACCTTGGCAATAGACAGCCAGGGAACCGTGGCAGGATTTTACTTGCACAAAAATTTTTACTAAGAGTGAATGAGATTTTCAAAACGTAAAAATTCAGCTTTACTTAAATATTTTACTTAAATTTTTGTATTAGATAAAATGCATTAGTTTTACCATTGGTTACATTTGCCTTTTAATTTTAATAGATAATTTTGAATATGTGAAAGAAAAATAACTTGCTAAAAAGTTGTATGAAATGCAATGTTTTGCTCTTTTATAATTTTTTTTTACATTTTTTAATGTTTATTAATTTTGAGAGAGAGAGACAGAGAGAGACAGAGCATGAGTGGGGGAGGGGCAGAGAGAGAGAGGGAGACACAGGATCCAAAGCAGGCTCCAGGCTCTGAGCTGTCAGCACAGAGCCCGATGTGGGGCTTGAACTCATCGAACCATGAGATCGTGACCTGAGCCAAAGTCGGATGCTCAACTGACTGGGCCACCCAGGCACCCCTAATTTGCATTTTTAAATTAAAATACATTTTTTTTTTTTTTTTTTTTTTTTTTTTTTTTTTT